>NW_023270649.1:9531801-9611586 GCF_011800145.1 Mirounga leonina
CTAGCTTTTTCCCCCTGGATTTCGGGACCCTTCTCGGTCCCCCTGCCCATCAGAGTGCTGCTCACTACCGCGAATCATTCATCCAGCCAGCGGGGTCCCTCCTGCTCAGTGCTGAGTGTTTATGCATACATCTTCCACTGCCCTAAATGGAAATAAGCACCCAGACTTTGAGTGAAAACAGCAGCAACCACCACCACCACCCATATTTGTATTATTCTTAGTATCCCAGAAATGTGCCAAAGCAAATGACTTTCTATAGTGTTATATTTTGCACATCTCTCCACTGAATTTTTCTTTTGTGGAAAAAAGCTGAACTGGAATAAAAATACTTGAATGAATTCTATGAAGACGTACACTAATTCAGCTGTGTGTTTTTTGGAAAAACAGAGAAGCTCTCTGGGCTTCAACATTTAGCTCTCAACGCTAAATGTTGGACCGGATGATTTCTGATCTCTTTCTCAACGGTAATCGTCTGAGTATTTTTAAAAATTCTATGACCAAAAGTAGGGGCTGGTGGAGAAGGGGGCTTAAGGCAACATTATAGAGTAGGACGCCTTCTTTAACTGCCTTTATCGGAAAATGAGAATCATAATTGTTCTTCTTGAAGTAGCTTGAGGATAGATGACTTCACTGATGCCCAGTATGTTCATTGTTGTAAGCTACTTTAAGACCTTAATACACATCTCCTGGAGATCTTTTTACCATAAAAACCCTAAGCATGAAAGGCCCAATTCTTGTTTTAGGGAACTCATGCTTTATTCGAATATAATAGTTAATTATTATTTTCAGGTGTGATAATAGTATTGTGTTTATGTTTTTTACAAAGTCTTTATCTTTTAGAACAGGATTTCTCAAATCAACACTATTGGCCTTTGGGGATCATTCTTTGTTGGGGTGGGGGGTGCTGTCCTGTGCCTCCTAGGATGTATATTTCTGAGCTAAAAACCTCCTGACTCGGGGCGCCTGGTGGGCTCAGTTGGTTAAGCGTCTGCCTTCGGCTCGGGTCATGATCCCAGGGTGCTGGGATCGAGCCCCGCATCGGGCTCCCTGCTCTGCGGGAAGTCTGCTTCTCCCTCTGCCGCTCCCCCTGCTTGTGTTCCTGCTCTCACTATGTCTCTCTCTGTCAAATAAATTAATTAAATTAAATAAAATTTAAAAAAAAGGAACTTCCTGACTTAAAGTACTGTGTTCAGTTGAAGGTACTCCATATCAAAGGGCTCAAACTCTTCAGGTTCATCTTTTGGGCTATTAATGTGTTAAAGACTAACAAGAACTCTGTCCCTTTGGGATACTTGTTTTTGTTTTTAACCCCGTCTCCGAGAGGGCCCGCAGATCCTTTCTGGGGCCATTTCAAATCTGGAAGTGCACTTGGTATAGCTATCTTTGTTGCCTGAGTTTTCTTGTTAGATGATCTTATAAGAAATCCAAACACTCCGTATTTATATGACCTTATTCGTTGATGTTTTCTTTTCAGCAAGCAGATCATTCTGGCTTTTGTACAAACACTGCTCCGTGTCGGGACAGAGGGTTCTCACTCTCTTCCGAGGGTGGCCCGACCAGCACCTGCTTTGGGGTGCTTGTCCTGTGCGCCCTGTGAACGGTGTTAGCACTCTAACCCGAGTCCCAGAGCAGTCCTCACACCTGTCATATCACAGCCCCCCCACGGTAAGGATTAAAATGGCAGTTTCCTGGCTGAACCCCAGAGCTTCTGAATCTGAATTTCTAAGAGTGGGGCCCAGGAAACTGGAATTTTACCAAGCCTCCCAAGGGATTCTGATGCTACTGCAGTTGGAGAACTGGGGCCTGATACCTTAAACCCAGGGCCTGCCCTCTGCCCCCGCAGCGAGCTCTGGGGCACCTCCTGTCTTCTGTCTTAGCGGCCCAGGAAGCTCCCTTCCCAGACAGGCGCCCTGCCTGGTGTCAGCAAGCTGCTTTCCTAGGAAGATAGACTCTTGATGTGAGCTTCGTGATGAGGGGTGGAGAAAGCTGTTTTTATCTGCAGTTGAGAGGTTATATCTTGAGCCTTAGACAGAAAACAGACAGGATGAGTCATCAAGGAAAAGATGAAAAGATCTGCTTGTCTGAGCAGATGGAGACAGCCTGGAGTCTGATGATGTGAAACGATGTTCTGGGTTCAATAAATAGTTACAGAATGAAACCAGTGATTTACTGATAAGGACATGGTAAGACTGGCCACTTTGATTATCTACTTGTGTATAGTCAGTCTCTGACTCTGACAGTCCACCCATCACAGCAGCATAGGATGTGTATTCTCCAGGGCGACCGGGGCTCGGCCCTTACTCAGACCTGATTGCTCTTGCCTTGTCCGTAATTCCAAGAAGACTGGTTATCAGATTGCCCGGGCCACTGAAAATGTGAAGCAGCTGATCTGAAGCAATTTGCAGGAACAAAGGGAATATGTAGACACAGGTTCCGTGACTCGGGCAAGGATTGACAGAAGGTCGAATTCTGGAAAATTTGGTTGTGTGGGACTCATCATTCCATGATTGTGATATATAGGTTAGGTGGGGAGGTAGTGATGTCTTTAAAAATTGAGTACTCCCAACTTAAGAATCTAGTACTTAAGAAAAAAAAAAGGTAGTTCATTCGTGATCAGGTATAAGGTTAACTACTTAAGGGTGGAGTAGGGATAATGGAAGGTAAAAAGGCCGTGGAATGATCCAGGGCCTCGGATTAGATCTTAAACCGGTCTCCCTGCATTCATAGATTTTGTTTTGTAAAAGGAAAATGACAGCCACAAAACTTACATTGGACTTCTCTCTTCCATTTTATTGACCTACATTTCTTTCAGCTTTGGCTGGTTACCCAAAGCATTACATTAGCAAAATGCTTCCGCTGGTCTATGGACCTTTAAGCTGGAAATGCAATACTCCAGTAATTAGAATCAATGTTCCCTATACAAATACAAGTGATAGCTCAGACATTTGTCTGCATATAGGGAGGAGATAAATCAAGTTCTGGCACAGCTCTGTAAATATTAGCTAAGGTCAGACAATTCCAGCAAGGCCCTCACAAGATACGGGATGTAAAAGGTCCAAATTCCAAAATAAAATTGAATACTATTATGGCTACTTGTGTAACCGTTATATTTGAGGTTATGGTAAGAGAATAAACTTAGTGTTTGTGATTAGCTGAGGAAATTATCTAAGTGAGCGGTGCCCTTGTGTTAGGTGGTGGTAGCGCGTCCCTCTGACTGTTGTCTTGGGGGGTGGGGGGTGGAGTATGCAAGGAAGAACACGTGTGCTAATGAGGGCCAGGGAAATTGCTAGCAATAACCAGCCAGGGGAGCTGATATTTTATTTTATTTATTTTTTTTAAAGATTTTATTTATTTTATTTGACAGAGAGAGAGAGACACAGCGAGAGAGGGAACACAAGCAGGGGGAGTGGGAGAGGGAGAAGCAGGCTTCCCACGGAGCAGGGAGCCCGATGCGGGACCCGATCCCAGGACTCCGGGATCATGACCCGAGCCGAAGGCAGATGCTTCACCGACTGAGCCACCCAGGCGCCCCGGAGCTGATATTTTAAATCCCAATAGGAATGTGCCCAATTCATCTCATGTTGAGAAAACTCTTTTCGGTGAACTCTGAAGAGGCCTGAGACCCTCTCTGCCTCTTGAGTTCATCTGTGTCCCGAGCCAGGGCTCACCCGGGCAAGACTCGAACGTGTCCTAGGTCCCAGTCTCTCCAGTGTAGCACCGCTCCCCCGACGCTCACGCTGACCCACCAACTCCAAACACGGCTTCTGAAAGGACCCACAACGTTCGAATAGAGTGCCGGGGTCTCCGATCGGCAAGAAACGTCGCTTGTGCAGGGCTGTGCTCATTTGATAGGTAAAGAAATGGGTCAGGGTGGTTAGGTGGTTTCACCACGCCTTTTCATGTATTTTCTGTGGTGCAGAATAACGGCCGGGCTGTGTTCCTCTCCGTTCTGGGGGTTCCTTCGAGGCAGGAGGTGGATCTTCATCATCTTGATGTCCCTCTTCCCTAGCAGAGTGCCGGGAACACAGCGGATGTTTGCTGTTTGTTAAATAAGTCGCTAAAGCAGATCAGAAAAAGGAGTGTCCCTGGTAACCCGACTCCCAGCCAGCCCTCCTTTCATTAAATCTCAGCTCTGTAAACGTTCTCGACAAATATGTCAGTTCAGAACATTCTGGGCTCGCTGAGGGATTTGTCTCAGCGGCAGCTCCCTGGAACGAGATGTTTAAATTCCTTCGCTGAAGGTCCTGGCTGTGTCGTCCGCTACGCCCTGGCCAAGTCCACACACGCGGGATCTGTTTCTCTGGGACTCTTTCCCCTGCGTGGGTCCCCTGAGGACTGTGACTGTGAATTAGTTATCTCTGTGTCACTGGCAGCCAGTGCGGGGCCTGGTGCACACGAGTGCTTGGGTGAGTGCAAATTAACGTGATTTAACGTGGGCGCCTTTCCAAAGGGCTCTCCCCGATGAGCTCCTTTAATCTGCATGATGGCATTTTTACTGTTATTCCAGTTGTACCGATGGACAAACAGGACAGAGAAGTGTGGGACCTAATCCAAGGTCACATAGCTAGTAATTAAGAGAATTAAGAGATGCTGAGATTAGAACCAAGGGAATCTGGCTGCAGGACTGGACCATACCAGAGATTCCCAAAGCTCTGGTCTCAGGCCCTGGTGGTGTCTCCGATTTTATCAAGGACCTCAAAGAGCCTTTCTTTGTGTGGGCCAAATCTCTCAAAGTTTACCAGCGTGGCAATAAAACCTGAGAAATTCAAAAGTATTATCTGCATATAGCAATAAGAAACCCGTTGTGTGTAAGCGGGATATATTTTTATTTAAAAACCCTGTGTTTTCCTACACACACAAAAATGTAATGAGAAGCGTGACGATGTTTGGCCTTGCTGCAGACCTCTTTCCTGCCTGGCTGGACAGAAGATGGCCGGGATCACTCGTCATCTGCTCTGTGTCCCCTGCGTGGACGCAGGTCCTGGGACAGCTGGGAACTGCCCCCGTGTGCATGCAAGAGAACGAGAGAGAGCGAGGCACATGACAGCTGGGTTTCAGCAGGCCGCCTGCTACACTTCGGACCACATATGGCTCCCTCTTTGCATGAGCCCAGGGGTGGGTTGGGGGTCGCAAAGAGGAGAGTGTGACTTCCAGGCGGCCTGAATGGCGCGGAGGGGACGGCCACGGCCCGCTCTGCAGGGGTGCAGCTACCTGGCAGCTCTCTACCCCAGGCTGGGCCTCTCCCGGAGCAGGCACTTCGAATGTGGTCCTCTTCCCCCTTCCTGTGTTGAGGGCAGACTCGCGGAGCCAAGTCCTGGGGAACGCCCCGTGGAGGAGCAAAACTGGACCTGAAGATGGAGGGGCTCCTCCTGCAGGAGAGGGGTTGGACCTGGTCCGAAGGCAGAGGGGACGGAAGGGCGATGCCGTCGTTGGAACAGTTGGGCTGGGGCGGGGGCGTCTCCTGGAGGCAGAAGGAGGTGGCACATGTGGTCGGAGGGTCCGCGGCAGAGGCTGCTGGAGGACAAGCTGGGAAGCCAAGAGAGGCACCATGTCAGCTGGGTACAGAAGGCACTGGATGAGAGGAGCTCGTCCGCTCGCGCCCCGTGGGAGTTGTGGAACCGCTGGGGACGCAGCCGCCCGGCTCAGCAGGGAGTGAACGCTCAGGCCTTGTAGGTGGGACAGAAACACCTCTCCTGAGCAGGGGCCTACAGTCGTCACATTCCCAGCCTCCCGGTCCCAGACGAGCCACCGGACTGGTTCCGGAGAAACAAGGTCTCATGCAGAAGAAAGTTCACGGCCACTGGCTGGGTGGGCGACTCTGTCTGCAAGGACGCAGGCCATAGCCCTCATGTAGATGCAAGAGAGGCCGCATGACTAAGGAGCAGAGCACTTAAGGGAGCAAGGATTTATTTTTAGTCGACAGCAAGAGATCTATTTTCTTCCTTGTGCTTCGGCTACCACTGTGGCTAGTTTTTATTGCTCTGCAGAGAGGCAAATCCGAGAATCTCTCGGGGACATGCTTTCCCAGCAAGTGTCATGTTTCAAAGAGCATAGAAACATCTTCTCTGTGATCTGTTTATTCCAGACATTCAACTTTGCACCACTTAATCAGTTATTATTACAGATGTAGCACCATTTAAAAATCATCATTATTATCAAAATGGTGCTCATTGAAGCATTTGAAAGTACAGAGAAAAAGAAAGAAGAGAGAAAAATGTCCCCTCTCTTATATCCTCAACACCCGGATTCTTATCCCCACACGGTGGCCTCCCATGATGTCTGCCATCAGTTCCTTCTCTCCCTGGATGCTCATGCTCTTCCGCCTGCGAGGTGGGGTCTCTTCCCTTAAATCTGGGCTCATGT
Source organism: Mirounga leonina (assembly GCF_011800145.1). Taxonomy (NCBI): domain Eukaryota; kingdom Metazoa; phylum Chordata; class Mammalia; order Carnivora; family Phocidae; genus Mirounga; species Mirounga leonina. The sequence goes on from NW_023270649.1 coordinate 9,538,165, forward strand.
CCTGAATTGCTCTGACCATTAGAAGTCTGTAGAAGTGGGCACCTGGGTGGCTCAGTTGGCTAAGCATCTGCCTTCGGCTCAGGTCATCATCCCAGAGTCCTGGGTTCGAGCCCCACATCGGGCTCCCTGCTCAGTGGGGAGTCTGCTTCTCCCTCTGACCCTCCCCCTGCTTGCATGCTTGTTCTCCCTGTCTCTCAAAAATAAATAAATAAAATCCTAAGGAAAAAAAAAAAGAAGAAGACTGTAGAAGTGATGCTGTGCCAGTTCTTGGCCTAGACTTTGAGAGGCCTGGCAACTTTTGCTTTCCCTCTGGAAACCGGCCACCATGTAAGAAGTCTGACGATGTAGAGACTCTGGGGGGTGAGGAAGCCTGAGCTAATGAAGTGGAAAGGCCACGTGGAGGAGAACCAAGGTGCCTGACCTGCGAGAAAAGGCTTCTTGGGCTCTCCAGCCTTGCCTGGACACCAGTTCAGTGCCGTGGAACAAGTGACCTCAGCAGATGCCACATGGAGCTGAAAACCACCCAGATAAGACCAGTTACTCACAGAATCATGAGAAAGAATAGTTATGGTTTTATGACACTAAATTTTACAGAGTTGGTTGTTAGGCAGTAAGCAATAACAAAAACAATATATATCAAATTATATTTGAGAATATATTCTTCGCGTCTTTTTTCAGAGCATTTTTTAGCACAGTCACACTCACACAATAAAAACAGTTGGTTTTCAGTGCTTGCATTTCACATTGCAGGGTGCACCCTTTCTCATTTTCCCAAAAGTGCCAGGACTATGTTTAATGAATCCACGCTATTCAATTGTACGGGGTGTTACCGTCTGGGCCAATTAGGTGCCCCCCTCCCAGGAAGGTAAAGTTGAGACAAGGTGATGCCGGTCAATCTCTGTGACCCGGGTGGCCACATTCAGACCTGTGCAAACAGAAAGAGAGAATCAGTTATAGAGAGAAGGAGGAAAGAAGCAGATGCCAAGAGAAGAGAGAAAATGGAGATAGTGCAGCCCACGGGGAGAATGCTTGGAGTGTCCTAGTGTCCAAGTTCTAGCCCTGCTGGGCAACCCACCATGTTCCGTGAAATCCTTGAATATTCGCTCCTTGTAAACCACTTTGATAGACTTTGGTTCTCGATAACCAAATGCCTCTTAAATAAAACCAGTGGGTTCAGAAGAAGAGCAAGAAGGAATATCATCGTGGAGAGGCACGGAGACTTTCTTTTCTAAAGAATAAAGTTACATTTACAGACGTCCGTTTCTGGACAATGAATCATCTCTACAACTTGGAATTGAGCAACCAACAGGCAACTCTTGCAAAGTCATTCTAGTGATCGATGTATAGTTTTATCTATAGCTGTCCACCAGTAAGATCCACTTTGGACACTGAGTTCTGATTCACTAAGGAATAGAGGCTGTATTAGTCTGCTCCAGCTGCCATAACATATACTGCCGACTGGGGGGACTTAAAAAACAGACATGTATTTCTCATAGTCCTGGAGGCTGGGAAGTCCAAGATCAAAGTCCGGTAGATTTGGTTCCTGGTGAGACCTCTCTTCCTGGCTTGCCGAAGGCCACCTTCTTGCAGAAGGGGAGTTGGGGGGCGGGGGGTTGAGAGCGATCAAGAGAGATCTTTCTCTTCCTAGTCATTAATGCGATCAGATTCGGACCCTACCCTTATGACCTCATTTAGCTGTAATTTCTTCCTCAAAAACTTATCTCCCAATACCGTCGCTCGGGGGTTAGGGCTTCCAAATGTGAATTTTGGAGGAACACAATTTAGTCCACAGCAGAGGCCCAAACCCGTATGTGTCCCTGAGAGAACAGTGCCAAATTATGCACTTATAAAATGGGGACATTAATAATTGTCACCTTACTACCCCTAGGCTGTGACAAAGATTGCTGCTTCAGTTTCCCGAAATCAATCATGGCTTGAGAAATTAAGGACATCTACGTATCGTGTCTGTGTACATATTTATGCATAATTAACATGGTATTTCTAGGCTAAGAGCCCAGCAACTATTTTATATATGCATGTACCTTTATATTTTGATATTTAATTTCCTCATAGGCAATTTTCTTCTTGAAAAAATTTCTTGATGACTCTATTTTTCCATGAAAGATCATGTAGAATGTTCCAGACTTACTTTCTAGTGTTTTAGATGTATAGCAACCTTGCCAACATGTGATCTTGAATGCTCTGCATCTAGCCAGGGATCTGTTAGAACACCATTCTCTAGACCTGCCTTTTTCTGTAGAGTATACACATGTGGCTACGGAACAACTGAAATGTGTCCGATCCAGGTTCAAATGTTCTGTAAGTGGAATATACATACCTAAACTTGAAGACTTAGTACCAAGAAAGAATATAAAATACCTGCTAATTTCTCTGTTGATTACATATGGAAATGGTAATATTTAAGATATATTGCGTTAAATAAAATGCACTATATTAAATTCACCTGGTTCTTTGTACTTTTCCAAATGTGCCTGGAAATTTGTCAGTTACAGATGCGGTTCATTTTTGTGGCTTACACTGTGTTTCCAGTGGAGAGCACTACTCTATAGAGCTGAACTCAGCCTTGCATGAGTTCAACCAGTAAAGACTGACAGCCTTAAAGCCCTACAGTATTTCTTCCCAGGGGCCCCAAGAACCGGTGCAAGCATAGAAGAATGGGGGTGTGTTTGACCTCGATGCGTCCATTCTTTGTGTCCTCCTCAACTCCTGGACGGTACTGTCGGCTACTCTCTGCATTCCGGCGAGAGAGCCTCCCCAGCATGCTCTTCCCAAGACCCCTCCCTGAGCTCTGCAGCTGCTTCTTCTTCTTCTTCTGTTTCATCTCCCCAAAGCTAACAACCCCTGAGCCTAGGGAATCTCGCACTGTTGTTATGTGGAGTGTGGACTTTAAAAAACTTCCCTCCAGAATGTGAAAGACAGATTCTCTGTTACCCTGTTAGAAATCAGGGGCGCCTGGGTGGCTCAGTCGGTTGAGCGTCCGACTCTTGGTTTCAGCTCAGGTCATGATCTCAGGGTCATGAGATCGAGCTCTGAGTCTGGGTCTGTGCTCAGGGCGCCTTATGCTTAAGATTCTCTCCTTCTCCCTCTGCCCCTCCCCCAGCTCGCTCGCGCGCTCTCTCTAAAATAAAATAAATAAATAAAATCTTAAAAAAAAAAAAGAAGTGAGATCACAAGGCTCTCCAATCTGATCACTTCTGGCCAAGTGTCCCAGTAAAAAGATGCATTTCCAACACCGGGAGGGAGGTATTTTGGGGTAAAGTATTTAAACCAAGCATTGTAGATTCACGGCCTTTCTGTAAACGTTAACTTTCTGCCAGAGGCATAGTTAGTCGTCTTACAATCAATATTATGTGGTCTCAAACTGATTTCCCCTGAAATAATCTCTATTTCCACATGAGCCCCTCTGCCCTATTCCCATATCGACTTCCCCATTAAAAATCTTTAAAATTCAGGAGGTGTCGGGCGCCTGGGTGGCTCAGTTGGTTAAGCGACTGCCTTCGGCTCAGGTTATGATCCTGGAGTCCCGGGATCGAGTCCCGCATCGGGCTCCCTGCTCGGCAGGGAGTCTGCTTCTCCCTCTGACCCTCCTCCCTCTCATGCTCTCTGTTTCTCATTCTCTCTGTCTCAAATAAATAAATAAAATCTTTAAAAAAAATAAAATAAAATAAAATTCAGGAGGTGTCGTTAATGACCAGATCACTTCTGTTGCAATGCTGTCAGATGTTTTTAACCGTGCTCCATTATTGATAGCTTTCTGTCCTTTGGAGTGACATTTTTCTCATTCATTCAGTTGATATTTATATACCACACACAGTCCAAAAGTCCTTGAAGCGTGCAGGTACCTTTCATATGCGTACAAACACGCTTTTCCACTGTTGTTCTGTCAACTGGGGCTTCTCCTGAAGGAAAGCAATTCCACATGCACACAGATACTGCTGCGAATGACATTAGGCCAGGCCCTTTGGGAATTTCTCAAGTAGACTCCGGGAGAGAGCGGGGCTTTTTTAAAAAAGTCCCCCTAAATTAACCTGTAGTCTATAAAAAGTAGCTAAGATTTAAAGAGGCTTATTAAGCAATTTCCACAGCTACAGCATTATATTTCAGGGAGTTTATGGGGATAAGTAGATCTTTATTGGGAATCGCCATTAACATGGTCATTAGCTTTCATATCATTAAATATCTCATTTCAAGAGCAATTATGTTGGACTCTGTATTCATCAGAAAATAATTGCAGAAAAATGTGCCATACACACCAATTTTTCAGAAGCATCAGTGATGCAAAAGGTGGAGATCAAAAGTAACATTTCCTTTTTGTTTGTTATTTGAAAATTGTAGCATGGCAGTTTTGCAGGACTAATTCATAGATTGGCTCATTCATGTCTGATGTTAGATGGGCGTCAAATTATCCATATTCTCTATGATTCTTTTAATCTGTTCCTCATAAATGGATGCATGCTTCTTGCTGCCAAGTTGGGTTTATATGGTGATTGATGGCTTACTGTTGGAAGACTCAGCCCATTAAAATAAGATTATCTGTGGATGGGTGTGGTGAATACATTGTAAGGTGACCCCCAGTGAGTCACATCCTTATGTAATCTTCTCGCCTTGAGTGCCAGGGGAACCTGTGACCTGCTTCCAGCCAATAGAATATGGTAAAGGTGATGGGATGTCACTCCCTTGATTACATTATGTAAGACTGTCTTGCTGGACCCAAGTGAGAGACTCTCCCTGGCTGGTCTTGAAGAAGTGACCCGCCATGTTGGGGGAGGGCCTGGGAGAGGGCCACATGGCAAGGGACTTCGGGGGTTCTCTGGGAGGCTGAGGGCAGCCCCCGGCAGATAGCTAATAAGAAAACAGGGACCCCAGTCCTATTGCTTCAAGGAACTGAACTCTGCCAACAACCACATAAGCTTGGTAGAGGTCACCGAGCTCCAGATGGGACTGCAGCCCACTTGGCTCCTTGACTGTGGCCCTAGCGAGACCTGAGCAGAGGAGCCGGTCATGCTTCGCCTGGACTTCTGATCCAGGGAAGCTGTAGAATAGTAAATGGGTGTTATCTTGAGCCGCTAAATTTGGGATACAGCATAGGAAACAAATGTGGTAGGTTTTCCACTCATTTCTATGACACAGTATTCATAAATTGATCTTTAAACTGGTTATTTTCAAACTCTTTCTGTGAAAAACCAGTGTTTTCATCTCCAGTCTGTCTATGGAGAAAACTTTCATAAAGTGAAATAAAAATGAACATGAGAAAATATTAAAGAGACATGCGAAAGACAAAGTACAAGCCCACAGACCAATACTTTCATAAAGTGAAATAAAAATGAGTCAGAAAAATTACATAGAAAGGCATACAAACTGCAGGCCTAAGGGTTTTATTATTAGATCCAATAAAGATAATTTCTCTGTCAAATTCGTCTAAAAGTTTCTCATCATTTACTCTCAATTTACATATGTCATTGAGAGAGGACCACAGACCAGAGCCAGCCTAGGGATCATGCATTTGAATGAGACCAAAGCAACTTATAAAAATAGCTGGTATTTATGGAGGGCTTACTCCTCCCTGGACACTGTGTATAGCCCTTCTCATGAATTACCTCCTATCCATGCTCCTCACGACTCTGTGAACTTTACAAATTCCTCCATTTTGTGCATGAACAAACCAGAATTGGTGGGGCGAAGTCACTTGTCTAGTGTGGTCACATGGTTAGGAAATAGAGAAAGCTGTGACCCAACCCATAAATCGTAATTGAACAGAATGATACTGCAGAATTCCTTTATCATCCCTGATAGGTGAGAAAGTATAATACCCCAGTTGTCCAAAATACGAACTATAATTAATTTCATCCCGGTCGAATATCCTGCAGAGCCCTACAGACGGAGTTTTCTGTGCTCTATTCCCTAAAAAGAAGACCAATCATTTGTGCCAAACATGAGCTATAGCGAGATAAGACATGGTGAGCTCTAGAAGGAAATGAACCATGCTTTTGTTGATCTCTCTTCTCAAAACATGGTGGTTCTTAGGAGCCGAATCAGAGATGCAGAAGAGAGGAAAGCAGGTGTACTTTGGGGACTTAGGCCCTGCTTACACACTGTTAAGGCTTTCACTTCCTTCACTGAAGTTGTTAGAGGCTTAAGGGTAGCAGTTCCCATCAGAATTATTGGGGGGATTTTTACAACTACTGATGCATGGGCCCTGTCCCAGGGGATTCTTAGTTAACTGGTCTGGAAGAACCAGGGCATCGGGAGGATTTCCAAAGCTTCTCTGATGATTCTGATGTGCAGCCAGGGTCGAGGACCGGATTTTTAAGGAAGATCAGTGTGGGTGGGACTAGGGGAGGCGGGGCCTATGCCACTCCCGTCTTGACGTCCCGGTTTCCCAGGGCTGTATGGAAGGCACACAGGAACAGCTTTCGGTCCCCAACACTCGCCTATGGGGATCGCCCGAGTAGGATTAGGGTGGCTCAAGTGCTGCCTGTTATTTGAACCTCAGGAAAACCTCCACCGATGACTTTAACAGCCTCCAGCCTCTGTTACTTCAGGCCTAAGCTGATGAAGCTTAGGTCTCCTGTGCTTTGCAAAATTACATTCCATTGATTTTAGTGTTTGTGGTTGTCATTTATGGGCAAAATTACAATTTCATTGCTCTTCAGCCCTCATTCATGGTTTTTACCTGCCCTGTAGGAAATACTTCTGTCCTCCTAGAACTTTCCTGAGCATTTTGGTATTCTTGCGTTTTACATTTACCCAGCTTTGAATGACCAGAATTACAAATCACTGAGGTTTTGCTTTTAAGAATTTTATGTTGGTGCCCCGCCCACCATATTAGATGGGACGCAATAGCAGGGCTGGATCTGAAACTGTATTCTCCCAGCATCATTGCCCGAATCCAGTCTTGTGGGGAGTTCCTTGAAAGAAGAGGTTCCCAGCCCCCTGCTATTCAGTGTGGTGGTCCACCAGCTGCAGCACCCACCCCTCCTGGGAGCCCCAGATCTAAATGCAGAATCAGAATCTGCGTTCAGCTAGATGCCCAAGTGCTTTGTATGCGTATGTAGGAAGCGTTCGAGAAGCACTGAGAAGCAGCTGCACTCGGGTGCCCTGTTTGAAGATGAGTGATCCACGTTAGCGTAGGAAGGATTCTGCTAAGGCCAATGGTAAAGAAAAATATTTACTCCAGATTTTCCCAAATCTCTCTGACCATAGGACAACATTTTTTTTTTCAGGTTGCACTTTTCAAAACCTTCTTGTTGAAGTATGACATACATCAGAATAGTGTATGGATTATTGTCGGGTCGTCACGCGTCCTAGGTCTCTCGCCTTTCTGCAAGTCTCAGCCAGAGGCACTGACTTCACTCATTCCGAATTCTCTTGTCAAGGGTGTTTGTAGAGCAAACAGCCTTGGGAGACAGAGCTAGGGTCTCCCTCCAGAGCAAAGGTCCAGTATAATAAAGCCAGTCCAATGTAATAAAGACAAAGTTTCTCTTCAGGGCAAAGGTCAGGCAGGCTTACTGCCTATTTTAAAAGATTTGGGTTCCCTTCGACCATGGGTTCTTCAACCGTGACACAAATCCACTGCATGTGCAGCATCCAGTGGGCCCCTCCATGTTTCTGACCCAGGAGGTGAGCATCTTCTGGCGGCATCCACAAAATTACGGCAGGATAACTTGTCAGCTTGCAAGTAGGGTCAAATCTGAGACCCTTCACAGTTCTTGATAGATTTTTACAAACCATACATGACTGCGGAACCAGTTACCAGATCAGGAGAGATAACATTATCAGCGCCCGGAAGGCCTCCTCATGACCCTTTCTGGTCACTACTCTCCTCGACTCGAATGGACTACCAGTGACCTCATATATATGTAAGGAGCTATTTTCTTTCTTTCTTTCTTTTTTAAAGATTTTATTTATCTGAGAGAGAGAATGGGAGACAGAGAGCATGAGAGGGGGAGGATCAGAGGGAGAAGCATACTCCCTGCCGAGCAGGGAGCCCGATGCGGGACTCGATCCCGGGACTCCAGGATCATGACCTGAGCCGAAGGCAGTTGCTTAACCAACTGAGCCACCCAGGCGCCCTGTAAGGAGCTATTTTCTAAACCAAGGTTATTTAAGCTGACATTTACTAGCATTTAGTATGAGTCACTTTACATGTAGTAAATAATTTAATCTTTGTAGCCACCCTCTGAGGTAGGAACCATTATACTCATTTTACAGGTGATAAAAAAGCACAGAGAAACTAAGTGATTTGCCAAAGGTCACACAGCTAGAATCTGAACCCAGGCAATTTGACCTCAAAGCTAACTTTTTTTTTTAAGATTATTTATTTATTTATTTATTTGAGATCGAGAGAGAGTGAGAGGGAGGGAGCATGGGCTCGGGTGGGGGCAAAGAGAGAGGGAGAAGCAGACTCCCTGATGAGCACAGAGCCCAATGTGGGGCTCGATCCCAGGACCCAAGGATCATGACCTGAGCCGAAGGCAGATGCTTCACCGTCTTTGGCACTCCAAAGCTAACTCTCTCTCTTTTTTTAAGTTTTATTTATTTATTTTAGAGAGAGAGTGTGAGCTCATGCAAGTGGGGGTGGGCAGAAGGAGAGCATCTCAAGCAGACTCCCCGCTGAGCACAGAGACTGACACAGGGCTCCATCCAATGACCCATGAAATCATGACCAGAGCCGAAATCATGAGTCAGATGCTTCACCCACTGAGCCACCCAGGCACCCCTTGACCTCAAAGCTAACTCTGAACTCCATCACCACATTGGACCCCATGTTCTGAAACTGGCATAGGATTTCTGCAACGGGAATCATCCCAGGAAGTCTGGGCATGTGTGGTTTATAAACCCAAGCAGGCCCAAAATATAAATAAGCTATGTTCCAAGAATTTGTTTATAAACCAGTTATCTTTGTTGTATGGTACAAAAGGTACTGAATTTAGTATCTGGAAAAAAGTCTAGATTCCAATCCTGACTCTCACGTAGCAGCTGTGTGACCTTGGACAAGTCACCTAACCTCTCTGGGCTTTAGTTTCCTCATTTGTAAAATAATGGAGTTGGCCCAGATGAGCAGGCCAGTTTCTTTTAACTTAAAAATTCTGTATTTTTATATTCAATATATATTCTCCATAGAATTAATGGTATTAATTCCAAGGCTAGTGCTATATATATATTTTTTTAAATTTCTAAGTCCTCTTTATACCCAATGTGGGGCTTGAATTTATGACCCTGAGATCAAGAGTCACATGTTCTACCGACTGAGCCATCCAGGTGCCCCAAGTGAACCCAAAGATTATAAATAAACACATCATAATATAGATATAATAATATCTCCATGAACTAGAACTTGACTTTATCACTTGTGACTTGGTCATTTATAGGGGTGACGCTGCCTTTACTCTGATATAATGAAAATTAAAAAACATTTGTTCTTAGGGGAATCATGAGTTCTAACCAGATGTCTATATCTATCTATCCTCTATCTCTCTGAATGTTTTGTAAGGAGATATGTATTATGCGCTCTAAGATATTAGTTGTTTATAACTTCATCCATCCATCCATCCATCCACCCATCCATTCATTCCAAAAACATTTCTTGAATACCTGCCCACTCCTTGCCAGGTACTGTGTTAATGGTGGAGGTATAACATTAGAATACAGTGTAATAGGGCGCCTGGGTGGCTCAGTTGGTTAAGCAACTGCCTTCGGCTCAGGTCATGATCCTGGAGTCCTGGGATCGAGTCCCGCATCGGGCTCCCTGCTTGGCGAGGAGCCTGCTTCTCCCTCTGACCCTCCCCCTTCTCATGTACTCTCTCTCTCATTCTCGCTCTCTCAAATGAATAAATGAATCTTAAAAAAAAAAAAAAGAATACAGTGTGATAAAGTTTCTGAGAAAGACAAGTCAGCGGGCACCTGGGTGGCTCAGTCGGTTAAGCGTCTGCCTTCGGCTCAGGTCATGATCCCAGAGTCCTGGGATCGAGCCCCGCATTGGGCTCCCTGTTCCGCTGGGAGCCTCCTTCTCCCTCTCCCTCTGCCTGCCGCTCCCCCTGCTTGTGCCCTCTCTGCCAAATAAATAAATAAAATCTTAAAAAAAAAAAAAATCCTTTCTAAAGCAGCCCTTCCCCCTCCCAATTGGGGAATTTAGGGAAGGGGGGAGACACCTGGAGCAAGCTCTGGCTTATTTCCAATTCCTCTGAGGATCACTTTTTCTTCAGAAGTTATATGGACAGGACATCGTGGCAAACCCGGGGTGCCCTAAACCCCACCTCAGCCTGTGGTCTGACCCCTCCCCCTCTTCCCCTCCTTCCTCCACCCTGCCAAGAAGGTACAGAGGCCAAAATTGAGTTTAGGGATGTACCTTTGTCTTCCAGGCCGGCTGATTGTAACCCTTAACCAGGCTCTGCCTGGGTAAAAATGTCAGGAGGGGCCCTCGCTCTCTGCCCCGCATTCTGTTTCCAGCCTGGCCCAGCCTTTTCGAGGATTCGCAAAGACAGGCCCTGGAGCTAATGGGGTGGGCACGCTGCTGGTGCAGTAAATCCCACAGAGTCTTTCTGCCTTGGCCTCTTCACAGCACTCACTGGGGAGGGAATCGGAGGGAGGCTCTGCTGGAAAAGGGAAGTACTTCCAGTTTCAGCTTTTGCTTGGGAGATCGGCAGGGCCTCTCGTGGCCTTTCCCACCAGCCCAGCCCATGCACAGTGGGGAGATGGTGTCACCTCGAATTTTCCTTATCAGCAGGACTTCTGTGACTCACAGCAGTTCGGTGGATGGAGAGCCAGGGAGCCAGAAGCTCCTTCAAGCCCGGGTGTGATTTCTGGTGCAGGGGGATTGGCTTCCCTGAACAAGGAGGGCTGGCCTCTCAGCCTTCTCAGGGCGACATTTTGTTTCCATTGCTGCTTTGTGATGCAGGGAGAGCATGTCGTTGTTATTTGCTCTCTGCCACCTAGCTCTGTGTGTTTGGGGTTTCTCGAGGTGATGAAAACGTTTTGGAACTAAAAAGAGGAGGGGTCGTACCACATTGTGAAGGTACTAAATGCCACTGAATTAGTCACTTTTAAATGGTTGATTCTCGGTGCACCTGGGTGGCTCCGTCGGTTGAGCGTCTGACTCTTGATTTCAGCTCAGCTCATGATCTCAGGGTCATGACATCGAGCCCCGCGTTGCACTCCACACTCACTGGGGAGTCTGCTTGGGATTCTCCCTCTCCCTCTGCCCCTCCCCCTCCCCCCACGGTCATGCAGGCCCATGTGCTCTCGCTCTCAAATAAATAAATAAATAAATGGTTAATTCCATGTTACATGACTTTTACCTCGGTAGAAAAATGTTTATTATTAAAACCTGCAACGACTCCCCATTTCTTTGAGAGTAGAAGCCAAATCCTTACAGTGGCTTGCCAAGTCCTATAGGATCTGGGCCCCTCCTCCCTTCCTGGGCCCTCGGGCCTCCACGCATGTGGTTTCTCCTCTGTGCCAGACGTGCTCCCACCCTCTGCTCCCCTTTGCACAGGCCATTCTCTCTGCCTGGAAGACACTTCTCCCTGTTAACCCTTGTGGCTCCCTCCCTCACCTCCTTTATGTCTTTGCTCTGATGTCACCTCCCAAGGGGGGCCTGTCCTGGCCACCCTATTTCCAGTGACACCAGCCTCAAGCATCATTCCCTTTATTCTGCTCTACTTTATTACCTCCTAACAAACTCTGTACTCTTACTGATTTATTCCGTTTATTGCTCATTCTCATCCTCCCCCTTCGCCACCACCATTAGAATGTAGCTCCATTAAGAAAAGGGTCTTAGCATGTTTCCACATTCTGTGCTCAATTTGTGTTGAATTTTCTAAAATGTCCACAGAATCCAATAACAAGGAATTACACATTCAGACAGATTCAGTTAAGTGGATTCTGAAGGAAATAGCCATAGAAAATGAAGTATCAAATCTAATAGTAAAATGCTATTATGGTTTTTTATTCTCTGCCAATATGTATATGTCATCCAGGCATAAAAGCATCTGGGTTGAAGTTAAAACTTTCTTACAAGTCGTTTGAGTTTTGAACCTGAACGAGTTACTTTGGGTTGAAAGTTACTCATTACAGAAGGTGGTAGAAGTGGAAAACATTTTCTACTGGGAGAAGGTAACTTATTTTTTTAACAAATCGCGCTTCTTTTCTCTGGGCCGATTGGGGTCGTTACAGCTTTTATGGGGCCTGGGGGGGGATGGAATATAAAAACTTCTTTCTGCGGTTGTGTTTATTTATTAAATTTGTGCAAGGCCTTAATGGCAACTGTGGGAGATCCAAAGGACAAACATATTAGTTTTCAAAGTAAGACAACTGCATTTATCAGAAGGGGAGTAAAAGTCCGAGAAAGAAAGGGGAGGGGGAAGGAATGAAGAGAAAAGAAGGGGCAAGAATTTAGAAATAGATCTCTGCCTGAAATATTTTTTTTTTAAAGATTTTTTATTTATTTATTTGACAGAGAAAGAGATAGCGAGAGCAGGAACACAAGCAGGGCGAGTGGGAGAGGGAGAAGCAGGCTCCCTGCCGAGCAGGGAGCCCGATGCAGGGCTCGATCCCAGGACCCTGGGATCATGACCTGAGCCGAAAGCAGACGCTTAACTGACTGAGCCACCCAGGCGCCCCTGCCTGAAATATTTTTGTACACGAGCAGGAAGTTGCTTTCGGAAAGCCAGGCCGCAGACTCTTGCACACAGACCTTGCACAAGGCAATCTATGATTAGAAAATCGTATCATGAGCTTAAAGCTCTTATATTTTGCAGATGGGGCGTCTCTATTAATGTGGGTCTGTATCGTGGCTGGAGATCATGCTAATCTGATGCAAAACCAGACAGGAAATGCTACCCCCCTTCCTCGGTGTCAGCATTAGAACTGGAACATATTTCTATGTGTGTCTGTTTATCTCCAGCATGAGGAACTGGAGTATCGGAGTGCCAGAATTCATCAGGTAGCTAAGGTTTAGTGCAGAATTCTTTTTTTTTTTTTTAAAGATTTTATTTGTTTATTTGTCAGAGAGAGAGAGACAGACTACAAGCTGGGGGAGCAGCAGGAAGAGGGAGAAGCAGGACTCCGGGATCATGACCTAAACTGAAGGCAGACACTTAGCCGACTGAGCCACCCGGGCGCCCCGTAGTGCAGAATTCTAAGAGGAGAGCTCTCGGGCACAGAGTTTCAGCTTTGGCCAGAGAGGATTTCTCTGTGTCAGTCACCCTTCTCTCATTTGGCTGAGGGGCATGCTTCATGAATCCACATCCCATTGTCCTGGCATGGACTTGGACACACCACTCCTGTGGATTCCATTTGAGGAAAGAAAAGCTCAAGAAGCAGAAGGGGAGGTGGGATTTTTTGTGAACGTTGCAATTTCAGAGAACACAAGAGTAGCATGACCCAACGTGGGCCGCTCTCATGCTGCAGAGTTGTTCCGTTCTTAGCCACATAGGAAAGAGCAGAATTTTGCCTGATGGCAAAAGGACAATTATTTTTCTTAAGTTGTTGTAAGGCAGGCTGACATGAATACTTAATGACGTCAGCCTCCTCAAATAATAGCAGGCGCGTGAGTATTCACAGGGGGAGTCGGATGGCGGATTAGCGATGGTGTGAGGCTGGAGTCTTCATGTAGGGGTTTTCATATGTTTTTGGAACATAAACTGAGCCAAAAATATCCAGAGAAGCCAGTTCCTCTTAGAGCTCTGATGATGTACAGTGAAACCTGCCTAGAAGACTCCAGGGATTGCCCAACCCAGTGGTTCTCGACCAGGGGCAAATTGGCAGGGGCAAAGTTAGTGGTATCTGGGAATATTTTTTCATTGTCACGATTCAGGGGGGTGGGCATTGCTACTGTCATCCAATGGGTCGAGGCCAGGGATGCTGCTAAACACCCAACATGCACAGGACAGCCCGTCATGACAAAGAAGGATCCAACGCAAAATGTCACTAACGCCGAGATTGAGAAACCCTCATCTTAACACATGTTCTAAATATAGACCCATTAGAAACATCCCCAAATTGGTGGAATTACCGGAACAACAGTCTGATAAAACATAAACCAAGCAACCTAGTTAGTAACATTCCCTCCTTCCTCTTTCCTACCCCACAGAGAAGCACTGAATAAATGTAAGTATGACCTTTAAAAAAAAAAAGACCCGGTAAGCGATCTCCTTCAATGTTTCGCTGTCATAGCTGCCATTCTCTGCAAGCTCTTCTGTTCCCAATAAAATTATTGAAACCACTGTAATAGTAAAAATTTACAACTGCATTAGCATCTCTTGGCTGAACTTGTTGAAATGACAGGTGAGGGGGAAACCGAGAGCCTTCTTTTAAAAATCTAGCTTGATTCTTGCTGCATAGTTGAAGAAGGAAGACTGGAATGTATGCTAATACTGTCTTTAGATGCAGGGCAATAAATGACACATATCAAAATTCAAGCCCAAGAGAGCAATGGCCTGAGCTTGTTGTTCTTCTCATCTGTTGGCCAGAAGAGGAAACTGAGCTTCAGTTGTTCTTCCTAGTTAGGAAACCTGATGATTGTTATTGAAATATGAAGCCGGAGATACTTTGAAAATGCTAATACAGAAGGTCCTGCCGGTGGCTTAGAGAGTTATGTGCAAAGAGCATGGAGCGGGATGACTGGGGAATTTGGGCTTTAAGACCATCACTTATCGGAATGACCTTGGTCTTCAGTTTTTTTCTCATCTGCAAAACAAAGGCTCTGGGTTACGACCTCTGACGTCATTTTAAACTAAAAAACAATCACACAAAAATAACTTAGTACAGGCTGACCTTGAGATTTCCACCCTACCACCAAATGTCACTAGTCAGTTCTACCAACGTAGAAGTAGCTAAGTGATAGCTCATAACCCCGGGGGTTTGCTGTTTCGTTCAATAGACCAGAGAATAAATATCTGCTGTAGAAGGATTGTAAATAATGAAGACCCCCTTTCCTTCAGCAGATAAATGAAACCGGGAAATCTGTGATGGGGAATTGATTATTTCTCCAGCATTCAAAATCTACTTGTCATTCTGAAACGGTCAGGATTGGGCATTTGTATAATTGCGGGCTATTTCTGTGTCCAGTTTGGCCTTGAGACCCCCTCAGACAATAGCACCTCTCTCTTAACATCAGCTTGAATGTTCATGTTAATTAACTTAGAGTTTTCCAAGCAAATCTGTATGCAAAGTAGATCGCCCCACAGCGCGGCGTTTCGGCATCTAGTGTCTTCTCTGTGACAGGCTCTTGAAAGCCGAAAACAGGAGAGAGCACAGAGCAAGAGTGCAGAAATCACGACGTGTTTTTTCCTCTACAGGAAGTCTCTCGCCGGAAGCCATGCCACAGGGCGCACAGGCAGCTTGCAGAGAAGAATGTAACCCACCCCGGGCCCGAAAGAACCCTCGGGAAGGCCGGCTTTGCTTGTTTCTCAGCCAGTTTTATTCCCCTGCCCACGCCCTCCCACCCAGAGCATTGGGCTCTCTAGGTTCTTCCTTCTGCACCTGCTTTCAATTATTTCAGGAATGGTTTTACAGTCTGCTTTCCCCTGATTTTGTCCTGCCTTTGCCTGTCTTCGTGGGCTTGGATTTAGATGGGCCGTAAGAGCAAAGGAGTCCCAACCCCATTTTCTCTATTCATTCTTTTGTTGGTTTACTTTCCTCTCAGCAGCAGTTTAGCAAGAAAGAAGGTGAATAGGATGACAAAAATGTGGGTTTACAAAATCATTAGCGAGTTTTAAGAAGGCAGGCCATCATGGCGGCTGTAGGGAGATGATGAAGCATGAGCTGTACGGGCAATGGAAAACGTGGAGTGTTGTCTGTTTAGAAGGGTCTCTTGGGTTCTTTATCAAGGTGTGTGACTTTGGGAGTGAGGAATGGAGAGAACAGAAGGAGAGTAAGAGAAACCATCCTCCATGTGAGATCTTGTGAACCAGCTCTGTTTCCTTTGCTAACTCTGGCTGAAGTTAAAAAAAAACACACACACACACACACACCAAACCCTCAACGGGGAAATACGGCAATATTTACAAAGGCTTCCCTTCTATCTACAGCACCCTTATGGGGCGCCTGGGTGGCTTAGTTGGTTAAGCGTCTGCCTTTGGCTCAGGTCATGATCCCAGCCAGGGTCCTGAGATCAAGCCCTGCGTTGGGCTCCCTGTTTCTCCTGCTCCCCCTAATTGTGCTCTCTCTCTCTCTCTCAAATAAATAAACATCCTAAACACACACACACACACACACACACACACACACACACACCAGAGTACCCTTGTGCAAGATGTATCATCTCTGTCTTGCTGTATGGTTGTATTTGAAATAGATGGTGCAAGAGGTGTTTTTGTTTATTTTTTGTCTTCTTCATAACCAAGTGTAAGCTGCTTGCAAAGCCTGGGAGCACGCATCCTAAATTGTGGACTTCATCTTTCTTGGAAGGGAAAAGCTTGGCCCAATGCCCCTGGGATCTGAACATGTGGTTCCTCAGAGTCTGAGCAGCAGAGATGTGGTTTTAGGGCCCTCTCAGACGCCCAGTTAATGCTTGTGCAGTTGTGATAAATGACAGCAAGTGGCACTGAGGCCAGATTAATAACAAGGCAGCTAAAAGGTTCTCTTGTAGCCTCATTTCCCAAAAGGGCTCCCTCCGCGGCGTTAGTGGAGGGGGGCTCTTCTCTGCAGGTGGTCTCTTTAGGAGTTTCAGGGATTGTTACTCAAGGGAAATTGGCTCAATCTTCTTTAAGATTCTTTAAGAGCAGGTGAGCAAAGGCCCCGCACCCAGGCCTCTCCTCAGCTATATCCAGTCTGTGGTCCTTTGTGTGGTGCCTTCAGGCAGTGCAATAAGAACAAACAAATACAATGTGAGAAATCAAATGGCTTTTGTCAAGTGTGAAAGGGACCGCATCTAACACCAGAGTTGGACAGAAGCCATAAAGGGTGTCTTGTGTGAATATTTCCGGCTGCAAAATCTACCTGTTGCACTGAAACCACGACTATCTAGCCCATGCTTGCAAGAACCCCTCCAGAAGCTTCCTGTTTCATGTGGCTCATGAGAAGGATTGCACACTGCAGTCCAGGTCTCATTGTCTTTGTGCTATTTCCAAGATGGGAGAAAGAAGACTGTAAACTTTGCATTTTAAGGTATTCATAAATACATCTATAAATCTCTCTGTTAGTACACAGATATTACAAGACAATAGAGAGGAGGGGTGCCTGGGTGGCTCAGTCGGTTAAGTGTCCAGCTCTTGGTTTCAGCTCAGGTCATGATCTCAGGATCGTGGGACGGAGCCCCGAGTCAGGCTTTGTGCTCAGTGAAGAGTCTGCTTGGGATTCTCTCCCTCTTCCTCTGCCCCTCCCCCCACTTGCGCGCTCTCTAAATGAATAAATAAATACACACATACATAAATAAAACCTTAAATGGCTGCTTAGCCATTCCATGTAGACATTGGGGAGGAGTTGGGACATCTCCAGGACTAAAAGCAGTGTATTTTGGCAGAGGGACTTCCAAGGAAGCATCAGGCTGAGACAGGGGAACATGACTGACAGGTGGTAAGGTGATTCTCGAAGGTGGAACAGATGGGATGGGCATGGGCAGGTAGGTTTGTGAGGCCAGAAGCCTTGCAGCCTCTCCTACTGAGTCCAGCACCCGGCGAAGACCAGTTAGAGAGCGTGGAAGAGAACGTGGTCTCATGCAAGGTCCACCTCAGACCTCCCAAGTTAGCTCCATGTCTTCCCTAAGGAAGGGCTCAGGCCTCTCTTCTTGCAAGCTACGATGGACACATATTCGATGCCGTTAAGGATGAGCATCTGGTCACCTGGTGACCAATGCTGTCCACGTTCCCATTGCAAGGTGAGCAGTTTCCTGATGATAAGAGAGCACTGTGACCATGGGCACAGGTTCCCAGATAGGGGCTCCTGGGGCCTCTAGGCTCCTCCTCGAACTCTGCCTAGGGTTTGCTTCAATGTTTCTGAAGGCTATGGGCAATGAAAGACTTCTGTTCCCCTGTGTCGACTCAAGAAGACAGAAGGCTGTCTCAGCCAGACCCCAGCGCCTCTCTGCCCGTCAGCTCAGAATTCCTGCCTTCTCAGGCAGTTGGGAGAAGGATCACAGCACATCGTCCCTGAATTAGCGTGCAAGAGTGGCCACCTCCTTCTCCACAGGACTGTGTGAGCTTTTTTTTTTTTTTAAGATTTTATTTATTTATTTGACAGAGACACAGCGAGAGAGGGAACACAAGCAGGGGGAGTGGGAGAGGGAGAAGCAGGCTTCCCGCTGAGCAGGGAGCCCGATGCGGGGCTCGATCCCAGGACCCTGGGACCATGACCTGAGCCAAAGGCAGACGCTTAATGACTGAGCCACCCAGGCGCCCCAGGACTGTGTGAGCTTTTATCCACCATTTCTGGTGTTTTTTTCTCCACCCGTACATACTTTCATGAACACATGCCTCTTTTCTTATGAACCTAGGTCATTCTGCATATGCGGTTTTTTTCCCTTTTTCCCGTGGCATGTGGTATTTTAGCCACATTAGCTGCATTTCCCTACACCATGGTTATTAATGGTCATCGAAAGGAGCCGGGGCACTTTATCAGCCCGCCCTCCGAATGACTGTGCCAATTTACAGTCGCATAAAGTTTTTGTTATTAACCAAAGGATCCTTGGTGCTGAGGACTGACCGTGATGGTGGTGTCCGAAGGGAGAGTGAGAAGCACAGACCAGCTCTGTATGTGGGATTTAAAGATCCAGGAGGAAAACTGATCAGATATAGAGCTGAGGGTGCTTCTCGGGGTTGTTCCAGAAGGAAGTGACCCCCTGAAGGACCATTTTGTCAGAACTACTGACCTTTATCAAAGGGACTATCGCAGAAGGTCCTTGACTTGAACATGAAAAAAGACAAATACTTCATCCAAAATTTCCCTTATGTCCCCCAAACCCGCACTTCTCTGTTCAAGTCCGGGTTCACCACAGGCTAGCCAATTAGGGTTTGAGGCTTCAGTAAGGGGCGTGCGTCTGTGATGAGCTCTTGTGAAAAGGGAAAGCCAATGCCCAAGTTGACCTTTGAGGTCATTCGGGGCATCCCGTGCCGTGGGCAACTCGAGGTGAACCAGTCCTGGGCCTCTTCTGCTTCTGGCCAGAACTGACTGCATCAGTGTGTTTTTCCACTGGGGATAACGCTCCCCGTGGGCTTCCCAGGGGGTGCTTGGGGTTGACTTGCTATTTGTCAAGGTTTGGAGGAGAGGACCTGACTGCGTGTGCAAATGATTGACAGGGAAGGCCAGCCCGGCTTGGGCTCCCCAGTGGCTATCTCAAGTGCCTTGGGTGGCTCACAGGATGAGGCTGGCGTGAATCGCCTTCATCCTCACAGTTTCTGGGGTGATTGAGCAAGAGCCTCATGATCTGATCACAAGAGCAACAGGAGTGGCTGTGTTGCGATAACAGAATCATACTGGCCTGGAACGGATGCCCGTGCTTTCAGACGCTCAGGGGACGTTTTGACTGCAAGGCATTTTATCATCGCGGAGAGGGGCCAGCTGAAGCGACGTGGTCCACATCCTTTTACAAGCACCGGGCCGAACTGTAGCTTGCTTTTCAGACTGTTTAAGCTGCTCGGTGCAAATTGGCAGCGTGGCAGGAAAGACGACTGAAATTCGACCCAACGTGGGGACTGAAAGCTCTGGAGACTCAAATGTTAAGGCCACTGGGGTGTGGCTTTTCCACTAATTATGTTCTGTCAAACAAGGGTTGAAAATGTCAGCCCAGACTTACAGCTTGGCTCCTAGAGCAGCCAATCGCTGTGGGGCTGGGCCCGGGTTGAAATGATGAAGAAGGAGTTTGAAAAACCATTCAGTTGATTTCAACACTTCCTGGGGACGACGTTTAAACCACAATGTTCTCTTTTTGGGGCAAGTCAAAAGCCAAGCACGATTGAGGTTTCTCAGCATGTTCTGCCCATATTTGGCCGTAATCTTGCTTCATTCACCTAAATTTATAATATATGCACTTGAAAAGCAAGGCTCTGAGAAGTGTGGGTCTCTCTCCCTATCATAAAAGAAGTCCTACCTCTACACATTTGGGCCTGCCCGTGAACTTACAGGGTAGCTTGAAAGCAAAGAAAGGGGCCAGAGTAGGAAACTTAGGTTTTACTCTTATTAAAAACAAAACAAAAAAACAAAACAAAAAACCCCCCTGACTTCAAGTGTAGCTTCTGGCTTTGTACCATTTACACGAAAATACATAGAAAACAGAAACTAGTTTCGTCTTGTGCAAAAAGAACCAGCAGTGGCTTATGAGATTATGGGATATTGCAGAAGGAATGCTGTATGCGTTATTGATGTGTAGGAGGTCCGTTTCACAGAGACTCCAGGAAATTAATGCACCCTTCAAAGCTTCTTAAGCGTTCTTTGTGAAGGATGATCAAGTCTTGTGGAAAGATATAACGCAGATACAGTAAACCTCATCCTGCCTTTTTAAAGTGAATATTTAGTGACCACTTTATAGGTACCGTCCGTTTTCGTTCCCACCGTGGGCCCACAAAGGAGTCCCTATTCTTACCCACATTTTGCAGATGAAGAAACTGAATCAGAGAGTTTGCTTTACTTGCCCACGGTGCCTGAGCTTGTAAACAGTGGGGCTAGGAATCCACATCAGCAGTCAGATGCCCAAGCCCTCGCTCTTAACCACACACCACTCTACGCCACTAAGATGTTCTCCTGTGTTTATGGGCAAGAATAGAGGCCCTAAGTCATATGGAATGGCCCGGGGACCCCAATCTTTAAGGCCTCAACCTCCTCTGGTTCTCAGGATCCTAGGGAAAGTTGCAAGGTTTCTCAGCTTGTCTGAGGCCCGAGGTTGGGAAAGTTCCCAGTGACCCCTAGGAGATCACATCCAGAACCATCTGGTCAGAGAGGAGCCCACGATCTGCCGGCTGAGCCCCTCACTCGGGGCCCCAGTTATTTCTAGTCTCAGGAAACCCAGCTGTAGAAGGCCCTCCCCCGTGGGGCTGAAGACACATGGGCTGGAGCCGAGACCCAGCAGCATGGGCCTCTGTGTTCTCAAAACTGGGGGGACCTGGAGAAAGGGGAGGGAGGTGGCAAAGCAGCCCAGCCTCCCCTGGGACTACAGAGAGGCCCCGCCTCCTCCCAGCAGAGCAGGTCTCACAGGCAGGGGACAATTTGCCCCGCCCCGGGGGATGTTTGGCAATGCTTGGAGACATTTTGGGTTGCCACAGCTCGGGCGAGAGAGCTAGTGGTGTCTAGCGGGTAGAGGTCGGGGAGGCTGCTCAACATCCTCCAGTGCACAGGCTGGGGGGGCGGGGGGAGGAGGGGCTAACAACAAATGATGCGGCCCCAAGTATCACCAGGGCTGTGGTGAGAAGCCCTGCCCGAGAGTCCTGGTTCAGTGCGTTCCACCCACAGCTCTGAGGATGCTCTGTGTGGGGCTCCTTCAAGGAGTCATTCTGCAACCAGGAAGCCAGCAGCCGCCGGCTGCACGCACCGCCAGGCAGAAGATGGAGGGAGGGAGGGCGGGACCACGCGTACAGGTTTCAATTTACTGCATCTTTCTTGCTGACAGAGAGAGGTCAGTGTTTGCCTCCGTTTACAGGCCTCGCGACCAACGTAGGGGCCGGCTCCACGCAGTAGGCAGAATGATGGCCCCCGAAGAAAGGTGTCCGGTCTTAAACGCTGGAACCTGGGAATGTTACTTTATATGAAAAAAAGAATGGTCTTGGCAGGCATGATTAAGTGAAGCTTCGGGAGATGGGGAGGTTAGCCTGCATTATCTGGGTGGACCCTAATTGCAGTTCCAAGTGTCCTTATAACAAGGGGGCGCAGGGAGACGTGCCGCATGCACAGCGGAGGAGGCAATCTGATCAGAGAGGCAGGAACCGGAACGACGGGGCCACAAGCCAAGGAATGCGGACAGTCAGCGGAAGCAGGCTAAAGCAAGGGACAGATTCTCCCCTAGAGTTTCCAAAGGGAGCGTGGCCCCACCAGCACCTTGATTTTGGCTCAGTGATACTGATTGCAAACTTCTGGCCTCCAGAACCATGAGAAGAAATTTTCCTCGTTTTAAGCCACTAAGATTGTGGCCATTTGTTAGAGCAGCCCGAGGAGACTGACACAGCCCGACACTCCTTGAGCCGCCAAATCAGTTGAGGCCGAGGGGCAAATCCTTCCAGGACAGACAAAGCCAAAGCCCTTCTGGGGTAGGATTTGAGGGGGAGATGGCAATTTCCTTTGCACCTCCCTCTCTACGCTTACCTCTTCCACCCTCTCTTTGAAGTACCCTCCCCTGTGAAAACATGGCACCTACCTTCCCTCTGCTTCCCTCTGCCAACTGTTTCTGGTGAATGCTGGGCAAGTCCTCTGACAACCCCAGCGCTTGGCTCCCACCTGTCTGAGGCTGCTTCTCACTTTCTGCCTCCATTTCTTGTCAACGTCCGTGCAGTAGGTCCTAGACTAGACGCCGAGCTCCTGGGAAGCAGGAGCCATGTTTGAATTATCGTGCAGTCTCCTAAGGACTGCAGCACATCTGCACAGAGTAGGTGCTCAAGCGGCGGTTAATGTGTGCTTCCCATGTCCTTACTACGAGAAATGTTACTTCGTTCTCTTCGTTGCCTGGAGGTCAAGAAGCTCAAAGCCAAGTCTGATGCTGATAAACAGGGATCCTCCCGCATTCTTCCACATCTGCAACAACGGGACATGAACAACATTAGTGTTCTTTGTTTTTAAATTGGTGCATAATCTACACGTGGTAAAATGCACGTATCTTACCTGTACAGCTTGATGACTTTTTCCCCTTCTATACTTTCTCGTAACAACTGCCTGGATCAAGATATGGACTCTCTCCCTTACCCCAGAACGTTACCCTCTTCCCTTTCCCAGTCAGCTAACCCCCATGTTCCTCACACCTCAGTGAACTGCTGTTCTGTCTTGCACTCCAGAATTCCGTATAAATGGAATCATCTGACTTCTTTTTTGCCAAGTAATGTTTTTGAGATTTATCCATGTGGTTGTGTATATCGGTAGTTTTTTCTTTAAAAAAACAAAAACCAAACTGCTGTGTATTTTTCCATTATAAGAATATGCCGCAATTTGTGTATCCATTCTTCCGTTGATGAGCATTTGGATCATTTCCAGTTTGGACCTATGGTGAATAAAGCTACTGTGAGTGTTGTTGTGTTTTACGGCCCTGTGCTTTCGTTTCCCTTGGTTAGATACCTAGGAATAAAATGGCTGGGCCATAGAGAAGGTGTCTGCTTCATCGAAATTAGTATCACTGGGCGCCTGGGTGGCTCAGTCGTTGAGCGTCTGCCTTTGGCTCAGGTCATGATCCCAGGGTCCTGGGATCGAGCCCCACATCGGGCTCCCTGCTCCCCGGAGAGCCTGCTTCTCCCTCTCCTGCTCCCCCTACTTGTGTTCCTGCTCTCGCTATCTCTCTGTGAAATAAATAAAATCTTAAAAAAAAAAAAAAAGAAAGAAATTAGTATCACTATTCATGGTTTGGATACAAGAAAACAGATTTTTGGTAACAAAAATGAAGCAGTGACAGTCTTTCTGTACTCGTTTTCCTGATTCCGTCCATTAATTTCTTTTTAAAAAGATTTTATTTATTTATTTGAGAGCGAGAGTGAGAGATCACGAGCGGGGCGAGGTGTAGAGGGAGAAGCAGGCTCCCTGCGGAGCAGGGAGCCCGATGCAGGACTCAATCCCAGGACCCCAGGATCGTGACCTGAGCCATCGGCAGACGCTTAACCGACTGAGCCACCCAGGCGCCCCCATTAGAGTAATCTCTTAAAGAAATAGAGTGCCATATGCACGGCTAATTGAATCAGCCGTAGAGAAAGCTGGAGGGTCACAAAGCACGGAGAACCGAACTAACACATGCACATAAACACATTCTCCTATCAGTTTGTACGCACACCAGCCCATGTCTTTAAAGCTGGTCTTGCCTGGCATGCGGATCGGACATAGTGCCCACACGCACAAGTTCCCTATGAAAGAAAATATTTTAAAAGGGAAATTTGCTCTGTAATGAAGCCCTGACTGACATGACAACTGCAGGCAGCGAGAAGAATGTGGAATATGCAGGACCAGGGCAATCAGATCCTTCTTGTGGTGTCTGTTCTGAGGGTTTGAAAAAGTCTTATTCCCCTGCCCAGTCCGCAGCTCCCCCGAGGCCCGGGCACAGAGACCTGCCCCACGGTCAGCTGCCCGCCCCCTTCAAAAGGGACTTCCTGAGTACCAGCTGCTCCCCACTTGAGGGCCACTGAATTCTAGGAATCCTAAAGAGCTTTGCAAAAGTGACTGGAGAAGGGGGGACTATTTTAAGACCCTGTAGTGTTGTCATGAGACTGTAGAGCTAAGACCGGGACCGGGTTTATCTTTCGACAAGCTGCGTTTCCCAGCACCCATGACTCTTTACAAAGGAAATTCCTTTTCACCCAAATGGGTATTTCAAACACTGTTTCTAATGGTGCACGCTATCTGATTGCTTTTGGGCTAACATCCCACCCTGTCTGCTATTTAAAACTTTGATCTTTACCCATGACATGCGTCTTATGCTTCACTGAATGGCAACTTCTTATAGAATCTCTTCTTATAGAACCTGAGGTGCTGCTTCTAGGATCCAGTCTACCCCATCTGTGTTTCATCATTTACCTGGTTTCCCTAAAACCCTCATGCTCTTCTTTGCCCCTTCCTTCCCATCTGTGGAAAAAGAATTGGCCATGTCTGAGGGGCACCAAACGGATCGAGTCAGGGAATAAGAAATGTCAGTCACAATAAATAAATAAAATCTCTAAAAAATATATATATATATATCAGCCACCCAGGTGGTATATCTGGCACTGGGAAATTAAAACAAAGGGGTGATTCGATATCTTTTTTTTCCCTTATTTTTCTTTTTTGTTGTTGTTATTAAACGTTTATTTTTCCCTTGCTCTCCTGCTGTGTAGATAGTTGTTTTCTGGACAAAAATAAATCACCTGTTACTTGATCTTCTTTGCCATTTTTGAGAGAGACTGTTGATTGAATTTGTCTTTATAAGACAAATTGTTTTCAGAAGAGAGGTTAGCTCTCGCAGGGGGGTTGCTAAACAATGCAGTGGCAACTGGCCCTACTTTTTTTTTTTAAGATTTTATTTATTTATTTGAGAGAGCGGGTGATAGAGCATGAGAGGGGGTGGGGAGGGGCAGAGGAAGAGGCAGAGGGAGAAGCAGACTCCCCACTGAGCAGGGAGCCCCACGCGGGGCTAGATCCCAGGACCCCGGGATCATGACCCGAGCTGAAGGCAGACACTTAACCGACTGAGCCACCCAGGCATCCTGGCCCTACATTTTTTATATTGCTTTCCTGAGGCTCAGCTCCCATATGAGTTGTTTTAATGTACAGTGTTTTGATCCGTCATGATTAGGAGCTCATTTCTCTCTTATTCTAAAGGGCATGTGGGGTTGTTTAGGAAGAAGTGACCACGGACTCAGGCAGAGGCATCTTTTATTATAGGAGTCGATGCTTCTACCCCTGGAATCCCACGCGGCAGACCTCAGAAGCCTCCACAGTGGTGGGGCATATTTTTCTGGAAACACTTCCTCCTCTAGTTCTCCCAGCACAAGTGAGTCTTCATTTGGAAAATGATGAATA
Source organism: Mirounga leonina (assembly GCF_011800145.1). Taxonomy (NCBI): domain Eukaryota; kingdom Metazoa; phylum Chordata; class Mammalia; order Carnivora; family Phocidae; genus Mirounga; species Mirounga leonina. The sequence continues at coordinate 9,563,794 of NW_023270649.1, forward strand.
TATTAGTGTAAATGCCCTTGTGGGCCCACAGACTCTCCTGTGAACTTTGTTGTTGATCATGCAGGTTTAGCGAGGCATCATTTACCAATAGTATACTTCGTCCTTTTTATGTATACAGTTCCAAGAGTTTTGAGAAACAGATATAGTCATGTAACTACCACCACAATCAAGATATAGAATATTCGTATCGCTTCAAAAAGTTGCCCACTGCCTCCCACGAATCCCCAGTTCCTGACAACCACTGATCTGTGTCCCTATAGTTTGGCCTTTTACAGAATGCCACATAAATGGAATCTTAACAGTACATCGTCTTTTGTCTCTCGCTGTTTTTACTCCCCATAATGCTTTTGTTTGTTCATGTTGTTGACCGGATCGGTGCTTTGTTCTTTTTTATAGTACTGATCACAGTATGCACCACAGATTGTTTATACATTTCCTTGTTGATGGAGCATTTGGGTTGTTTCGAGTTTGGGGCAATGATGGACGGTGCCCCTATAAACGTTCCCCGTACAGAGGCTTATGTGGGCGTGTGTTTCCATTTTTCCTGTTGTCTTAGTTTGGGCCTTTGTAACAAAGTGCCATGGACGGAGTGGCTTATAAACAGCAGAAATTTATATCTCACAGGTCTGGAGGCAGGAAGACCAAGATCAGGGTGCCAGGCATAGTCAGGTTCTGGTGGGGGGCCTCTTGCAGGTCGGGGGAGGGCTGTCTTCTTGTTGTAGCCCCAGAAAGAGGGCACGAGAATGCTCGTTTTGGCAGCTCACACACTAAAACTGGACCACTACCGAGAAAATTAGCATGGTCCATGAGCAAGGATGACATGCCAGTTTGTGAAGTGGGCCATATTTAAAAAAATAAAAAAAAAAGGGTGAGGGGTGCCTGGGTGGCTCAGTCGGTTAAGTGTCTGCCTCAGCTCAGACACTGGGATGGAGCCCTGAGTTGGGCTCTCTACTCGGTGGTGAGTCTGCTTCTCCCTCTCCCTCTGAATAAATAAATAAATAAACAAAATCTTAAAAAAAAAAAAAAAAGGAGGTGAGAGAGTCCTTTTATAAGGCACTGATCCCAATCCTGAGGGCTCCACCCTCATGACCTAATCACGTCCCAAAGCCCCACCTCCTTATACCATCCTACTGGGGTTAGGCGTGGGAATGCTGAGGGCACGTTCTTCTTCTTCTTCTTTTTTTTAAGATTTTATTTATTTATTTATTTATTTGAGAGAGAGTGCGCACGTGCATGCGTAGCAGAAAGAGGGAGAGAGAATCTGAAGCAGAGACTACGCTGAGTCCAGAGCCCAACATGGGGCTCGACCCCACCACCTTGAGATCATGACCTGAGCTGAAGCCAAGAGTCGGATGCTTAACCAACTGAGCCACCCAGACACCCCGAGTGCACGTTCATCTTATAAGAAACGACCAGTTTTCTAAAATGGCAGGACCATTTTCCATTGCCACTAGTAGGATTTCCAGTGGCTTCACATCCTTGGCAGCATTGTCAGTTAAAAAAAATCGTAAGCATTCTTCCCTTTATGGTGGTATCTCATGCTGGATTTAGTTCATATTTCCCTAATGACTAATGATGTCGAACATCTACCCATGTACTTCTTTGCTATCTGCCTCTCTTCTTTAGTAAAGTGTTTGATCCAATCTTTTGGTCATTTTTAAGTTGAGTTGTTTGTTTTTATTATTAGAATGCGAGAGTTGTTTAGATAATTCTGGATATGAGTTCAGATGTGTGATTTGTAAATATTTTCTCAGATATGTGATTTGTAAATATTTTCTCCCTGTCTCGTCTTGCCTTTTCATTCTCCTACCGGGGTCCTATTGTACACTCTGAATCACTTTCACAATGCTGGGATTGTTCCGCGCCCCACTCCTGACCCCTCCACCATCTTGGACAGCAGAGTAAGGAGCTAGGAGGTGCCACTGGCTTTCACCCAATCCTTAGTACTCTGGCTGGGGGTTAAGGTCAGTCTCCCGAAAACAGAATGTTCACCTAACCAATGGACACTTCACTCTCTAACTGTGGTGTGTGCCTAGAATAATTTGGAAAGTTTGATTGACATGCAGATTTCCAAATTCCACTCCTAGATATGTTTTATTCAGTAAGTGTGTGGTGACAATAACCCAGATTATCTAGATAGGGGTGGCTTGGGATGATCTTTTGAGAAACCCTGAGACTCCAGTGCTGCTGACAATGTGTCACATCCTCTGTGGTCAGGATGCCAAGTCCGGGCCTAAACAAACCGGCGTGGTAGAAGTCAGAGGAGGGAGACGTGACCACACAACTGGACAAAAAGAAGAAACACCAAGGATGCAGCAATTTGAGGACATTTTCACCAAACATTTGCCCATCCCTTCATCTGTCTCTCTCCGCTAGTATAGGCATGTCTTAATTCTGGGCAGATATCTTTTAAAAGTGACTTTCGAGTGTGACATTTGTTTTGAATAGATACTGGAGGGAAAATGTGGCTAAGAAGTAAATGATGGCACGTTAAGTAAATTCTTAACCTTGATCATGAATAATAACATCTTTTCCTTATGTCAGATCCAAGGCCACAGTAGATTCTGGTCCTTTTTTTTTTTTTTGAGATCCACCCTACCTAATGGAAGTCATCCTGAACTTTTTACTGGGGATATGTGGAGCATCTTTTGTCTAATGATAAAAATTGGGGGCCACGGGCAGAACTTAACACTGCATATTTTCGAACTAGGCCACGAGGAACATTGGAGTATGAGTCATTACCAGTTTTTACAGAAAAGGAAACACAGTAGCACCCCAACACCCAACTCCATGCCGTCCAGGCATCCAGCTGTTTGGGCCGTGTGACACCGAACCATCAGTAGGCCTGAGGTCTTTCCTGAATTGGACACGCTGTTCTGACATTGCATAATTACAAGCAGCGTGATTTAAGTTTTATCTACAGACAGAAACCAATTGGGACTGACCTGATTTTCCGTGTTAATTAATCAGATGTTATTGTTCAAACTTGTTGGTGCCTCTCAGCTGAAATAATTTGTTCTTTTAATCCTGCGGTGGAGTGTTTCTTTAAATCACAACTAGTTGACCAATCTCCTAGGGTAGGGCACTGTGTGCTCTAGCAAACCTGAGCGATCAACGATTGCCCATCAAAGATGGCGCAGGAGGACAAAGCCTGGAACGGGAGGCAAGAGACATGGATTCTGCTGCTTGCTGGGGCCGAACTATGCCTCCTTAAGCTTTCAGGAGAGTGGATACTTAAGGAAACGTGAATTTGTAGGAAGACTAAAACCAAAATGGTTAACCACTCTCTCTAAATATAATCCACGCCCCCAAAGCAGGCAAGCAAACAAAACAGTCACAACGATATGAGTGTACCTCCCATACAAAGGGGACCTGAAACCAGGAAGTCACAGGGTTCAACGAGGTAAGCAGAGAATTATTTTCTTTACTCTGAAGCGTTATTCAAGTTATGTATAATGAATACTGACAACGTAGAAAATAAGGAAAAGACCAATCAGTAAATACAGTCAAGTAAAATTCTGCTACTCAGTGAAAGCTACCGTTAGCCTCTCAGGGTCTATGCTTCTGTGGGTCCACACATGTTCCTGATCCAGGGGTATTTCAAACAGCTACTGTGCATGCCAAGAAATGTGCGTCTTCACGATCCATTTAAACAGCCTTACCGTATTCTGCTATGGGCTCGCAGATGTTAGCAGCTCACCCATTCAGTGCTTCCTATGTGCCCGACACTGTTGTAAAGCCCTCTAACACCATCCCTGTGAGGTAGGTGGTATGAGGACAGGGAAACCGAGCTAAGGAAAGATTGATTCACTTGTTAGCTGAACTTCAACCAACCCCAGATGGTCTGGTTCTAGAGTTCAAGTTCTTAACACCTGGCCATATTGCTTCTCACTGCATCGCCTTGGTTATTTAAGTTCCAGATTTCATCCTTTCAAACAGTGCAGTGTAGGCCCATAATGCCTCACAGGACTGGTGGGGAAGGGCGGAGGCAGAAGGCAGAGCGCGGATACTGGATGACTTTTCAATAAGAGGGTACGAGGGGGGCATTCTTTTGGGTGAGATCAGATTAGAAGGTGTTCACTCTCAGGGTAAAAGCTAGGCAAGTCCATGAACTCAGCGCAGTTCCTGTGGGGAGGGCTGCTTTGGGGCCCGTGCCAAAGGCAGATCTGCAGTGCTGCAGGGGAGGGGGCCCCCCGCCAATGCCCTGGATTCTCTGTAGCAGAAAACAGCCACTCCTCAGTAGGAAAGAGTAGCCCTGGTGATCAAAGTGCAGGGCCAGTATTCTGCAGACTGCATGCACTCTGACCTCTTGCAAAGAGAAAGAGAAGTCCTTAGCAATTGGAGTATCAGCTTTAAGACCAGGAAGTGACTATTCATTTGGGACTGGGTGTGGTGGGAAAGAGAGCAAAGAATTACTCACAGCCCAGCAGCGGGGCGGAGAGGAGGGAGGAGACTAGAGCCTGAGAGCCAGGCCTGCTCTTCTCTGCGGGCCTTGCAGACCCTGCTGGCTCACCCAGGACCCAGGGGTTTCTGCACTAACGTCCGCCTGCTAACGCGCACAGCTGACCTGGGGGGGTGAAGGTGGGGCTGAGGGTTGTTAGCACGCAAGTGAAGAGGTAGATAAATACACTATAAAGAGTGATGAGAATCTGAATAAATCTTACCTCAAAGAAGCTCTTCGAATGGCTAGGATCCACGTGAAAAGATGCTCAGCGTAATCGGACATTAGGGAAATGCATAGGAAAACCACAATAAGATCTCACTTCACACCCAGGAGGGGGGCTATGATCTAGAAGACAGACAATAACGAATGTTGCTGAGGATGTGGAGAAACTGAACCCTCATACACGGCTGGTGAGCATGTAATATGGTGCAGCCACTTTGGAAAGCAGTTTGACAGTTCCTCAAAAGGTTAACATTTACGTAGCATGTGACCAGCAATTCCTCTTGCAGTATATACCCGAGAGAAATGAAAACTGGTCTGCACAAAAATGTGAACAAATGTCAATAGAGGCATTAAAAAAAAAAGATTTTATTTATTTATTTGTCAGAGCACAAGCAGGGGGAGCTGCAGGCAGAGGGAGAAGCAGGCTCCCAGTGGGGAGCCTGACGCGGGGCTCGATCCCGGGGCCCCGAGATCATGACCTGAGCGAAGGCAGACGCTTAACCGACTAAGCCACCCAGGTGTCCCAGAGGCACTTTTTTTTTTTTTTTTAAAGATTTTACTTATTTGAGAGCGAGAATGAGAGATAGAGAGAGCATGAGGTGGGGGAGGGTCAGAGGGAGAAGCAGGCTCCCCGCTGAGCAGGGAGCCCAATGCGGGACTCGATCCTGGGACTCCAGGACCATGACCTGAGCCGAAGGCAGTCACTTAACCAACTGAGCCACCCAGGTGTCCCAGAGGCATTCTTGATAATAGGCAAGAACTGGAAACAACCCAGATGTCCATCCACAGGTAGAGCAACAAAATGTGGTCTATCCATACAACGGAAGATTATTCAGCCGCAAAGAGGGACGAAGTATTGGTGCATGCTACGTGGTTAAGCGTGGCTGAATCTTGAACACACGCTAAGTGAAAGAAGCCAGCCACAAAAGGCCATGTGTTGTAGGAGTCCATCGATATGAAATGCCCAGAATAGGCAAACCCATAGAGATGGAGAGTACATTAGGGGTTGCTGGGCCTGGGGGCATGGAGGAAGAAGGATGGGCTACTACTGGGTATAGAGTTTCCTTTTGGGGTGCTGAAAATATTCTACAATGGATTGTTGTGATGGTTGCACGTCGCTGTGACTATACTAATGAGCGCTGAACTGTAGACTTGAAAAAGGTGTGGTTTGTGAATTGCATCTTCCTTGATGGCCTTGTGCTAAGTGAAAGAAGCTGGGCGGAGAGACAGAAGTACAGTAGGCTTTCACTTGTATGTGAAACCTCAAACAGCCGCACTCCCCCAAACAGAGCAGAGAATGGTGGTTGCCGGGGCCTAGGGTTGGGAGAAATGGGGAGGTGTTGGTCAGAGGGTCCGAACTTCCAGTCATGGGATGAGTAAGTTCTGGGGACGCCATATACATCACAGTGTCTATCGTGACACAGTGCCCAACAGTGTACATCTTACATGTTCTCACCACCAACAAAACAAAACATCACGTGAGGGGAAGGGAGCATTAACCCTGTTGCGGTCATCATTTCGTGATACATATGTGTATCAAATATCAGCACAGCGTACCCCTTAGACTAAGCCAACGTTATATGTGAACGATATCTCAATAAAGCTGGAGGAAAGTGATGGAGGGAGTTGAGAGAATAGGAGCAGGAGCCTGAGATATGAAAGGCCATACTTGCCCCCTCCGCCCCCCAGGAAAGAGAGGAGGGCCGAGACCCAGCAGGCTACAGTTGGTTGAGGGCATGTCCAAGAGTTTAGGTGAAAGGCCCAACGGATAAGATCAGTAATTACAGGCACCTCGGGATTATTTTCACAGGACAATGGGAAATCTCCGATGGCTACAAAACCCAGCAGTTATATAACCCAACCGGTACTTTTTTAAAAAGATTTTATTTATTTAAAAAATAAAGATTTTATTTATTGAGAGAGAGAGACAGAGAAACAAAGAGAGAGCATGAGCAGGGGGGATTGTCAGAGGGAGAGGGAGAAGTGGGGAGCCTGATGCGGGGCTCAATCCCAGGACCCCGAGATCATGACCCGAGCCAAAGCCAAGTCATGACGCATAACTGACTGAGCCACCCAGGCGCCGGCCCCCCAACCTGTATTTTATTTTATTTTTTTAAAATATTTTTATTTATTTATTTGAGAGAGAGAATGAGAGAGAGAGTGCATGAGAGGGGGGAGGGTCAGAGGGAGAAGCAGACTCCCCGCCGAGCAGGGAGCCCGATGCGGGGCTTGATCCCTGGACTCCAGGATCATGACCTGAGCCGAAGGCAGTCGCTTAACCAACTGAGCCACCCAGGCGTCTCCCCAACCTGTATTTTAAATAGCTCTCTCTTTTTGAATTGTTAGGGCACAAATAGGTTGCAGTTCTAGCTAATAAAACCAGATGGAGATCATTAACTTAAAACTTTAGAGTTAAAATTAGCATGCATTTCTTTTTTATTATGCATGGTAGGAAAATGAGGACATCAAAATCCTTCTCTAATGAGACAAAAGGTGTGCATTATCATGTAAATAATAATGTAAGCTTTTGACTTTTTAGCGGATCGTGATCGTATTCTCTCGCTTCTAGGAATTAACAACTATAGGACACAAGTGGAGAATTAAGCTCTCTTATTAATGTTCAGTAGCATATTTATATCCCACACAGGTTACTAGGAATCCTTTTGGCCTCTTGGTTAAAACTGAAGAAGTTATTGGGACTAATGATTGCAGTTCAGACACTCCCAAATGAGAAGAGATGGGCTTTCCCGGACTCAGGCAAATGGGGAACACAGCTGTGCGGGAAGACAGCTGGAGGATGTGCGTACATCCTGGAACTCCAGGCCTAGGCGGTGGGGACAGAACAAGCTTAGGTGTGGCACCTGCCAGGGTCCCAGGGATGTCCGGGTGTTGGTGCACCTGTTCTGAGTTCCTTGATAGTGGGAGGCCTGTGAAACTTCTAGAAGAGGCAGGGTCTCATCTGGGGATGGCAGCGTCACTGGGAAGAAACTTCCCTCTACAGCTCCTGGCATTGACATTAGCAAGACAAGAAGCAAAATATGTGGAGCAGCAGTTAAAAATAATTACAATAGAAGATTCAGGTGTGCGCGCGTGTGCGCGTGTGTGTGTGCGTGTGCGTGCACGCGCGCACACACACACACACACACACACACCAAGCACCATTCTAAGGAACTTCAAACACATTGAACCTTGTTGAAGAGAGAAGGTCAGAAAGCCTGGATTCTTTCCATAACTTAATTACCATTATCTTTGAATATGTTCCATTGTCTGGATACGTATCCGGCATACGTTTCATTGAGTCTCGTAGTGATAAACTTTCAGGGTTCTTTCATCCTTTTTGCATGACAATGCTGCAGCAGACTTTCTGTATCCCACACATCTATTGTGGATACACTATTGCCACTATTGGGTGTTGTAAAATTTCAACTTTGGGGGCCACTCATAGTTTAAAACAGTATCTCATTGTTGTAATTGTAATTACAAATGTGTATTGTGTAATTACAACTTGATTTGTAATTCTTCAATTATAGGTGAGAGTGAGTATCTTTTCAGAAGTTCACTGGCCATTTGCTTTCTTCCCCACCCCCTTCTCCTCCAGAAACTTCCTGTTTGCCAGATTTCTATTGGATTATCCATCTTGTTCTTACTGATTGGCGTGAGCTCACTTTCATTCATGTTGCAATGTTTTTCTCAGTCTTTGGCTTTAGAAATAAAATTTTCTGAAATAAATTCATATTTTTATGTAGCTAGATGTATAAATAATTTCCTTTATGGCTTCTGAATTTTACATCTTGCCTAGACGGCCCTACTTTGCATCAAGATTTAAAGAGTAGCCACTTTATAGAATTATCATATGATCTAGTAATTCCACTCTTAGGTGTATACCCCAAAGAATCAACAACAGGGAGTCAGACAGATAACGTGTACACCAACGTTCACAGCAGCATTGGTCATGATAGCTCAAAAGTCAAAACAAGTCAAGTGTCCATCAACAGATGAATAGTTGAACAAAATGTGGTCTATCCATACAGTGGAATAGTATTCAGCCATAAAAAAATGGATGAAATTCTAATACGTTCTACAACATGGATGAACCCTGGTAACATTACATCAAGTGAAATAAGCCAGTTGCAAAAGGACAAATATTATATGATTCCACTCACATGAGGTACCTGGAAGAGGCAAATTCGTAGAGACAGAAAGTAGAATCGTGATTACCAGGCGCTAAGGAAAGAGGGGGTTGGGAAATTATTATTGAATGCATACAGAGTTTCTGTTTGGGATGATGGGAAACTTCTGGAGATGCATAGTGGTGATGATTGTGCAACACTGTGAATGTACCCGATGCCACAAGTCTGACCTTTCTTTCTTTCCTTCCGTCTTTGCTTGATTCATTTGCTTATCTTCTGCTTTGAGTCACCATGGTTTAAATGCTTCTCCCATGGGGCGCCTGGGTGGCTCCGTTGTTAAGCGTCTGCCTTCGGCTCAGGTCATGGTCCCAGGGTCCTGGGATCGAGCCCCGCATCGGGCTCCCTGCTCCTTGGGAGGCCTGCTTCTCCCTCTCCCACTCCCCCTGCTTGTGTTTCCTCTCTCGCTGTGTCTCTCTCTCTGTGTCAAATAAATAAATAAAATCTTTAAAAAAAAATAAAAATAAAAAATAAATGCTTCTCCCATGTATCACAGAGAGTTGGAAGTTTTTTTTTTTTAATTCATTCTGAGAGATTTTTAAAAAATAAAATAGATTTATGTTTATTTCATTCACTTCTATTGTTATATGTTTGGGCTTAATTCTGTAATCTTATTTTATCTTTCCTGATTTTTAAAATATATAATCATGTGAGTTTTTCATCTGATAATTTAGAAGATTTATATTCATATTTTAGTACCTTGAGGGACCGCCTCACAAATCGAAATACTAAACATTTCAATGACTGTATAATAATCCATCCTATGATAAAATCCTAATTTACTTTTATCATTTCCTTTTGTTATAAATTTAGATTGCTTCCACTGGTCTGCGAATGTGGGGTAGTGTTCTGATAAACATCCTTGGGCTCACGTCTTCTCTTCCTATATCTCAGATTCTCTCCAGAGAATAGATTCAAAGGATAGAATAATGATCTCAGAGAATTTTAATATTGCAAACTCCTGATCTCTATTGTAAAATTATTTTCCATACATTCTGTGACAATTTATACTCCAAACATTCAAATAATTGGGAAGAAAAAAAGTCTTAGTTGATAGAAGAGATTTCCCAAATCTTAGCCTTAACGCCAAAATAGCCTTGGGATAAAAGTGTCCCCTACGGTTGGCATTCTGAAACAAGTTACCAGAGAGAGTTCCATAGCCAATTAGCTTCACTTCCATCAAATTTTGGACTCCTCTTCTTGATGAAGGATTTCAGAGATGGTATCTCTCCTATTTCTATGGATTTCTTATACCACAAGTAGCCCTAACAACAAGCTACTTTAGTCTTTTTTTTTTTTTTTTTAATTGCAGTGGAAAAAGAAGAGTGTTCTGCAGATCTTTTAAACAAACACAAAGGGTTTACGTTTCTGGAAACTTCTGTATAATCCAGTGAAGTTTCACTGGGTTGTAATGAAGTGCAAATCAAGAAATTAACTGAGGAAAAATTGCATCACGGAGGTTCTGGCTTCTATTTCACACCAGCAGGGCTCAGAGGTTCTTGCAGGAAGTGGCTTGGCACCTAGAGTATCACTGAGTGACTTGGGGCTCAGCTCTGTAGGCGTAGGACTTTAATAGACGATGGAATAGAAAGTCTCCTTTAGATTCGTTCAAGTGACGTGGCATCTTCAGAAGAAAAAGAATTCAGGGTATTTGTGTTGTTCCTCGCTTCTATAATCTCGCTTGTTTACATAAGCTCTTTAGAGTCTCCATGTGAACTTTCCAAAGCATTCCACAGCGATGTCCAGTGATAAGTTCTCTTTGCTGTATCTGTAATCAAAGCCCACGTGAAAGAGGAATTTATAGTGCCCCCCTGTCGCGGTCCAAAATCTGAAAGGGGTATTAAATACTATATGTCCATGCTTCTCCGCCCCTCATCCTCTCCAAATTTTGAGTAGGAAACACATTAGACTTCTTCTGCCTGTAATTTTCCCCCAGGCTGACTACCTTCCCTGTAGGCCAGGGGTCCGCAGACTCCGGCCCATGGCCCAAATCCAGCCCACTGTCTGTGTTTCTAGAGCCTGGGAGCTGAGAATGGTTTTTACGCTTTCAAATGATTGAAAAAAAAAAAAAATCAGAAGAAGATGAATATCTCATGACATGAAAATTACATGAAATTCAAAATTCATTGTCCACAAATAAAGCTGTATCGTAACACGGCCAGGCACGATCATTTACATATTATCCGTGGCTACACCCGCAGAGTTAAGTAGTTGTGACAAAGACAGAGATTCTGGGCCTGCAAAGCCAAAAATATTTATTAACTGGACCTTTCCAGAAAAAGTTTGCTAACGTCTGTTCTACAGGATTTATTAGATTCTGAAGGCTTGCTGAGAGCCGCTAACATGGCCCAGGACACCGCATTTGCTCGAAGTTGGAGCAATTGATCCCCAATTACAATGATCCACTACCGTGGTCCAGACTTCATAGACTCCTCCAATGCGAGCATCTCCTTGTCGGTTCTTCTCTGCCCACTGAGGGATCAAGTCCTTTTCAACTGCTAAAAATTCTGTAGTAGTAGGGTGCACAGTGGGCTAAGCGTGTGAGTGTAAATAAGGTTGTAGTGAGCTAATGTCTCCAGAAATACGGTCTAAACGATGCTTCTCAAACTTTAACGTGCATTTCTATTACCCGGAGCTCTTATTAAAATGCAGATTCTGATTCAGCAGATCTGAGGTGGGCCTGGGGTTCTGCCTTTCTGCCAGGCTCCCAGGTGATGCTGCTGTTGGTCCACAGGCCACGCTCCGGGTGGCCAGGGTCCCACGCCACCGATATCTCTTTCTTCAACTGACTTTGTTCGCTGCCTTTTCATCTTTGAATGTCTGTAATACCAATAAAAATATTCCCGAATTGTGATGGATGGCTTATATATTCTATCTTTTTTTTTTTTAAAGATTTTTTATTTATTTATTTGAGAGAGAGAGAATGAGAGAGAGCACATGAGAGGGGAGAGGGTCAGAGGGAGAAGCAGACTCCCTGCCAAGCAGGGAGCCCGATACGGGACTCGATCCAGGGACTCCAGGATCATGACCTGAGCCGAAGGCAGTCGCCCAACCAACTGAGCCACCCAGGCGCCCTTATATATTCTATCTTATCAATCATCTCCTTACCTCATGACTTACACCTCTTATTATAAATAGACTTTTCTAGAACTTGGAGAGTAAATCTCTCCTATTTCGACCAAATCATGCATTGGGCTCACTTTGCCGTCAGGCCCCTGGTGTTTTGTCTTTTCTCATCCCCTCTTTTCTTACGGGCCCCAGGTGTAAACCTCCTAAGCCTTCCTACTCTTGTCTTACTTCTGGGATCAATCCCCATCCTGGTTCCTCCCCTCACCCTTGGGCCTCTACAAGTCCCTCTGCCCTCCAGCCTGACGAACACAGGAGTCTTAAAGAACCTTAGGGAACATCCACTCCAGCTCCCTCATTTTGCAGGTGAGCACACTGCGACCTAGAGAATAGAGGTCATACTCCCAAGGTAACCACCTTTCAGCCCTTGAACTTGGCTCTCTCAAGCCTCGATGGCCTAAAAAGTCATCCACAAGGAACTGTTCAGTTGGCATCAGGGTACATGTGTGTCACACTTCCCTGCTAACATATTTGCAGTGAAGCAGGATCTTTCTGGAGTGATTCTAATGGTCATGGCTCCAGATACCATGATGGGGCAGCTGGGGACAATAGCTTGGAAGCTCTGGGCCTTTTTCCCCACCTCAAATCTACACTGAAACGGATTGTTCCCTTGGCTTCCTGCATTAGAGAAATGGAGGTAAAATTCACATAACCGAAAATTAAAAAGAACAATTCAGTGGCATTTGGTAGATTCACAGTGTTGTGCAACCATCACCTCTGTCTTGTTCCAAAACGTTTAATCAACCTAAAGGGAAATGCGTTAGCAATTCCTCCTCATTCCCCCACCCCCAGGTCCTGGCAACCTCCAATCTGCTTTCTGTCTCTATGGATTGGCCTATTCTGGACATTTCATATAAATAGAATCATACAATATAGGACCTTTTATGGCTGGCTTCTTTCACTTGGCAGAATGGTTTTGAGGTTCATCCATGTTGTGACATGTATCAGTGCCTCATTCCTTGTTATGCCCAAATAATCTTCCATGGGCTGCATATACCACGATTTATCCATTCGTCCATTGATGGGCATTTGAGTTGTTTTGACCTTTTGGCTATTGTGAACAGTGCTGCTGTAAACATTGCTGGATAACTATCTGCTTGAACCCCTGTTTTCAATTCTTCTGGGTAGACACCTAGGTGTGAAATTGCTGGGTCATATGGCAGAGTCTTGTTTAACTTTTTGAGGATCTGAATTTCATTTTAGTGGTTTTACTCTTTTCCCGTGCTATCACACTATTTCACCATAAGGATGAATGAAAATAATGAGGCACTGGAGAAGTATCTCACTATTTAGTATCTTTACCACTCCTCCACCAAATGCCTTTGGCCACATCAGCAAATTTCAATTTATATTGTTTATTTTCCCAGTCCACAACTTAACATAGCAGTTTCTGAAGGGCCAGAGATTCATCTCACACCAGCAAGCAGGAAAGTGGATGAGAGAAAACACAGAGCCTGGATAACCTTCCAGTTGCCCCTAAATAATCCAGGATCGGGGCTGGCTTCACGGGCGTGTGACCTGTGTAGTCACACTGAGCCCCCCCACTCGGAAGGACCCCATTCAGGTTGGTTCAATCTCTACTGTCTCTGGCTTGAAGATCTTAATCATTTTTGAACACAGACCTCACATTTTCATTTTCCACTGGGCCCCATAAATGACGTAGATGGCCCTACCGAGAATCGAGAGTTTCTATCTTATAGCCATCCTGTACCCTGAACGACAAGTTCTAAACTCTAAAATAAATTCTAAAATGGGAATAAAAACAGATACGTCTGTCACTCAAGGCGGAAGCATTCTAAATGTGGGTGGCTACTAAACAGAATGGTAATAGAATAACTCAATTATATTTAAAAATACAGACCACAGACCAAAGCCAGACAGTTTTCCACAAATGAAGTTGCTGTGTCTACTATTGTTGGCCTGAGAAACAAACTCCAGAAAGCCATCAGAGGAAACCGAACCCAAATAAGGACAAAGAGCAAACACATTCCTTCTGCTCTCCAAGGAAAAGTGGAGAGGTTTCTGTTCTTATGCCTTCAGGTACAACGGAGCAATGTCCCTTGTGCTTGGAAGAGCCTGGTGAAATGGGGAGCCGAAAGCAGTTTCAAGAGGGAACTTCAAGAGAGGAACAGGACACTTTCGCAATCGGCTGCTAAGCCTTTCCACCATCTTTGTGTCACAGGAGAAATCAGGGTTCGTGGACTTGAGGAAAAATTAATGTATTATTGATCAGCCTAAAGCCTGCCCTGCCCTTTCCAGTATAAGCAAGGAGAGGAGGGCCTGGATTTTTCCTAAGATAAGAGTAAACAGGGGGCACCTGGGTGGCTCAGATGGTTGAGCGTCTGCCTTCGGCTCGGGTCATGATCCCAGGGTCCTGGGATCGAGTCCCGCATCGGGCTCCCTGCTCCTTGGGAGCCTGCTTCTCTCTCTCTGTCTCTCTCTCTCTCTCTGTCTCTCATGAATAAATAAATAAAATCTTTAAAAAAAAAAAAAAGATAAGAGTAAACAGGTTTTTAGTTCAGGATAGAATCACAACTGGCCAAAAAGCCAATGTTACCTGCTCTGTCTGCCGGCTCTCAGCGGACTCAGCAATTGCTCGGTTGTGACGTCTTTAAAGAAATCTGGCCAACCACACCTCTTCGCAAACTTGCCTTAGTGAAAACAATCTGCAGAAGACAGGGTGGAAGATGGTATCGTAGGAGACAGATCCTCCAGGAGAACGATTAGCCTAACTGTCCTGTCCAGAGGATTAGCAGTGATGTGATTATGTAATCGTACTGCATGTTTCAAGGGGGCGTCATAAATGGCAATTGACAATTTGGCATCAGGCAGCAGTTTGGGGAGTAACCCCTATCAGGAGGAGCCAGAAGGACTCACTTTTGTAGGGAGAGAAGAGAGAGGGGGGCACCTGGGTGGCTCCGTCGGTTAAGCATTGGGCTCTTGGATTTGGCTCAGGTCCTGATCTCATGGCTTGTGGGATCGAGCTCAGTGGGAGTCTGCTTGGATATCCTCTCCCTCTGTCCCTTCCCCCGCACTCGCTCATGATCTCTCTCTCTCTCAAATAAATAAATCTTAAAAAAAAAAAGAGAGAGAGAGAGAGAGCCGTGTTTGGCAGTGGTGAGAAATACAACAGATCTGTGGTTTCTTATAAGGAGTTTTTTTTTTTTTTTTAAAGATTTTATTTATTTATTTGAGAGAGAGAGAATGAGAGACAGAGAGCATGAGAGGGAGGAGGGTCAGAGGGAGAAGCAGACTCCCCGCCGAGCAGGGAGCCCGACGCGGGACTCGATCCCGGGACTCCAGGATCATGACCTGAGCCGAAGGCAGCCGCCCAAGCAACTGAGCCACCCAGGCGCCCTTATAAGGAGTTTTTTATACGTTTCCAAGAACATCCGTCCACATCCCTGATTGTCTTTAACTGTTCCTAGTCTGAGTTAGAAACAACCAAACCAAAAGGCTTAAGGCAGAACTAATAAGGGCAGGCTCATCCGTAGTCCCTAATATCCCTGAGTTTTGTGGGAAGGAAAGAAAGGCCAGACTTGTGGCATCAGGTACATTCACAGTGCAAAACCGGGCGTGTTCTCACACAGTTCTTGGTGCCCCAGGACAGACCTCGGACACACTGACCTCCTTGCCTTCTGGGCACGTGAATTCATTCTGGGCTGTGGTCAGGTGCACCGCCTGTGTCTTTGCCTATGTAATTGACTCCTCCAGTTTTAAAAATCCTCACCGCTCTGATCTGTCTGGAATTGCTTGAACTTGATTCTGTTGGAAGGTAAAATGAGATTATAGTTGCTTTTTTACTTATCTGTCTCCCCCACCAGAATGTATTCCTCCAGGGCAGGTGTCTCATTATATTGACCATTGTGTTCCCAGGGTCGGGGACAAGCTCGGCACACAGTAAGTGCAAATAGTAGTAAATGCTTCCTGGGGTTTTGCCAGATGAATGAAGTGGAGACCCTTTCAAGACCTTTCACGGCCCAGCAAGTACAGTATAGCGTGGTGCTTCGGAGCAGAGCTTACAGAACTGGGTTACTTGGGTCCTAGCTCTGTCTCTTTCTCCTTGGGACTGTGTCTAAGATACTTAGCCTCATTTTTACCATCTGTAAACTGGGTCTGCTAATAATATTAACTCAATCTTACAGTGTTGTGGAGGTTAAATGAGTTAAAACTTAGAACGTTGCCTGGAAAATGGTAGGCACTCGACCGAGCTAACTCTCATTACTATTGACAAAAAATGTACCGATGACCCACATCCATGTTCTTGCAACCTCATTCCATCCCCACTGCTCCCCAGCAAAGTAATTATTTGATAAAATATTTTCTCAGAATCATTATATCCCATCATCTCCCTTATGATCGTTGCGTTATAGAGGGCAAAAGTCCCTATAGGAACGAATACCTCCAATCCACACTCAGTAAGGCAATGCTTAATAAATACCTGTGGACAATGTGCAAAGTTATAAATACGCCAAGTGTATCTTGCTATGTTATTCTGAATATGCTTCTTATGCTGCTGGGAAGGTCTAACTATGAATTATACTTGACATTCAGGGTAGAAGGTCCTGGCAGGGAGCTGACTTCTACCACAAAGGCACCTGGATCAGGAAGCCAGTGGAGGAGAGCCTGGGGCTTGGCTGGTGAGTGTTTGCAGCTGAAACTTCTGTGACACAAATCCGTTCGTTTGTGTGCCCTGAGGTTGTGCTCTCTTGAGGGGCTCCGAGAGGCCAGGCGGTGGTCACCCCGGATCTCCATCCACCAGCACCAGCTCGTCTCCCTGGGTAACCTTCTATGCCAGCAGACTCCTCGAACACTGCAAAAGCGGTATTGCGTTACCGCATGAGGGAAGGACAGGGTAAGAGGTGGTACCTGTGAAATGGTCTGAGTGGTGAAAAAACCAAAAATCCCACTCAGAGATAAGATTGGAGGAAAAGACACTGCGGGGGCGCCTGGCTGGCTCAGTCGGTGGAGCGTGCCACTCTTGATCTTGGGATTATGAGTTCAAGCCCCACGCTGGGTGTGGAAATTAAAAAAAAAAAAAAAAGCCACCGCAAGTTAGCAGAGGTTACAGTGAGCTTTTAATTTGTAGCTGATTTTTATTGTCTCCTTTATGCATGTCTATATTTTCTTCAAATGTCTATAAAACACTTATGCGGCTATGATCATATAAGAAGGGATTCGGTTCTGTTTAGAAGACTCTCCATGTGATGTGGGGAGAACCAGTTTGCAGCCCATGTGTGGGGCGACATGTGATGGAGAGAAAACCAGCCAGGCCTCCTGCGGGCCAGGCCCGCTCACGGGGACTCGCTGGAAGCCCTGTCAGCAAACTCCGCTCTTAAGGGCTCTGTCCCTTTGCCTGCTGGGAGCCCCCTGCGGATGCATCCCTAGCCTCTCCTGTCTGCCTCCTCAAGGGAGGCCGACTAGGCCTCGCCACGCCTGAAGCTCGGGGCAGAGCCACAGAGGCCCACAGCAGCGCCTCCCTGTTGTGAAATCTTGCGTTTTGCTGGTTAGCGTTCGCTCAGTCACTCAATAAGGGGAACGATCCGTGGCGTCAGCTGGTGGATCAGAAGTTTCCTTGCTTCACGAAGGGGGAGAAGGTTATGATTTCATAAAATCTCCTGCTCTTTGGGTGGAAGATTGGACTTGTTACGGATGTTTTCACTCTCTTACGAGCTTGTCTGTTCACCTTTTGCTTTGGGAAAGGGTATTTATTTGGTGGGCTAACGGATAGCTTATATTTGAAGTTCTAACGTGGAAAATAATGGTTGAAATATCGATACCCGTTGAATAGCCGCTGAACCTGTCAAAGGGTTCAGAAAATAGAGCTTGAAGGGCATGAGGAGGAGGAGGAGGATGACAAGCTGAAGGAAATCCCCACCCAGTGAGTTTCTAGTTACTCCATGGATTTCTCATCCGACCCAAGAGCCTCCTTCCCCATCTGCTCCACTCTGATGTGCTATTATTTCTTGTCTAGCCTTCTGTCCTGCAACCTCCAAGGTCTCTCTTTGTGCAAGTGTCTTATCTTCCCTGCTCACCTAGAGCTCATCAGGGGCACGTGCTGGGCCGCTTTCGTTTTTCGTAAAGGCTTTGTGGCTTATCTCAGGTCCTGCCACACGAATGTGAAATCTATTCATTAGCCATTTATTCATTCGGCCAGTCACTCGATATATTTTTTTTGCACGCCGGTATGCTAGCAGTCATGTCCAAGGTGCTGGGGACACAGACCTAACCAGATCAGGCTGAAATCTCCCTCCTTTGGGAATTTATATTGTCTTGGGTTTGACCCGAATACTGTGAAAACCCTTAATTTCCTTGTTTAAGTATCTAATTGCCGGTCCTTGGGGGTTCATCTGAAAGAAGCTGGGGGGCGGCGGTTTGTGTGTGGCCTTTCCTCTCTCTAAGGATGTGATCAGGATCAGGACACAAATAAAGCCCCTAAAGAAAGTCTGCAATTTCAAAATTTGGGTCCAGAACTTCACATGGCTAAAGGTGCAGCCGGATGGACCCGCCTCCCAGGGCAGAGGGGCGGGGCATGGGGGTGAGACAGAGGTCTAGGGCTGCCTGTAAGTCACCACCTCCTTGCCCGCATGCTTCCAAACTCCAGAATTTGGGAACTCTATGACTCTGAGAAAATGAGGAGCTAGCATAAAGGTCTCTGTGTGAAGGGAATGGGGGCCAGCCATGCCAAAGGTGGCAAGAAGCCTAAACATGACCTAAAATGAGGAAGACCCTGGGGCTGGAGTCGAGAGCAAGAAGAGGAGGCAACGACCAGGAGGAGGGAACTAACCATTGGGAACTTCAGGAACTTTAGCATGGGTGCCAAGACTTCCACAGGATATGGGATTGGACCCTGAGCTATTTCACTTAGACGTTCAAGGAAGGCCCAGGCCTGAAAGGCTGGGGTGTCTGCAGATTTCAGATTGTTCTGTAGTCACAAGCTTCGTTTCTAGCCTGTGAGAGCAGTTCGTTGGCAGCTCTTGATAGGAATCGAACATGTTTATTTATCCGAACATGGCTGGTCTTCATGTTGCCTCACTTCCAGCAAATCCTAGAACTTTCACAGATCTCTGGGAGGAAAAGGATCTCTTTGGAAAGCCTTTCACTCATCCTCGGAAACAAAGTTTCCCCAAATGAAAAGTAGACAGGATATACATCTGAGTTTACATACCATAGGGGCCCCCATGGATTTTAGTGGCCCACCATTTTTCTCTAAGAGATCCAGAATGAATCCCAGGAAGAAGCAGGAAGGCTCTCCAGCACATGGTTTTGATGCATTCCTTCCCCACAAAGAAGCTGTCTTCCATGCGGAGATGCTGCTTGACCGTGAGCTGATTCATCAACAGTGTATTTGCTCGCTCTGCACACACTGAAGATAAACCACATCGACCCAAACTCCCAGCAGTGGGGGCCGTGTGAAAATGGGTGCTGATGCTTTCTCTCTCCCAGCCTCTTCACCAGAGCCCTCCATCCCAGCCCTCGAAAGAGCAACTGACCCCAGGGAGCCCCTGATTTCACTAAAATGACACATTCAGTTTGATGAGAGCAAACTCCCACTTTTCCCCAAAGATACGCACTCGGGCGCTGTTCTAGCTTTGAAAATAAACGTGGGGAAGAGAGTTTCCAAAGACCACCTGGGTTTGAGAAAGACCCTGTGGCAAATTACTTTGCTTCTGTTTTGGCAAAAAGCGAGGGTTCAGAGAAAACCTGGAACCCCATGACTTCCGCCTGACAACGTAAACTTCTGCCGAGGAGGACAATGTGTTTAGAACAAGGGCCAAACCAGGTCACCATGGTGGTGCTCAGGCGTGTGAGCCACGTGCCTGTCCATATTCCATTTATAGCTTTGCCTCTAAGCCCCTTTAGCTTAACCTCTTCCCTTTGGGGAGTGAAAACCAAATTGAATAATGGGGAATGGTTAGCATCAGAGGACTTAATAATCTTCTCATGCGTTGGTTCTCATGAAACTAACTAGGAGAACAGAGCTGCGTGTCCTGTCATTACCATCTAGCTCCTTGCCTGATGCTGTGTTTTGTTCCCTTAAAGCTTTTAATGGTCCCGGATAAATCAGAGCTTTGACATTACCCATCACTTTTTGCAGTCAGAACACCCTGTGCCCTAATCTAGGATGGATCACATCTAATAGCGCATTTACTTTTGATCACATTCTGCTGAGTCTTTCCACCCTCCACAGGCCTTTTCTGCGTGGGCAGGTTCGCAGGTCCGGTTCAGCTTGCAATTGGCTGTTCCCAGAGTTTCCACTGATCTCCTTAAGGGTGACCAAGGGAGTGCCTTACAGGCTGAGACAGAAAGCCGGCAACGGGGCATGCCAGAGCTAAACACAATGTCTAGGAGTTAGCAGCAAACTAAAACAACCTCAAGCCCCATGCTGCTTTACCTCGGGCAGGTTCTTATCTGCTGTGAACTCGTGCTCCTCGTTCTCTAAGACTCACCCTGGCATCATGGTGAAGGCTACTGGCACTGGTCCTGCCTACATACATTTAAGCACCTTGCACAGTTTTCATTCCAGCATGTTCCTTGTGGTTTGAGGTGTTTTTTTTTTTGTTTTTTTTTTTTTTAAGATTTTATTTATTTATTTGACAGAAAGAGAGAGCACAGCAGGGGGAGCAGCAGTGGGAGAGGGAGAAGCAGGCTCCCCGCTGAGCAGGGAGCCTGATGTGGGGCTCGATCCGGGGACGCCGGGACCATGACCTGAGCTGAAGGCAGACGCTTAACTGACTGAGCCACCCGGGCGCCCCTTCCTCGTGGTTCTATAACTGTCCACGTGTCTGTCACATCGAACATCCAGCACCTTCTCGTGTCTGTGATTGTGTATGTTCTTAACTGGTACCCAGTAAATGCTATCTACTCATAATTCCCGCAGAACGAGGTTTCTGAACTTCAGCTCTATTGACATTGGGGGCCAGACCCTTCTTTGCCAGGGGCTGTAGGATGTTTACCCACTAGATGCTGGTAGCAACTCCCTGCTCTCACCCTCCCCCCAAGTTGTGACAATCAAAAATGCCTCTAGAAATTTTATCTGCCAAACATCCCCTGGGGGGGTGGGGGGAATCACCCTTCTGCTATAGACTAAGACTACAGATGCCAGGGCAGTGATCAGACCCTACGAAGCTGTCAAAACTACACCCCCCCCCCTTATAGCAGAAATCACCAGTATTTGGCCAATGTAGCCTCCAGATTCTACTTTAATAACATATTTTCAAATCACAGTAAAACCCAAGTTAAAAACAAAGATCCCTGAGAGGTAGGTTTTCTTGCAGGTTGTCTAGAGTAGTGATTAGGAGCAGAGTGTTGAACCCACCACCTTCAGTTTGAAATTCAATTCTACCAGATACTTTCTGTGTGATTTTAGGAGACTCACTTGCCTTACTGTGCTTCCTCAGCTGAATAATAATCCAGGCCATTTTAGTCATAATCTAGAATACTAATGCCACCTGCCAGAAAGCGTTGTTGAGAGGATTAGTATTTGAGTTAAGATTTGAAAAGCTCCTAGAACAGTACCCTGCACAAAGTAAATGAGGTAGAAACATCAGCTCAAAGCCAGGAGATTGGATTTTCAAGAGGCCTTCAAATTAGAGAACAATTTTTAAAAAACTATTTGGAAGCTTTAAGTTTCTGCTGCCAGACCGATCAGAGTAGAACCTGCAATATGTGCAAAACATCTTGATACCTCCAACATTTTAGCATTAAGTTTTGAAATTAGGGTCAGCTGTCTAAGTTTCTACTCTTAAGACTTGACCTTCCTTCAGCTGTGATTCCAGGTACTTATTTTAGAAAGTAAGAGATACAATGAGTCTCAATAGGTAAGAGCCTGGGAAATCTCACGGCGTCTTGGGCGCACTAGTCATCGGGTTCATACCTACTAGAAGCAAAATCCCAGAGGAAACTGGTTGGCCGCCATTTTTGATTAACACATTCAAGTTGCTTCTTTGCGCTCTGGGACGTTGAGCCATTAATCTCCAGGGAACTTCTCTTTTTAAAATTTTCTTCCCTTTTTAAAATACAAAGATAAAGGGCGCCTGGGTGGCTCAGTTGGTTAAGCGACTGCCTTCGGCCCAGGTCATGATCCTGGAGTCCCGGGATCGAGTCCCGCATCGGGCTCCCTGCTCAGCAGGGGGTCTGCTTCTCCCTCTGCCCTCTTCCCTCTCGTGCTCTCTGTCTCTCATTCTCTCTCTCAAATAAATAAATAAAAAATCTTTAAAAAATAAAATAAAAAATAAAATACAAAGATAAAAAAAGTTTAAAAGTTTAACACATGTCATGCCTTTGTTCTCACTGTACTGTGGTTTTTTTAGATGGTCATCTGTGATAACCATTTCATCCGTTCCCACTGTACAATATTGTATTTTAGATACGGCATTGTTTGGGGATAAGAACATAGCCTTGGGGCTCAAATGCCACCTCTGTGACTAAAAACTGGGTAACCTTGGGTGAGGCACATAATTTTTCTGAGGCTTAATTTCTGTATGCATCAGGTTACAATGACATGACTAGGTTTGGGGAGACTGAAATGAAAGTTCCATGTTCAGAGGTCAGTCCAGAGCAGGACACATGGGTAAGCTTCTGTAGATATTAGCCCTTAGCTTTCCTAATGTTTCATAACCATAGAGGAATTGATACTCTTTCAAGCAGGTTCATGTTCCCAAACTCATGTGACAGCAAGAGCGTTATTCAAAAATTGGGGGAAGGCGATTGTAGCCCCACCTTGGAGAGAAGATGACCAAGGCAAAAACATGGTGAGGAATTTGCCCAAGGTCACCAGCGAGTTAGCATCAGCTGGACCTGGGACAGGATCTCGAAGACCCTGAAGCTTGTGTGTTTTGTTTTGTTTTTGTTTTTGTTTTTTTGATTAGTGCTTCCCGAAAATTAATGTGCATTCAAATGATGTGAAAATCCCATTAAAATGCAGATTCCGATTCAGCAGATGTGGCCGTGAGAAGGCTGAGATTCTGCATTTCTGAAAAGCTCCCAGAAGATTCTGAGGCTGCTGGCCCACGGACCGTATGGTACTTGGAATAGCAAAGGTCTATAACTGATTGTGTCAGCCTCTGGCATTTCTGATACCTTGATGCTCATTTTCATTAGAATTCAAGAAAAAAGTGTGCAAGAGTTTCACAAAACATATCATGGGGATCAGCTCCCAAGTGATCATTTTCCCCGCACCATGAAGTTATGTGGGAGTTTATTACCAAAATACCCATCGCCCTTTAAGCATCAGTACAAACAGGCAGCCCTAAATTTTGCCACAGCCCACAATCAACCAAAGTTTCTGTGCTGTTGGCTGAAGGGAAGTCCAAGGGGACCCACAGTAGTCCCTCCACTCCTTCTGCTTCTTCACTCCGAGCCAGCAAGCTCACTCACAAAGGGGGCCCCAGCGAAAAGAACATTTCTCTTTCTTCTGAAAACCGATTGCTCCCTCCTTGTATACATTTGTTTTTCATTTACACAGATATTTCGGCTATTTTGTTTTGTTGTGTAACCTAGGTAACCTAAACCAACTAACCTAAGACCTCAGTCCAACTTGTGCATCAGATTTCATGCCATACCTGAGCTTTCCACAGATCACACAGCAGAAAGAACGGTCAGGTTTCTGTAGGGAGGGTGGCCCTCTTTAATCTGAGATGACCAGACTGCCCTAAAAAGTGGGTACAGATGTGCAGCAGAGGTTCAAGCACAGCTTCTGAAAATCAACTCATTTTTCTTTTTTTTCCCCCTCCATTTGTGTGTATGTGTGTGTACTTTTACTTTCAGATTAAACTGGTCTTTGCATATTAAAGAGGAGATCAGCAAACTTTTTTGGGGGTGGGGGGAAAGGCCAGATAGTACATACTTTTGGCTTTACAGGCCATACGGTCTCTTCTGAAAGGATTCAGCATTGCCCTTGTAGCTCAAAAGCAGCCACAGATAATATGTTCACAATGGAGGAGGGCCGAGTGCCAAATAGACTTTATTCACGGACACCGAAATTAGAATTTCAATTAATTTCCCTCTATGACAAAATAGTATTTTCCTTTTGATTTTTCTTTCTCCCATTTAAAAATGTAAAAACCGTTCTCATCTTTTAGGCTGTACGAAAACAGGCGGCGGGCAGGATTTGGCTCACGGGCCATAGTTTGCTGACCTCTATGTTAGAGTCATTTGAACCCAGCCAAAGGCAACATTCTCGTGTATTGTAATGTTAAAAATTAGATGTAGAATATTCTTCCAGATTTCCTGCGTTTATGATGGCAGCTTGAAAGGAAACCAAAACTGTGTGCTGGGAACTGTTCTAAGTGTTCTGCAAATGTTTTTTTCATGTTAGCTTTTGGTATATAATACATTCTCATTTCCTAGGACTGTTTAGTTTGTGAATGTGAAACCTTCAACTTCCTGTGTCAACTTCAAGTAGCTACATTTTCCTATTTGTTTAAATTCCTTTAGTGGACCCTCATCTTGTATTTATTTATCTGAGTTCCAAAGGCTGACCATATTCATAGCAAGAGTTTGGAAACATAAGTGGTAATTTTCTGCAAAGGAGTATATTCTGACCGATTCATTTTACTGAAACTTCCTAAACTATGTACTTTCAGTCAAGTAATAATGAGAGTAATATGGGCTCGGGGCCAGGCTCTTCAGCCCCGTGGCTTGCATATGTTATAACTACAACAGTGTGGTTGGATTTTTTTCATGGAGGAATTCTGTGCGTAGCCCAGAAACTGTTTCAGTGTGAAACTGATCTTTGTAACCCGTATCTTCAACAGGGTTCGTGTACTTTTTGTGTATACACACACACACACACACACACAATCTGCTTTTTAAAAAAAAATTTTTAGGGCGCCTGGGTGGCTCAGTCGGTTGAGTGACTGCCTTCGGCTCAGGTCATGATCCTGGAGTCCCGGGATCGAGTCCCGCATCGGGCTCCCTGCTCGGCAGGGAGTCTGCTTCTCCCTCTGACCCTCTGCCCTCTCATGTGCTCGCTCTCTCTCAAACAAATAAATAAAATCTTTAAAAAAAAATTTATTGTTATGTTAATCACCATACATTACATCATTACACAATCTGCTTTTTTGTTAGATATTTTCTTTTGCACATTTCAGTTTACATCAGGCCCAATCACCCACCAGACTCCCTTCCACAACCTCAGCCGTAGGAATTTCTCTAACGTCCTGAAATTAATTTTCTCCAAACACCTCATCCGTTTATTCCTCCCCTTGGTAGCACTACCCTCACGCAAGACACACGGGCTTTTTGGTTTGGCATTCTTCTTTTTTTTTTTAAAGATTTTATTTATTTATTTATTTGAGAGAGAGAATGAGAGAGAGAGAGAGCATGAGAGGGGGGAGGGTCAGAGGGAGAAGCAGACTCCCCGCCGAGCAGGGAGCCCGATGCGGGACTCGATCCCGGGACTCCAGGATCACGACCTGAGCCGAAGGCAGTTGCTTAACCAACTGAGCCACCCAGGCGCCCCTGGCATTCTTCTTTTATGGCTTCTGTAAGCCATCACCTGACTGTTCAGCTGACAGACGGTAGATATGGAGTAATTTACTAACCAGAGTATCTCTTTGTGACCCATAAAATTAATTTACTTCCACCAAACGAGTAAGAAACATGTGAATCATAATCGCTTTTGGAACAGTCCTTGTACTCCATGAAAAGAACATGGACTCAGGACCGCTCCCAAGGCTCTGTGTTCCTTCGGACTCGGGATAGTGGAATGGAGTGGCTCTGGCCGCGGGGAATGGGAACGAAGAGAGTGCCCACGGACCTGGAAGACGCTGGGCCGGCCAGGCCAATATGCCTGCTGGCAGGAAGGAGCGCAGTTTCGCTCCCCTGCCAATGATCTGCTTGTATTGTGTTGCACATTAGAATGAGCATTGGGCCGCACAGGCTTTGCCGCAGCTGAGGCCCAGCTGAAGGGCTCCCCACCAGCTTTCAGATCTCTGACATCTGCTCTTCTGGGGCCCTGACCTCTGTCCAAGCCTTCCCTGGCTAGGGGGTAGTGCTCCCGAGCATTCGAGCCCTGCAGATCAAGGACGTCCCTGGGTGGCCTCCCGATAGAAGGCCAGCGTCCTGGAGGAAGGAAATTGGTGATTTTATTCCACATGGGAGGTGTTGACTCACGTTTCTTGGTAAGTGAAAGAAAAGGACGCTTTGGCTTTGGCTGTCCAGTCCTGGCTCAGTTTCAGATCTCAGTTTCCTTTTCTTAACCACCAGATCTTAACTCAAGGGCAACCCCAAGAACCTTGCTTTCAGGCTACGCTTGAAGGCTTGAATGTCTCTGTGCTGGGGAAGCCTCATCTTCCCACTGGTTCTCCCTCAATAGAGTCTCTTCACCTTTCTCTCTGACCCCAGCTCTTCAGCCTGCCCGTGGCCCTTATTGGCCCTCAGTGACCTCCGGGTCTCTGTTTTAGGTCCCCCACATTCCCACCACTCAGGAAGCCCCCTTTCAGAGCCCTCAGTCCTGGGCATGTCTCTTCACAAATAATCATTTATGGACAGCTGAGAGAGGATATTCTTAAGGTAGAGCCCACAGGTGGGAGTTTGGGAATCGGTCGATGTCTAAGTTGTCAGATGACCTTGAGCGGAATGTCCACAGCCTTCACCGCCTATCCAGAAGGATTTAGGGCACACAGAAAATTCTAGAACCACGCCTCTAGATCCTGGCCCAGCAAAGTTTAAGAACATTTTGAGATCCATTAAACATCTGAGTGGCTCATACTCTATACCTCATCTTTAGGGGAAGGGATTCACTTCATTATCTCAGCAAGTGCGTATGGAGCCCTGTTGTATACGAGGTCCTGCCCTAGGTATTAGAGGTGTAGCAGTCGCAAGATATAAGCAGCGCCTACCCTCATGGAGGTTACAGTAGCAGGATGAGCTAGCTCAAGGAGAAGAGAAGATGGGGCCTGCCACACATTTCTGAATGCTGCCAGTGTCTTTGATCATTTTAGAAAGTAAAAAATAAAAATCTGCTGTGTGAAAGGTTCACAAAGAAAGAATCCTTCCATGGATCTGTATAGATCCATAGAATTGCTACGTAAAAGCAAATATCATAAGGATCACGGAGCGTAAGAAACCAAATGGACAGAAAACACACAAGCCTTTTGTATGGAAGGAAACTTACAAAGGACTTGTGCTCCGTAGTTTTGAAAGAAGTGTTAAGCTCTGAGGCTTCTTGAGAAAATTTAAAGAAAACATGAAGAATTCCTTGAACTGCGAATGCAATTAGAGTAGAGAAGCCTTTAATAATAAATAACACGAAGAGTTTTGTTTTGACCCTTTCATCTTACTGTGCCGGAAAGGGAAAGAAAAGCTGCTAGGAGATTTGAGGGAGTAGGAGGATCTCCAAACAACCTGGTTTCTGGGTCATGTTGGTCTAACAGCCCTTGGTGATTTTATTCCACATGGGAGGTGGCTGTGGAAAAAGGATGTAGACCATTATTTTTCTTGATTGAGTCATATAAAGAATGATATTGCAAAAGGAGGCTGAGGTTGTGCCAGAGATCATTATATAATTGATTCTCCCCTTAAAAAATATGTCATAAGCCATTTTCAAAACTAGATTTTTATTTTCCAGTATACTGCGCCTTGGGCGATGTGTGACAAGGCACAATGCCATCTTATCCCTCCCATTAATTGTCAATGAGAATATTGTCCAAAGAAAGAAAGAAAGGAAGAAAGAAAGAAAGTAAGTTGGGAGAACAATGATTACGTTCTAGCTCAGAAAGGCAAACAAAAGAACTAACAGGGTTATTTTAATTAAAAAGCCTAAGAAACTTTGTGTCCTGTCTCTAGACAAGAGAAGAAAGTATTTAATAGAGATATATGAGAACATTACCTTAAGAGGCAGATGAGAGACTAAGTTTTGGGGAGAATCATTTGACATACTTGAAAGTGGTTTGACTTTTCCAATATTTCCAAAATGAATGAATAATAATATTTATAAATATTTTTGAGTCTCCTTATTGGCCTGAGACATCTTAAGGAACTGAGAAAACTTAAAGTGAGC
Organism: Mirounga leonina; assembly: GCF_011800145.1. NCBI lineage: Eukaryota > Metazoa > Chordata > Mammalia > Carnivora > Phocidae > Mirounga > Mirounga leonina. The sequence continues at coordinate 9,591,779 of NW_023270649.1, forward strand.
CCTCTAACCCACCACTGAGGACGCAGAGAATGGAATGAGCACCAAAAGACTGAAGATCAGAATTTAGATTCTGAATGCCACTGACCAATGGATGAGAGTTTAACATAATTATCAAAGGGCTGATTTCTGAGCTTCTAATAGAAATCCAGTCATCATCAGCATGGAGTGATGGTCCTCTGGAAGGAGTAATGTCTGATCAATCTAATATCATTTTAAGATAAAATTATTGGGGCGCCTAGATGGCTCAGTCGGTTAAGCGTCTGCCTTCGGCTCAGGTCATGATCCCAGGGTCCTGGGATCAAGCCCCGCATCGGGCTTCCTGCTCCTCAGGGAGCCTGCTTCTCCCTCTCCCTCTGCCTGCCGCTCCCCCTGCTTGTGCTCTCTCTGTCAATATAAATAAATAAAAGTCTTAAAAAAAATAAAGAATAAAATGACTACATTGGCAAGAGAATGATATGAGAACATCAGGGAAAAGACGACTAATCCATCACCTTACAGCCAACACAATTCAAAGATTCTTTGACACATATGTGGCTTCCTACCAGTTGGCATCTAGGAATATAACGCAATACATAAAATATTTTATGGTAAGCAACACCAATGATAAAAATATGTCCTGTGGTTATATATATATAGTTCATAGTATTTTTTTTGAGAGGCACATTGTTTGAAGATCTAGAATGTGACAGAGACAGTAAATGGATTGCAGACGTAAATGACACTATTGTCATGTGGACTTACTATTTATGGCATTTGTAAGTTGCATACAGTGTGCATAACAGAACTCTGACGTGGATTGTCCCAGAGCTCTTTCCTGTAATGATCCGCTGGATGGAAATCATCCGGGAAATCCCAGTGGTTAGGTGTTTTTTGGGGGGGAGGGGGGAGGGGGGAGGAATATCACTAGTGTAGTTAAACCACTTGTTCTAATACTCCCAACTTCCCCACATACAACTACCTTGGCAGTGGAAACATGTGGTCGGGGACTCTAGGAACCCATGTGATAATGCGGTCTAGGTTTATTACAAATTTTACCAGCAAAGCACATGGGATCTTCAATGATCTCTGCTTAAGTCTCAGGAGAAGTGCCAAAACTCAAGAATAGCCTCAAACAAGAGCCCTTTTACACACACACACACACACGATAAATAAATAGCAGGACCTAATTTATTTCTCACTTTTCTCTTTCCCCCAGACTCTGCCGGCTCCCCCCACTAAGATGGTTAAAATAAATAAATAAACACAATTGTAATCTTTATCACTCAATCCCAAGTAATTGTTTCTAGAACCTGGAACTCAGCAAAGGTTGTCTGAGGTTGGTATCCATTCGAAAGGCACTGGTTTCTGTATAATGTGTGTCCTCCCTGGAGGAGGGAATGATTGCTGTGGAGATTAGGGTAAAATATGCTCGATATAGCTTATTTTTCTTTGTAGAAGAAATTCTATCCGATGCTCGTGGCCTTGAAAATAGGCTCCAGGTTAGAAAGGAAAGTAAGTACCTGTGGAGAGGCAGAATTTAGAAGCAAGAAGGATGCTCTCTGGGTGGCCACCACCACCAGATTCCATTTCATTTCTAAAATTGTAATTTCTACGTTCCTCCATTTGTTTGCATAGGGCTCTCTCATTTTGCATTGTTTTATCTTGTTTTCATTCTGGAATCCAATGCCAGCCCACTGTGAGGAGGAGCTTCTAGACAGTGTTTATGAACAGCTGAAGGCAAGGATCAAGTTAAATAGCACATATACCCCCAGAGGGATTTGCCTCTTTGCACTTTATGATCTTCACATCGCTGAATGCCCTAAACTACACTCGATTCTCTCTATAAGAATTGCCAAAGCAAGGTTCAAAAGCTGGAAACATGATTTTTGTGAAAATATAGGGTGAGAATGTATCAAAGACATTATCTAATTCGTTAATGAGGAAAGGAGCAAAGAAGAGACAGTGCTGTGTAAATAGTCAGTGGAAAAAAGAATGCAAAGATAGATACAAAAGTGTCTGATGGGGGCACCTGGGTGGCTCCGTCGTTAAGCGTCTGCCTTCGGCTCAGGTCATGATCCCAGGGTCCTGGGATCGAGCCCCGCATCGGGCTCCCTGCTCGGCGGGAAGCCTGCTTCTCCCTCTCCCACTCCCCCTGCTTGTGTTCCCTCTCTCGCTGTGTCTCTCTCTGTCAAATAAATAAAGTCTTAAAAAAAAAAGTCTCTGATGTCCTGCAAGGCAACACAAGTGTAACCTTTGAGGTGATTCCTTTTACCAAAAAAAGCGTTTGTAAGTCATCAGTCTGGGCATTAACATCTAACTGCGCAGAGTCCTGGGCCTAATCAATGGTAAATAGTAGGGCAGACAAAGATGCATTTCTGTAGAGAATTAAATCCCCTTGGCTTCGGTATGACTTGGAAAGGACACGCAGTCATCCTTTTGCTTCGTTCCAAGCATTGTACAAGTTTTGTTCCCAGGGCCACACAGAAGGCATTTGGGCTGAAGTTCAGGGGAAGGAGCTTTTATGGGTCTTGGTCTCTGAAATTCCTTCATAATTCCCCCCAAACTCTATGTCATGAAAAGCTTCAGCCACCAAAGGAAAACCCCGATATTTCAAAAAAGAGATCTCAAAGGGTTGTGTTTCTAGAAGCGAGGTCCTGCCAAGTACCGGAGGCCAAGGTGGCCCCGTCTCCGCCCAGCAGCTGCTTGCTACCAGGCCCTCAGTCTGCCTCGACCTGTCTGTCAATGTCCTATTGTACTCTGAGGTTGGCAGGGGGGGCCCTGCCCACCGCTGGCCACAGCTCCTCAGTCTGCGCTTGGCTAGCTCACGCTTGCAGCCAGAAAGTCCTCTAGAATGTGGCAATGAACAAAACCAAAAGCCCCTAGGCCGTCTCAGGCAGAGGAAACCACAGACAGACTCGCTGTTTTCCACAGGCTCCTGACTCGGCTTGACCCTGTGCATTTCTCCGTGTTGTAAGTCCTCTGACCTTGGCCAGAGGTTCAACGGGCAGTGCTGACCGAGCAGGCAGAAACAGAGTCACAGCTCTGGACATGGCTTGGAGGGGCAGGAGTCAGATTCAAATTCTGTGCCGACCGTGTTCACGTAGCTGCACCTGCTGGAGGCTCGGTTTGCTCATCCGTACAGTGGGGATGGGGAGACTTCACTTACCTGTTCCACAGACGTGTTTGTGTCGAGACGGGTTGTGATGAGGAACAGAGCTATTATTATTATCAAAGCTACCCTGCTCTGGATGCCGACTGAAGCGGGTGCTTTCTATCCCCTAACAAAGCATGTAGCAAGCCACACAGCTGTTGTTTATGGCAGCCGGCATGACAAATACTGTTACTTGCACGCCAGTGCCCAGAGACCCCTTCTTTTGCGCTAATGTAGTCTCAATTTTGTTTGCGGCCGTAGCATGCCCAGCTCTGTTCCACAGACCCTCTGGTAGCTGGGAGTTCCCATGTGACCTGATTCTGGGCAGGGAGCCTTAAGCAGAAGTCTTAGGACAGGGGCGAACTCTGGACAGCTTTTGTTTCCATGGCAAAAAGAGATTGAGCTGGCTGGTGTGACCTTTGCCTCTTCGCTTCCCATTTTCCTTCTGCCTTGGATGCAGAAGGGAGGCTTGGATCCTGGAACATGAGGGAGAGGCCAAGAGAACGGCAGGCATATGGACCCAGCTGTAATAGGGTGGAGCTGTTCGATCTGAACACACAACGGCCCATCTCTGAACTTCCTGTTCTGTGAAAAAATTAATTCCTCTAAGTTGAAGTCACTCAAGCCTGGTTTTTGACTACTTGCGGCTGAATACAACACTAAGCAACGTACAGGCAGCAGTAAAAGAACTGAGTCTCCCGAGGTAAACTGTGGACTTTGGGTGATGAGCATGTGTCAGCGTAGGTTCATGCCTGGTAACAAATGTGCCGCTCTGATGCGTGTTGTTGATAATGGCGGAGGCTGTGCTTGTGACGGGGAGGGGGCAGATGGGGAATCTCTGTACCTTCCTCTCAATTTTGTTATGATATGAACTTAAAACTTTGAAAGGTTCAAGTCCTGGGGCACCCGGGCGGCTCAGTTGGTTGAGTGTCCAACTCTTGGTTTCGGCTCAGGTCATGATCTCAGGGTCATGGGATCGAGCCCCACGTCAGGCTCCACTCCGGGTGTGGAGCCTGCTTAAGATTCCTTCTCCTTCTCCCCCTGCATCTGCCCCTCCCCTGTCTCTAAAAAAAAAAAAGAGAGAGAGAAGTACACCAAACTTCTGATTCGCAAACTTCCTTTTCAGCGTCTGGTGTGAGAAATTGCTCAGGACCTCAAGACACATCTGTGCTTCCAGAGCTCAGCTAGTGGTGCTTTGCAGGAGGCACGTGAGGCCTATCTGGTGGGCCTTTTTGAAAACACCAACCTGTGTGCCATCCAAAATATGTAACAGTCATGCTAGAAGATGTCCAGCTAGCACACCGCACGGGTGGAGAACGTGCTTAAGAATCCACTATGATAGGGGCACCCGGCTGGCTCAGTCGAGAGAGCACGTGACTCTTGATCTCAAGATGTAGGTTCGAGTCCCACATTGGGTGTAGAGATGATTTAAAAATAAAATCTTAAAAAGAAAAAAAAGAATCCACTATGATGGAAAACATTTCATTATTTAAAAAAAAAAATTCTCTTCTTCCTGTTGTTGGTAGTTCTGAACATTAGATATTTTTTTCCCCATGGGGTCAAAAAGTACCTAGGTATATGATTGTAAGTGGGAAAGTAGGGGACAGAAATCAGGTACTGACAGTTTTTCCATTTTCATTTGTGTGTGAATTTTCATTTCTATTTATTTAAAAAATTTTTAAAATTTTTATTTTGTGTGTGTATATGAATTTTTAATATAAATGCGGGGATATAAAGCATTAATGCAAATCAAAATGCTTCAGTGAACACGTTTCAGCAGTTCAGCTTTATAATAATCACAGATAAGCCTGTTAAATTCTTCTGGACCATGCCAGCATTTGGATTTTTTACCAAGTACATTTCTTATTGACGGCAACTAAATGGTGTTTGTGGCATTTTTATGGTACAGTAGATTCCATCCATTCACTATACTTTTCTAACTGGGTTGTCCTACAAACAAGCACCTGTTTTTAATGTCTGTCTTCTGTGCTGTTCCTGTAAGTTTGCTATTAAAATACGTTAAGCCATTAAAAAAAAAAAAGTTAAAGTCTAAAAAGAGCTGTGTCTGCAGGAGGTTGAAGTTTGATTATTCAACCAGTGCCACCTTCTTTATGAAAGCCCTCTGAATTCTGGGGCCTGGCTTTTCTTATGGAAATGCAATGGCTTTTATAACCCTCTGGGCCCTCCCTCCCCAAAAAAATCTTTAAAGATGATCTTCAATGGCCAACTCTTCAAAATTAAGTATGTGATTATTACCCCAAACTACGGTTGGTTCTTGACATGGAGCCACTGTTTTTAATCACTTTACCCTGTTATTCCCTTAAATTATAGAAATACCTTGGAACTGAAAATATTTTGCCATGCAAACTTAATTGATTCATTAAATCAAAAAATTAATAAATACTGGCTAAGTTCTAGGCACTGGGAAGATAAAGTCTAGGGAAGAAGATAGACTTGGAAACAATTAATTTCAAAAAGACTGGAAGGAAAGCCACCAAAATATCTTTGTCGTTACCCTGGATGAGAAGGATCCGTGAGTGATTTCACTTTTTTTTTTTTTTTTTTTTTGGTGCAAAAAGGTGGTTTTATTAAAGCATGAGGACAGGACTCATGGGCAAAAAGAGCTGCCCCGATTTCACTTTTTTATGTATTTCTAAACATTTCAGTCTTTTTTTTTTTTTTTAAGATTTATTTATTTATTTATTTGACACAGAGAGAGAGAGGGAGAGAGAGCACAAGCAGGGTGAGGGCAGAGGGAGAAGCAGGCTTCCTGGCTGAGCAGAGAGCCCGACACAGGGCTCGACCCCAGGACCCCGAGATCATGACCTGAGCCGAAGGCAGACGCTTAACTGAAGGCAGATGCTTAACCGACTGAACCACCCAGGCGCCCCCATTTCAGTCTTTCTATATTGAACATACATAGTGGTAGGGAACACAGGCAGCTCTTCTAACATAAAAAAAAATTATATATATATATATTTCATTGGATAATAACCTCTGCATTTTGGTTTGCAAAATATGGTTACTAGGTCTGACATGTCCCCTGGCATGGAGATAATAGGTGTGGGTCACATTTTTTTTTTTATAAGATTTTATTTATTTATTCATGAGAGACAGAGAGAGAGAGGCAGAGGGAGAAGCAGGCTCCCAAGGAGCAGGGAGCCCGATGCGGGACTCGATCCCAGGACCCTGGGATCATGACCCGAGCCGAAGGCAGACGCCCAACCGTCTGAGCCACCCACAAACACACCACCGCAGCTCACAGACTGGCAAAGTGAAAGGGCCTTGGAAATGACCTAGGCCGACTCCCTGACTCTCAGATGAGGAAACTGAGTCCCAGACAGCTGAATGGCAGACAAGAACTTGATCCCAGGGCCCTGGGCTAAAACTGGTGGTCCTGAAACTGTCAAGTAGACTTCTCACACGTGGACACGGCATTTCAGGGTTAAAAGTCCTACTGGGAGAAGACCAGCCAGGGCCAGGGCGGCGGTGGAGGGGTGGGGATGGAGGGGGCGGGGAATGGCCTGGTCAGTGGCCAGTATTTACAAGCACATCCTGAGTGCCAAGGACTCTACTGGAATATCTTTTTAAATCAACTTTATTTTTTGAGCATTTTTGAGCAAATTGAGGGGAAGGCACAGAGATTTCCTATGTCCCCCCTTCTCCCCACCACATGCCCAGCCTCCCCCAGCAGCAACGTCCCGTCCCCACCAGAGGGGACATTTGTTACAACTGATGAACCTACACCAACACATCATCATCACCCAGAGTCCACAGTTTACATTACAGTTTACTCAGTGTGGAACATTCTATGGGTTTGGACAAATGTATAATGACCTGGATCCACCATTATAGTATCATACAGAGTAGTTTCACTGCCCTAAAAGTCCTCTGCGCTCCACCTATTCATTTCCTCCTCCCAACCCCTGGCAACCACTATCTTTCTACTGTCTGCGTATTTTTGCCTTTCCAGAATGTCATATGGTTAGGAATCTCCAAGTCTGTAGCCCTTTCAGACTGGCTTCTTTCACTGGGTAATAGGCATTAAGTTCTCTCCATGGCTTTTCATGGCTTGAAAAGTGCTGAATAATATTCCATTGTCCAGATGTATCACAATTTATCCATTCACCTACTGAAGGACATCTAGAGGCTTCCAAGTTTTGGTTGTTGTCAATGAAGCTGCTATAAACATCCATGTGCAGGTTTTTGTGTGGACAGAAGTTTTCAGTTCTTTTGGGGAAATACCAAGGTGCACAGTTCCTGGATCGTATGGTAAGAGTGTTTGGTTTTGTGAGAAACTGCTAGACGGTCTTCCAAAGTGGCTGTGCATGGACAGCCCAAGAAGAAAGAACAGTGCCCCACCCCCACCCCAAGAACCTGGAAGTAAATAGTCCTCGTTCCATCAGTGAAGGCACAGAAGGCAAACTTCTTGCCATGATCCAGCGTACACAGGTGTTTGAGATCCTGGAGAGGTGTTATCTAAAACCCACACAGCACTGGGGAGCACAGAGCTCCAGTGTCAGCTTTCACCCCAGAGCTATTCTGCTCATGGAGAAAGAGTGCCCGGAGCTGTGGCTGTGCCCAGTGGGAGAGGCCCCCAGGATATGGTTTATCTGGGCAGAGCCTGGCATTACTGGGCACCGCCTTCCTGGGCTCCCTCCTGGCCAAAACTCTGGCTTATCTCTTGATAATGCAGTGTGTTTACTCAACCTGCCCTTGTACCTGGGAGGTGCTGGGCCTCTATAAAAAGAAGGAAAGCGGGAGGAAGATGAGGAAGCTGGGTCCAACCTTTCAAAAAACAAAACTCATATAACTCCAAGAGCCAAAAAAAAAAAAAAAGTAATTCTTATATTTTAGAAGGAGATCATTTTTTACTAGGTATTTAGGCTTTATGTTTCCTGGCATTTCTTGGACTTCCAGAAGAAAGTTGTGAAAATGCCCACCAAATGTCACTGTGAAAGGAAAGAAACACAACTCATGAGACAGGGGTCAATAAAAACTGAGGCAGATATAAATTCTGTGTTTCCACTGAAGGGACCGTTCCTATCTAAGTGGAAACTATGGCGGAAAGGGAGCCGACATCCTGCAATCTGATGAAAGACGGAGTTGACCCTGCAGGTCCTCTAGCAAGTCATGAAAAAGATAGCTAACTTCAGCTTCCTTCTAAAAAGCATTAAGATACCATTTACATACCACAGAAGTTACTTTTTTTTTTCTTCAGATTTTTATTTAAATTCTAGTTAGTTAACATAAATGTAATATTGGTTTTGGGAGTAGAATTGAGTGACTCATCCCTTACACAAAAGTTACTCTTTTAAAGTGTACAATTCAGTGGTTTTTGAATGATCAGAAAGTTGTGCAACCATCACTGCATTCTAATTCCAGAGGATTTTCAGCACCCCAAAAAGAAACCCTGTACTCATTAGCAGTCACTCCCCATTCTCCCCCTCCCCCCAGTGCCTGACAAGAACAGCTCTGTTTTCTATCTCCATGGACTTGCGTATGCTGGGTATTTCATGTAAGGGGAGTCATACTATAGATTCTTTTGTGTCTTTATATATATTCTTCACATATTCTTTTCACTTAGCATAACATTTTCAAAGTTCATCCACATTGTAACACGTATCTGTACTTCTTTCTTTTTTATGGCTGGTAATACTCTGCTGTCAGGACATACCACAGTTTGTTTATCCAGGATGAGATACGCCACAGGTGGTCAGTGACTCATCTGCCTGGATGGTCAGTGGTGTTTACGATTTAGTGTAAAAAAACCACCCTATTATATTAAGAGCTATATTTAAACAATACAGCCTGCTTTGAGCCAGGCCTCCAGGCACCTACCTGGTCACCTAATGAGTACCAGTTTAGTTATGACAGCTGAAAGAATTTCCCTGCTGGGAAAGTGCATGATGCACTGTATCTATGAAACTCCTTTTTCAAACTCAGCCAATTGCTCAGCTGTGAGGTAAACCCGGCCACTTTTCAGGTACACAATGTCACTCAAAGCATATAGAGATGTTTAGACATTCAGGTACTGGAATGTTAAAAGTTCTGGCAGAACCAAAGAAGACACACAGATGGCCAATGAGCATATGAAAAGATGCTCCGTACCATGCCACAAAGAAAATGCAAATTAAAACAGCAAAGAGATACAACTTCACACCCATTAAAATGGCCAAAATCTCAAACACCAACACCACCAAATGCTGGAGAGGCTGTCGAATGATGAGACCTCATCCTAGATTTACTTAGAAACTTTGGGGTAAGGCACGGCAATTTGTGTTTTACTTAACAAGCCCTCTGGGGGATTCTGATCTACATTCAAGCTTAAGATGACTCTTCCTCTTCTTCTTTTTTTTTTTTTTTAAACTAATCTCTACACCCAATGTGGGGCGTGAACTTACAACCCCTACATCAAGAGTCGCACACTTTACCGACTGAGCCAGCCAGGTGCCCCGAGATACATCTTATTTTATCATATGGATATAATATATTTTATATTACCATTTCTAAGAAGTCTCTGAACAGTTGTTGTCGTTGTTGTTATAAAAATTGCAGTGGTAAACATCCTTATAATCAAGCCTTTGGGAGTATCTACAAGTATTTCTCTAGAATAGATGTACGAAGTTCAGTTGCTAGGTCCAAGGATATGCACAACTCTAAGTACCCACGCTCTTTTTTGCTACAAGATCACAGGGTCAGCACCAAGTTGGACTGCAGTCTGGAGCCAATGTCTTCTGTCTGTACAACTCCACGATGCCCTTGTGCAGGTGACCTCATCAAAGATATGAACATTCCGATGGGAGAACTTGGAGCAGGCTTAAGGAAGTGGTGGGGAAGGGAAGATGAAAAGCCAAGAGCGCTCCCCATAAATAAGCAAACGGTGGAGGAAGTTATCACAAATTCAGCTCATGAGAGGATCAACTATGATGAAATGCAAGGGAAGTATAAAGCCAAATTTAAACTTCACAATGATGAAGAATTTTATATTAGCTATTACATGAAAATGCCTTACTGCATACAGATCAGGAAATTATTAAAACAAAACATACCAAGCATTGTAAGTGTTTCCAGAGACATCTGAGTCATTTTATAAAAATAGGTTATTTTTCTCTCATTACTAAGAGTTGGTATGAAATGCTAGAGATAAAAACCAGAAACTCCTCACCAGGTCTGGTGATACATGACAAGGAAATTCAAGATTCCTTGAGCAAGTCCCCGATCAAATGGGGGTCCTTGTTTGAGGCTTACAACTGCCAAGCATAAAAGGGACATAGGACAAAACAATCGATGACAAAGATCTGTGCTCAATAGTCATCAAGCATAAAGGGCTAAATGGTGGCTTGCAATTCTTAGTTACGTCTTCTGACCTGTAGAAATGGTGCCCCATGGAACAAGGCTCTAGTCTCAACTATGTTATTTCCAGATATGTGACCTCGGCCAGATCATTCTCTTATCTTCCATGTCAAGGGCACGCCAATCTCTGCCCTGGTCTGTCTCCCAGGATTATAGTGGGCATGAAATGAGGGAACAGCTCTGAAAATGTTTTATCAATGATGGCATAATGGCCGGTATTGCCAGTATAAAAAGTGGACATAATGAGCCAGTGGCAAGGCTGAGAGATGGATGGCTTTTTGTCTTGACTGCGCACCAACTAGTGTGTTAGTATGTGGCTAGTACGTACCCCACTCGGATCCCCTTTATCGGGCCGAGGCATCGTCCTCCAGTGGCGGTCCTCACAGCTGTCCCCCTCTTCAGGGAATTGCCCCTGGCCAGAGGGAGTCGCCTTCTCTGGGAGGTCATGCTCCTCCCTCCCCCACCACAGCCCCCAGTGAGAAGGATCCGAAAGGTAGGTTCTCTATGGTGCTTTTCATGCTCTGGAGCTCCCCATGGGGCCAGGCTGGAGCTAAGCTGAGATCGAATTCCTTGTTTTCCTCCTTTCCCTTCTCTACTGGGTCTCCCATGCTCCTTTTCTCCTAAGAGCGCTACCTCAATAATTCCCATGCGCCTAAATCCAAGTCACAAGTTCTGCTTCTAGAAAATTCACTGAAGACATTATGCTTTCTCATCTTCCTTCCACGTGTTGCTATACAAATCTTCCTCAACTTTCAGTGGGGTTACATCCTGATAAACCCATCGTAAGCTGAAAATATCAGAAGTCGAAAATGCATTGACTACAGCTAACCTACTGAACATCACAGCTTAGCCTAGCCTACCTTCAACGTCCTCAGAACACTTGCATCAGCTTACAGTTGGGCAAAATCATCTCACACAAAGCCCATTTGCTGATCAAGTGTTGACTATCTCCTGTAATTCATTAAATACTGTCCTGAAGGTGAAAAACAGCCTGGTTGTCTGGGGACACAATGGCTGTCAGTGTATCATTTGTTCACTCTCGTGATCGTGTGGCTGTCTGGGAGCTGCAGCTCGCTGCCCTGCCCAGCATCGCGAGAGAGGATCGGACCACACATCGCCAGCCCGGGAAAAGATCCAGCCTCAAAATCCCAAGTATTGGGGTCCCGGGTGGTTCAGTTGGTGAAGCGTCTGCCTTCAGCTCAGGTCATGATCCCAGGGTCCTGGGATGGAGCCCCGTGTTGGGCTCCCTGCTCAGTGGCGAGTCTGCTTCTCCCTCTCCCTCTGTGATCTCTCTGGCTTTCACTCTCTCTCAAAGAAATAAATAAAATCTTAAAAAAAAAAAAAATTCTTAGTACCATTTCTACTGAATGCATATCACTTTTGCACTATTGTAAAGTTGAAAATCTTCCGTCGAATCGTAAGTCCGGGACCCTCTGTAGTTTTGTGCCAGAGTGATTTCTCAACACAAAGAGTTGAAATTTGGCTGCTCTGTGATTCCTGTACCAAGACTAGTTAAATATTCATTTTTACACAAAATGTTGCTCTTTACGATGACCTTGGTGCTTCTCACATTACCGGCGTTCTGTTACCTTGTACTTTTCATGCAAAGTGGCCCTAAGAAATGACTTGAAAATGAACTCTCTTGCTCTCTCTGGATGAAACACAATTCTTCCTGAGCAACTCAGAGCTTAGAAGTTAGTTTTGCTGATCCAACTAAGTCAGAGCCTTGTTGATTCTTTTTCCAACGGTGTAAATGAACAAATATCCTGGTTTTAGTTTTGTTTATAAAATGTTTTTTTCCTCGCTACCAGGCTAACTTTCTGCAGATTGGATGAAATCCCTGAGGGCCATGTCCCTGAGCATAATCGCATTGCTCCTGGGACCTGCTGGGCTACAGACATGACTCCTGTTTCAGTCGGGACTGCTTCCCCTGGTAACCTTCACAAGGGACCTGGTGATGGGGAAGGCAGGAAAATGATCTAGGCTGTGGCATCTCGTCGATTTCCCACAAATACCTTGCAGAGGCCTATGATAAACACAACAATCCTATCGACATGTTAGCACATCGCATCATTTTTCTGAGGACTTGTGAATGCCCAACAGCGACTGTTCCTTGGTGCAATTCAAAGATGGGCAACACGAGGCTGTGAGGCTAGAAGCCTCCCTCGCTGGCTGTCGGGCAAATGGATTCCCCAAACCTCTGAGGTCCTTGTGAGTTTCACTCACTTGCACAAACATCACTCTGTCTGCTGACATTCACAAACATTGCTGCAATCCTCTGTCCTTAGGCCAAGAAAGCACAGAATAGGAAAAAAAAATGGGAAAAAAGTAATTCAGAGTTTTACATTTCTCCTGAACCCTAGAGACATTTCTTCCTTTGTCTCTTTCTTCCTCCCAACTCCAGTTCGGCAAATACTTACTTAGCTTATTGCGGTGCTCAGCAGGTTAACATGGAGTAGACCAAAGGGAAAGAAAACCCTGTCTCTGCTTTTATGTTGTTAACAGTCAAGTTGGAGAGATAAGACATGGCTAAATTAGATATTGTTATGCACATTTCTCAGATAAAGAAACGGAGGCTGGTAGAGCTTAACTGATATGTCTGGGGTCACCCAGTGGCTACCGAAGGTCAGGCTGAGCTCAAATTCAAGTCTGATTCCTGGTCAGCCCTCCTTCACCTCTATTCGTGAGTAAGGCCTAGGAAGGCTGGGTTCGATGGCCATAGAATAAAATGGATTGAGAAGAGAGAGAATCAGAGTCACAAGAAAAGTCCAGCAGTGACAGGGGATCTAGAATATGATTGCCTTGGAACTATCAAAGAAGATGTGTATTCAAGGCAGCTTTTTCGGATCAGTGAATAAACCAATTCTGCTGTCCAGGGATTCTGTTGTGTCCTTCTTTGAGTCAGAAAGAAAAGAAAATTGTGAATACACTGTGTGTTCACCATTGTCCTGAGTGCTGCGAGGAGCTAAAGTATACAACAGCATGACCTCAAAGAATTTGCACTCTTCTTGAAAATAAGTTTTCTAAAACAATGGGTAGTTACCAGGGAGAATTCCCCAAATGCCCAGACCACTGGAAGCATGATCGCACCACTCACATCTGTACAGAAGAAAGTTAAAGGGCTTTAGTCCTATTGCAAGGTTCCGGGGGGGGTGGGGAGGGCGCAGCAAGCAGGGGGGTTGTGGGTTGGCCCGAGTAATCTCTTTTTTTAAAACTTTTTTATTGTTATGTTAATCCCCATACATTACATCATTAGTTTTTTTTTTTTTTAAAGATTTTATTTATTTATTTGAGAGAGAGAGAATGAGAGACAGAGAGCATGAGAGGGAGGAGGGTCAGAGGGAGAAGCAGACTCCCCGCTGAGCAGGGAGCCCGACGCGGGACTCGATCCCGGGACTCCAGGATCATGACCTGAGCCGAAGGCAGTCGCTTACCCAACTGAGCCACCCAGGCACCCTACATCATTAGTTTTAGATGTAGTGTTCCATGATTCATTGTCTGTGCATAACACCCAGTGCTCCATGCAGAACGTGCCCTCTTTAATACCCATCACCAGGCTAACCCATCCTCCCACCCCCCTCCCCTCTAGAAGCCTCAGTTTGTTTTTCAGAGCCCATCACCTCTCATGGTTAGTCTCCAAGTAAACTCTTGGGAGGATTTTTAATTGCATGTTGTAGAAGCTTGTTATGTGTGCCTGCCAGCAAATCCATCCTGTTTTTTTTCTTGAAGCAGTAGGACCTTCTTTTTTTTTTTTAAAGATTTTATTTTATTTTATTTTTACAGAGAGAGACCCAGCGAGAGAGGGAGCACAAGCAGGGGGAGTGGGAGAGGGAGAAGCAGGCTTCCCGCCGAGCAGGGAGCCCGATGCGGGGCTCGATCCCAGAACCCTGGGATCATGACCTGAGCCAAAGGCAGACGCCCAACGACTGAGCCACCCAGGTGCCCCAAAGCAGTAGGACCTTCTTGCCTCGTGTTTTTATTCTAGCAGATGATTTAAGGTCAAACAGCCAACTCAAGGTCAAGTATCTGAATAAATAACAGGAGTTGCTCTAACTAAGATCATCTATGGAGGTCTGTATTTGTACTATAAGATATCTGGGCTGGAAAGTACTAATTGGAAGGAACAGAATGGCTCCGTCTCTCCATTCCACCAACTAAATATTCAGTGAGCGATCATTCTATCGGGTACTCCGTGAAATGGCATCTCAGAACATTTTATGGTACAACGCCAGTAAACTGGATTTCACTCCTTTGGAATTTATGCTACAGTATTTTTATTTGAACAGCTCTTTATTATTTAGACTTAATTCTGGGAAAAATAAAAATGCAGGACTAAATATTGGTAGGGCAGTACTGATACTGTCTGGAATGTTCTGTGAAGTGTCCTCAGGTCTTTCCCAAGTGTGTCTGTACAAAAGCCACTTTTCTTTCCCTATTGTATCGTTTCCCCTCAGTTCCTTAGGTGCTACATAAATGCAGTGAGTGGGCAATACATTTTATCAAAGATGAGCTGGGTCATGGTTCCCATCGGAGGCTGCTGATTCCTGCTCATTCTGGTTCAAGCGTGTATTCAAGGCTGTCCTCTCCCTTCTTCCAAATCCCACTCACTGTAAGAGCCCAGGCCCACTGTTCAGAAGCATCACGGGACCTAGAGCTGGACAAAAATGTCTGGAGCCTAGAGGATCCCTGGTTCACTACATATAGTGTGAGGCCCTGGTATTTTTTTTTTTTTTTTAATATTTCCTGGGTGATTTGATGACCAGCCAGGGTCGGTAACAACTAGTTTGGCTTTATCAAAGTGTACTGAGGCCTCAGCCTCACCAGGAACTTGCAAGAGATGCAAAGTTTCCATCTCCACCCCATACCCACTGGATCAGAAACTCTGGGGGTGGGGACCAGCATTCTGAATATTAATAAGCCCCAGAAGATTCAAGTCTGAGAGCCACTGGTTGATCTCTAAGGGGCCTTTTCTCTAGCCCTAAAGGAGTCTTCAGGTTTTAAATATTCCACATACATCTGTGATGTCAGTGTAGTCTGGGAGGCACTTAGCAAAGAAAACCAAGACCCAGGAAGTTACATGGCTTGACCAGGTTCATAGTCACGTAGTGACTCAACCACGGACTAAAAGCTCTGACTCCTGATCCTCAGAACTCGTGCTTATTCTGCGCCGCCAGGAGAGCTTTTCCATCTGTAAAATCTGTAAACATTTACCAGACTCTTAATCGCCCCTTTGAGCACCGACCAAATTCTGCCTTGCCCTACTAAGTAACTTTTCAGTGAGGCAGGGTGTGGCCTCCAGGTGCAAGGCATGCTGTGGACGTTTGTCCCGCACCACCTGGCAACCTTTCGGGCAAAGCAGCTGCTCCAGCTACCCCTACTTCCGCCACCCCTGGTCCGTCCGCACTAAGCATGGGGTGCCTTAGCACATGGCTTTCCTCTTCTAGATGAGACACAGAAAACTCACTTCGTGTTAATAGAATGAATTGAACATACTCACCTGCCAGTCTGCTTTTTTTTTTTTTAAGATTTTATTTATTTGAGAGAGAGAGAGAGTGAGAGTGATAGAGCACAAGCTGGGATGGGGGCAGAGGGAGAAGCAGACTCCCCACTGAGCAGGGAGCCCGATGGGAGGCTTGATCCCAGGACCTCTGCAGACTAAGCCACCCAGGCGCCCCTGCCTGCTTTTCTATGGTAACATTTTCTTTAATATTTTATTGTTGAGTGCCTTATTTGTATTTAAAGGTTTTTAAGGTGTCATGAGACCATCTGTTTCGACTTGAAGTTTCTTGAGGTAAAATTCCCCTGAAACAATCACCATGGCTAGGTAAGTACTATATTCTGATTGGCTGTCCTGGGTCCTGTGTCCATCCCTGAACCGGTCACCATGGCCAGGTAGGTAGTGTATTCTGACTGGCTGACCTGGGTACCAATCACCATGGCCAGCTAGGTAGCGTATTCTGATTGGCTATCCTGGGTCATGTGCCCATCCCTGAACCAATCACCATGGCCAAGGAGGTAGTGTATTTTGACTGGCTGTCCTGGGTCATGTGTCCATCCCTGAACCAATCACCATAGCCAGGTAGGTAGTGTATTCTGATTGGCTGTACTGGGTACCAGTCACCATGGGCAGGTAGGTAGTGTATTCTGATTGGCTGTACTGGGTACCAGTCACCATGGCCAGGTAGGTAGCATATTCTGATTGGCTGTCCCGGGTCATGTGTCCATCCCAGAACCAATCACCATGGCCAGGTGGGCTCTGTTTTCTGATTGACTGTTCTGGGCACCAATCACCATGGCCAGGTAGGTAGCATATTCTGTTTGGCTATCCTAAGTCATGTGTCCATGCCTGAACCAAAAACCATGGCCAGGGAGGTAGCATATTCTGATTCGCTATCCTGGGGCATCTGTCCATCCCTGAACCAATCACCATGGCCAGGTGGGTTCTGTTTTCTGATTGACTGTCCTAGGCACCAATCACCATGGCCAGGTAGGTAGTGTATTCTGCCTGGCTGTCCTGGGTCATGTGTCCATCCCTGAACCAATCACCATAGCCAGGTAGGTAGTGTATTCTGATTGGCTGTACTGGGAACCAGTCACCATGGCCAGGTAGGTAGTATATTCTGATTGGCTATCCTGGGTCATGTGTCCATCCCTGAACCAATCACCATGGCTAGGTAGGTTCTGTTTTCCGATTGCCTGTCCTGGGTACAAACTACCATGGCTAGGTAGGTAGTGTATTTTGATTGGCTGTCCTGGGTCATGTGTCCATCCCTAAAGCAATCACCATAGCCAGGTAGGTAGTGTATTCTGATTGGCTGTACTGTGAACCAGTCACCATGGCTATGTAGGTAGTATATTCTGATTGGCTATCCTGGGTCATGTGTTCATCCCTGAACCAATCACCATGGCCAGGTAGGTTCTGTTTTCCGATTGCCTGTCCTGGGTACAAACCACCATGGCTAGGTAGGTAGTGTATTCTGATTGGCTGTCCTGGGTCATGTGTCCATCCCTGAACCAATCACCATAGCCAGGTAGGTAGTGTATTCTGATTGGCTGTACTTTGAACCAGTCACCATGGCTACGTAGGTAGTATATTCAGATTGGCTATCCCGGGTCATGTGTACATCCCTGAACCAATCACCATGCCCAGGAGTGTTCCGTTTTCTGATTGAATGTCCTGGGCACCAATCACCATGGACAGGTTGGTAGCATATTCTGATTGGCTGTCCTGGGTCATGTGTCCATCCCTGAACCAATCACCATAACCATGTAGGTAGTGTATTCTGATTGGCTGTACTGGGTGCCAATCACCATGGCCAGGTAGGGAGTATATTCTAATTGGCCGTCCTGGGTCATGTGTTCATCCCTGAACCAATCACCATGGCCAGGTGTGTTCTGTTTTCTGATTGACTGCCCTGGGCAGAAATCACCATGGCCAGGTAGGTACTGTATTCTGATTGGCTGTAATGGGTACCAATCACCATGGCCAGGTATGTAGTGTATTCTGATTGCTGTCCTGGGTCCTGTGTCCGTCCCTAAACCAATGACCACGGCTAGGTGGGTTCTATTTTCTGATTGACCTAGGCACCAACACCACGGCCAGGTAGATAGCATATTCTGATTGGCTATCCTGGGTCATGTGCCCATCCCTGACCCAATCACCATGGCCAGGTGGGCTCCGTTTTCTGATTGACTGTTCTGCGCATCAATCACCATGGCCATGTAGGTACCGTATTCTGATTGGCTGTCCTGGGTCATGTGTCCATGCCTGAACCAATCACCTTGGCCAGTAGGTAGCATATTCTGATTGGGTATCCTGGGTCATGTGCCCATCACCAAGGCCAGTTATGAAGTGTATTCTTATTGGCTGTCCTGGGTCATGTGCCCATCCCTGAACCAATCACCATGGCCAGGTGGGCTCTGTTTTCTGATTGACTGATCTCTGCATCAATCACCATGGCCAGGTAGGTACCGTATTCTGATTGTCTCTCATGGGTCATGTGTCCATGCCTTTACCAATCACTATGGCCAGTAGGTAGCGTATTCTGATTGGCTGTCCTGGGTCATGTGTCCATCCCTGAACCAACCACCATAGCCAGGAAGGTAGTCTATTCTGATTGGCTGTACTGGGTACCAGTCACCATGGACAGGTAGGTAGTGATACTGATTGGGTATCCTGGGTCATGTGTCCATCCCTGAACCAATCACCATGGCCAGGTACATTCTGTTCCGAGTGACTGTACCGGGTACCAACCACCATGGCTAGGTAGGTAGCATATTCGGATTGGCTGTCCCAGGTCATGTGTCCCTCCCTGAACCAATCACCATGGCCAGGTGGGTTCTGTTTTCTGATTGACTGTCCAGGGCACCAATCACCATGGCCGGGAGGTAGCGTATTCTGATTGGCCGTCCTGGGTCATGTGTCCATTCCTGAACCAATCAGAATGGCCAGGTACGTACTGTATTCTGATTGGCTGTACTGGGTTCGAATCACCATGGCCAGGTATGTAGTGTATTCTGATTGGCTGTCCTGGGTCATGTGTCCATGCCTCAACCAATCATCTTGGCCAGTTAGGTAGTGTATTCTGATTGGCTATCCTGGGTCATGTGCCCATCCCTGAACCAATCACCATGGCCAGGGAGGTAGTGTATTCTGCCTGCCTGTCCTGGGTCATGTGCCCGTCCCTGAACCAATCACCATACCCAGGTGGTAGTTTATTCTGATTGGCTATATTGGGTACCAGTCACCATGGCCAGGTAGGTAGTGTATTTCATTGGGTATCCTGGGTCTTGTGTCCATCCCTGAGCCAATCACCGTGGCCAGGTAGGTTCTGTTTTCCGATTGACTGTCCTGGGTACCAACCACCATGGCTAGGTAGGAAGCATATTCGGATTGGCTGTCCTGGGTCATGTGTCCATCCCTGAACCAATCATCATGGCCAGATGGGTTCTGTTATCTGATTGACTCTCCTGAGCACCAATCACCATGGCCAGGTCGGTAGCATATTCTGATTGGCTGTCCTGGGTCATGTGCCCATCTATGAACCAATCACCATGGCCGGGTAGGTAGCGTATTCTAATTGGCTATCCTGGGTCATGTGTCCATCCCTGAACCAATCACCATACCCAGGTGGTAGTTTATTCTGATTGGCTGTACTGGGTACCAGTCACCATGGCCAGGTAGGTAGTGTATTTGATTGGCTATCCTGGGTCATGTGTCCATCCCTGAACCTATCACCATGGCCAGGTACGTTCTGTTTTCCGATTGACTGTCTTGGGTACCAACCACCATGGCTAGGTAGGTAGCATATTCGGATTGGCT
>NW_023270649.1:9611596-9630572 GCF_011800145.1 Mirounga leonina
TGAACCAATCACCATGGTCAGGTATGTAGTGTATTCTGACTGGCTGTTCTGGGTCATATGTCCATTCCTGAACCAATCACCATTGCCAGGGAGGTACTGTATTCTGATTGGCTGTACGGGTTACCAGTCACCATGACCAGTTATCTAGTGTATTCTGATTGGCTCCCCTGGGTCATGTGTCGATCCCTGAACCAATCAGCATGGCTAGGTAGGTTCTGGTTTCCGATTGACTGTTCTGGGTACCAACCACCATGGCTAGGTAGGTAGCATATTCGGATTGGCTGTCCTGGGTCATGTCTCCATCCCTGAACCAATCACCATGGTCAGGTATGTAGTGTATTCTGACTGGCTGTCCTGGGTCATGTGTCCATCCCTGAACCAATCAGCATGGCCAGGTGGGTTCTGTTTTCTGATTGACTGTCTTGGGCACCAATCACCTTGGCTAGGTACGTAGCATATTCAGATTTGCTGTCCTGGGTCATGTGTCCCTCCCTGAACCAATCAGCATGGCCAGGTGTGTTCTGTTTTCTTTTTTTTTTAAAGATTTTATTTATTTATTTGAGAGAGAGAATGAGAGACAGAGAGCATGAGAGGGAGGAGGGTCAGAGGGAGAAGCAGACTCCCTGCCGAGCAGGGAGCCCGATGCGGGACTCGATCCTGGCACTCTAGGATCATGACCTGAGCTGAAGGCAGTCGTTTAACCAACTGAGCCACCCAGGCGCCCCATGTTCTGTTTTCTGATTGACTGTCCTGGGCACCAATGACCATGGCCAGGTAGGTAGCGTATTCTGATTGGCCGTCCTGGGTCATGTGTCCATCCCTGAACCAATCACCATGGCCCGGTAGGTAGTGTATTCTGACTGGCTGTCCTGGGTCATGTGTCCATCCCTGAATCAATCACCATGGCCAGGTGGGTTCTGTTTTCTTATTGACTGTCCTGGGCACCATCACAATGGCTAGGTAGGTAGCATATTCTGATTGGTTATCCTGGGTCATGTGTCCATCCCTGAACCAATCACTATGGCCAGGTGGGCTCTGTTTCTGATTGACTCTGCTGGGCACCAATCACCATGGCCAGGTAGGTAGCCTATTCTGATTGGCCATCCTGGTTCATGTGTCCATGCCTGAACCAGTCATTATGGCCAGGTAGGTAGCATTTTCTGATTGGCTATACTGGGTCATGTGCCCATCCCTGTACCAATCACCATGGCCAGGAGGTAGTGTATTCTGCTTGGCTGTCCTGAGTCCTGTGTCCATCCCTGAACCAATCACCATAGTGAGGTAGGTAGTGTATTCTGATTGGCTGTATTGGGTAGCCGTCACCATGGCCAGGTAGGTAGTATATTCTGATTATCTATCCTGGATCATGTGCCCATCCCTGAACCAATCCCCATGGCCAGGTGTGTTCTGTTTTCTGATTGTCCTGGGTACCAATCACCATGGCCAGGTAGGTAGCATATTCTGATTGGCTCTCCCCGGTCATGTGTCCATCTCTGAACCAATCGTCATGGCCAGGTAAGTTCTGTTTTCCGATTTAGTGTCCTGCATACCAGCCACCATGGCTAGGTGCGTAGCATATTCGGATTGGCTGTCCCGGGTCGTGTGTCCATCCTTGAAGTAATCACCATGGCCAGGTGGGTTCTGTTTTCTGATTGACTGTCCTGGGCACCAATCACCATGGCCAGGTCTGTAGCATATTCTGAGTGGCTGTCCTGGGTCATGTGTCCATGCCTGAGTCAATCACCATGGCCAGGTAGGTACTGTATTCTGATTGGCTGTACTGGGTTCCAATCACCATGGCCACGTATATAGTGTATTCTGATTCGCTGTTCTGGGTCATGTGTCCATCCCTGAACCTATCACCATGGCCAGGTAGGTAGTGTATTCTGATTGACTGTACTGGGCACAAATCACCATGGCCAGGTAGGTAGTGTATTCTGATTGGCTGCTCTGGGTCATGTGTGCATCCCTGAACCAATAACCATGGCTAGGTAGGTAGTGTATTCTTTTTTTTTTTTTTTTTTAAGATTTTATTTATTTACTTGAGAGAGAGAGAATGAGAGACAGAGAACATGAGAGGGAAGAGGGTCAGAGGGAGAAGCAGACTCCCTGCCGAGCAGGGAGCCCGATGCGGGACTCGATCCAGGGACTCCAGGTTCATGACCTGAGCCAAAGGCAGTCGCTTAACCAACTGGGCCACCCAGGCGCCCTAGGTAGTGTATTCTGATTGGCTGTCCTGCATCATGGGCCCATTCCTGTTTGTTTGTTTTGGGTTGGGGGGGATATGATTAATAGAATGACACCTTACCTGAGGAGGAAGGTGTAGTTCCTAAAGGAAAAGATGCTAGGAAAAGTAACATTTCAACTACATGTGTACAAGCATTTCCCTGAAAGAAGAAATCTCATTCTGCAAAATAACACACTAAAATTAACAAGGCTTATAGAAAAAAATAAGAGTTGAAGTAGATCACTCACAACTTTTGCACCTTTATTAGCAGAGCATTGATAAAAAAATGAGCATCTCAGGCAATTACTTGAACAGCTCAGATACACATCTTGGTATGGTTAGAGGCTGCCTCTAGGGATATTAAAAATGCAAGGAACCAGGAGAGAGAAAATTCTGGCTTGGTAGAGCTGAGGTGTTGCAAATGGAAGCAGAGTTCTAAGACAGTAGGCTACTATTCAGCTGGCCACAGGAGGAAGTTCCATCTGTCTGAAGCAAGAACCATGCAAGGCTGGGGTGTACTTTCTTGGGAAGGAAGTCCTAGGTGCAGACCCTCACCTTTAATTTTTTAAAATAAAGCTTAAGAGGCTCCTGACTAGGGTGCCTGGGTGGCTCAGTTGGCTAAGTGTCTGTCTTTGGCTTAGGTCATGATCTCAGGGTCCTGGGATCGAGCCCTGCATCAGGCTCTGCGCTCAGTGGGGAGTCTGCTTCTCCCTCTCCCTCTGTGCGTGCACAGGCTGCATAAAATTAACCACTTTAAAGTATGCTGTTTAGTGGCACTTCGTGACTTTCAGGGGCTCTATCTCAGAACTATCTCTGGACTATCTCAGACTATAGTCTATCTCAGGACTATCAAGCTGAAGGTGGGCTGAATTTGGAGGAATAAGGAGAAAGTTAGACCTTGCAAATATCCCCCCCCACCCCACCCCATAGCACACGTTGCGGGTTAAGATGCGACAGTGGGAGTCTCCAGTCTCAGATGTGAATTGACCTTGTGGTGGTTGACGTGAATGTGGATTTCAAGGGAGACTCTTTGCTGGGGACAGTGATGCAGGGAGATTGGAGAAGCCATTCAGACAGATGGTGGCTAACCGCTCTCTTCTCTCTGCCCTTCCCTCCTCCCCTCGGAATGGACCTGTAAGAGGATGTTGTGCAGTGTTGTGCCACTTTCACCACTGTCTAGATCCAGAACTTTTTCATCACCCCAAAAGAAAATCCCATGCCTATTAAGCAGGTATCTCCCAATCTCCCTTTACTTCCAGCCTCTGGCAACCATCCATCTACTTTCTGTCTCTATGGATTTGTCTACATTTTATATAAATTGAATCATCCAATATGTAACCTGTTGTGACTGGCTTCTTCCATTTAGCTAGCTTAACATTTTGAGATCCATCCATGTTGTAGCATGTGTGAGGACTTCATTGCCTCTTAGGGCTGAATCACATTCCATTGTGTGGCTAGATCATGTTTTGTTTATTCATTCATCCTTTGATGGCCATTTGGGCTGCTTCCACCTTTTGGCTGTTGTGAACAGTGCTGTGTGAACATTCGTGGACAAGTGTTTGTTAATCTATTTTCAATTCTTCAGGGAGCCCGTTCACCTTTGAACGTAGAGCAGCTCTGTATTTTGGTGGGTGACAGAGGACAGTAGGCTCCTATTTCACCAGAGAGGTGAGCCCCGAGTGGGCGCCTCAGCACCATGCTTGCCTTCACAGGCATGGCCACATTTTTTGGTCCTCTTTTGCGGGGGGGGTCTCATGTCATTATTCTTTTGTAAAAGTCCACAGGGCTACAATGGAGATGTTGCATGGCCCAGCTCATCTTCTGTAACCGAAGGCTGGGGACCCTGCCCAGCTCTCACCTTGGAGAAGAAACTCATTCTTGGGGAAGGACCTTCAGTTACAACTAGCACAATGTCGAGGGGAAGGGTTTTGGAGTTTCTTCACTTCATCATAACTTCTTGTTTCTTCAGAAGGATAAAAAGATTATTGTTAATAGAAAAAAGCATCAGATATTAGACAGCAGCTAAGAAAACATGTTCTGAGGATGATATCTTTAATGACTGAGGAAAACCGTTTCAATCTAATATTGCCATTAGCTGAAGAATCCAGCCTGAGGAGCACAGCCCCAGCTGTGGTAACTCACCATCTCCCGAGTGTGGCGGTGGGTAAAGACAACATGGCATATCTCCAGTAGCTACTGAAAGGAAACAAACACACACAGACATGGAAGCTGGGAACTACTAATACCTCTTCAGAGACTTGGAGTCATTTCCAGAAGCCCGTGCTTCTCTTTGTAGTCTGGTTGCCATGGCTCTTTGTTGTTGCAAAATACTGTCGGTTCTACTCCAATAAGTGGTTAATGAAAGAGTTGATAACCACAGAGGCGTTTGCAGATCCCTGTCTTTCAGGCTCTCCTTCCAGCGTGAAGCTCTCTGACTAAGCCTTTACTCCTACCTTCTTATGGCTTCTGGAGCTGCCGGTGATTAAGGCGGCACAGGAAGAAATCAAAGAAAACGCCACTTAGAACACAGCAGCCTGAGGCTGCTGAGGCTCTCGGGGGCTCTATGTGACAGGAATGCCAAGCTGAAGGTGGGCTGAATTTGGAGGAGTAAGGAAGTTAGACCTTGCAAATATTCGCGCCCCCCCCCCCCCACCATAGCACACATTGCAGGTTAAGATGCGACAGTGGGAGTCTCCAGTCTCAGATGTGAATTGACCTTGTGGTGGTTGACGTGAATGTGGATTTCAAGGGAGACTCTTTGCTGGGGATAGTGATGCAGGGAGATTGGAGACGCCATTCAGACAGATGGTGGCTAACCGCCCTCTTCTCTCTGCCCTTCCCTCCTCCTCTTGGAATGGACCTGTAAGAGGAGTTCCTCTTCCAGTCCCCAGGAGCCCAAGGAGCCTCCCCCACATCTCTAAATCAGCCTTATTGAAGTATATAACTTCCAATACAATCAGCGACACCCATTTAAAGTGTATAATTTGTTCAGTTTTGACACCCTGAAACCACTGCCACAATCAAGATGCAGAATATTTCTCCTCCAAAAGCGTCCTTGTACCTCTTTGTTGTTCATTCTAACCTTAGGCAACAAGGAATGTACTTTCCATCACTCCAAATTTGTTTGCATTTTCTAGAATTTCATGTGAGCGGAGTCATGCAGTGCATGCTCTTTGTTGCTTGGCGTACTTCACTCAGCGTCGTGATCTTGTCATGCCTTCAGATTGTTGCGCGTAGCTGTTGGTCTTGCCTTTTCGTTACTGAGTTGCATCGTGGTGTATGACTGCAGGTCTTTTTGTTTATCCATGTTCCTGGTGGTTGGGTCGTTCCTAGTTTGTGACTATCGTTTCTTCTCTATCTTTAATTGCTTCCTCTCTCCTGCCTCTACCCACTAAACGTAGAGATAATGCGCAATCTCTTCCATCTTTAAAAAAACACTCTCTTGGCCCAGCAACCTTATGTGCCCAGGTGGGAACAGTGATGAATTGGGCTTTTCTGGAGTATTCTTAGGATTTGTAGCATAATCCAAACGAACAAGGCAGGCAAATTTTAAGTGGCCTGTCACAGTCATGGCATAAGCCAACCTTTGAAGACATAGTTTATCCAATCTGTATGTTTCTTGGGGCCGGCTCATAGTCTCTACAAGTGGCTGCTTTAGACTGGGATCCCCCTGGGTCATTTTTCTTCCACTTTCGGGACCAAATAACCATTCTGTGCCTCAGTTTCCCCCTTGGAAATCAAGAAGAACCTTCATTTATAATTATTTAAAATTAGTGAACCAAGTAAGAGTCGAAGAATACCGGCTTGGGTAGGGAAAGACACAGTGATTAATCATAGACAAGTATCCATGTCGTGCTTGAGTGTTGTAAATACTCTTGCATCAGGGTCAAGGATAACTACTTGTTTTGAATCAGAAAGTATAGGACAAGTTGTTCTACTAAAATTATAAGTGCTATGGATGTACTATCAGTGATATACAGAATCGTTCGAGATAAAATTGGTAAGCTTCCAGGGCCTGGTCCTGTGCCTAGTGCCCAGTAGGCACAGAAAAAGCGTCAGGTGGCTGGCCCCACCCCTGATGAGGCAGACAACTGGGCTAGATGCTGTGTCACCCTTACCCGTGGAGGTCCTTGTTGCGTATCGGGTCGCCAACCAGACCTGGGGCCTGCACCAGAGCTTTCACCAAGAGGCTAGACAGAAGGTGGAAAGATGAGGACAAGGTGTTTCCCCAGCCCTGGATGGAAATGGCTGTAGTGATTGTGAGAAGCCAGAAGAATTCCCTGATAGTGTTTAAAACCATGGCCTTTGTAGGAAGAGGTGACTGCACTCAAAGCTGTGGGCTCAGTAAGTCATTAGGCCACTCAGTGTTACCATGTTTAAAATGGGTTTACCAATGCTAAACTCCAGGGTGGTTTAAGGACGACGTGAAGTGATGGACATAGAGTGCGCACTGTCCGTGCCCAGACTGTCACAGGTGTTTTAAAGGCAATGCTGATGATGATAATGATGCTAATATTTCAAGGAGGCTCTTCTTGTGTTTCTGTGGTGGAATAGTGGCCCCCAAAGATGTCCATGTCTTAATCTCTGAAACCTGTGAATATATTACCTTAGAGGACAAAAGGGATTTTGTAGATTGTTGAAGATCTTGAGATGTGGAGATTATTCTGGATAAACCTGCTGGGCCCAGTGTAGTCACAAAGGTCCTTATACAAGGAAGATAGGGAGAGATTGGAAGATGTAATGCTTTGAAGAAGGAAGAAGGGGCCACAAACCAAGGAATGCCAGTGGCTTCTAGAAACCAGAGAAGGCAAAGAAATGGATTCTCCCCTAGAGCCTCCAGAAGGAACAGCCTTGCTGACGCCTTGCTCTTGGCCCAGTGGGATCCATGCCAGACTTCTAATCTATAGAACTATAAGATAACAAATTTGTGCTCTTTTAAGCCACTAAGTCTGTGGTAATTTGTTACAGCAGCATAGGAAACCAATACAGTCTCTAGGGCGAAGCCAGTGTGATCAGCTAGGATTCCAGTTCTTGAATACTTGGTCACCACCATTTCAGGTTCCCCGGGGGGTACACAGAGAGGATGTTCCGACCAAGTGGATAATGTTTTTTTGCTAGCTACACCCACAGCCCTACACCTGTAGGTGGGAACTCCAGCTTTGGCCAGCTTGCCCAGGCCCTGGGTGGCCCTTCAAAGAGTTGAGTAATCTTGAAAATGAGGCTGTAAAGCAATCTGTGGAGAGTTGGCCTTTCAAGGGCCCCGCTTTACTGCAGCGTTGACTTTACATTTTTACTTGCTGAGAAGATCATTCAAATTGAGATACTTGAGAGGCAAATGATTTCTGACCTTCTCTGAAACGATACTTCCCTGATATCAGAACTTATAATAATTTAATATATCGCTGAATCTTCACTCTGAAAGCATGCAAGGGTAGAAAATTCTTCTGGGACCCTAGGATACTGTTAAGGTAACTTGATTCTTATGTTGGGAGCATTTACTTGGATCTAATTTGCAGAATGGATCGTGGATGCTCTCCAGAGAATGCTAAACACAAATAGGATTCTATTCGTTTCTGTATACTTAATTTCTTGCTGACCTAGGCAATATATTTTGAATATAAACCTATGATACACACTTTAATAGTTTATTAATTGATTTCTTTCAAGAAACCACGTGCCAAATATAAATCTTTAGGAAAAAAACAGATTGGTAGCAAATGGAATTTAGAGTACCATATGTTTAGTACGTAGAAAGCTGACAGCCACGCTAGCATGGTCATTTATTACTTATTGAATTTGCTTAAATGGTCTTTGGATCCAATGCTACACACACAGTGAGCTCATAGTAGTCATAAATTATAGATTTAAAAAATGTCTATGCTTCCATCATTCTCTGGCTTTACGAATATGGAGACTTCAACATAAGCCTAACTAAATATCCGACTTTCCAGGCACTTTGCAATAGATCAGAGAGCCAGCCCGTGCCTAGTTTCTCAATATCCAAGGGATGCACAATAAAAGCAGGACATATCAATTCACAAGTGAAACCAAATTTTTTTCCCCCTAATTCATCATTTCACATCAGTATGGTCGCTTGTGAGTTGGGTTTGACACACGCTCTATAACCTATCATCTCCGGCTCTGGTTTGATTTAAATTACTATTTTTTAATTACTTAGAATCATCTTCTGAATTCAGTCAACCGACGTAGGCATCCTTATGCAAAAATATGAGAGTTTAAAGTATAGTTGGGAAATTAAAATATAGGCAGAGAAAAATCTTAAGGTAGTATATACTATCAACGGAGTGGAACAGATAATAGTGTGGCTACAAAATAAAGATGATCTTTTCCTTGACAATCCAATTATAATGATCTGATTTGGCCATGAGTTTTTTTTAAACAACTTTATTGAGCTATAATTCACATACCGTACTGTCCCTCCATTTAAGAGTATACAATTCAGTGGTCTTTAGTGTATACACAGGATTGTGCAATAGTCATTACAATCAATTTTAGAGCATTTTCTTCAGTCCTGAAAGAAGCCCTGTACCCATTATCAGTCACTCCTCATTTCCCCCATTCCTTCAATCCCACCCCAGCCCCAGGCAACAACTAATCTGTAGATCTGCCTTTTCTGAACACTTCATATAAATGGAATCATATAATATGTGACATTTTGGGTTTATCCATTCGTGAGTTGATGGCCATTTGGGGTGTTTCTACTTCTCGGCTACTGTGAACAATGCTGCCATGAACGTGCGTGTACAAGTGGTTGTGTGGACATACCTTTTCATTTCTCTTGGGTCTACCCCTGGGAGTGGAATTGCTAGGTCATATGGTAACTCTATGTCTAACCTTTGAAGAACTACCAGATTGTTTTCCAAAGTGGCTGCACCATTTTCCATTCCCACCAGCACTGTATGAGGGAATGTCTTGTGCAGGAGAGAGGGACAGATGCTAGAAGCATTGCATGTGGGTCAGTAATCGGATTGGGATGCTGGTTTTGCATGAGCGATGACAAATGGGGGCTAAGGTGACCCTGAGAGTGCCAGCCTGGGTCCCTGGGAAAATTGTGGTGTCCTAAGAGGAATAAGGAAGTTAGGAGGAGCAGCTATTTTGTGGGCTGGATAAAGGACAGGGTGATTTTCATATTAGAGATGTCAAGTCTGGCGGTGTGTTGGACAGCAGGAGGAATGGAACATGGAAAGAGGTATTGGCTAGAAAGGGGGTCTGCAAACTCCGGCCTGCAGACCAAATCTGGATCATGGTCTCCTTTTGTGAAGGTGCATGAAGAGTAGTTTTTACATTTTTAAGTGGTTGAGGAAAAAAAATCTAAAGAAACATAGTATTTTGTGATAAGTGAACGTTACATGAAATTCACATTTTGGTGTTCATAAATACGGTTTTATTGGAACACAGACATGTTGTTTCTGGCTGCTTTCATGCTGCAAAGACAGAGTTGAGCAATTTCAACAGAGACCATATATCCTACAAAGCCTAAAATATTTATTATCTGGCCTTTGGCAGAAAAAGTTTGCTGACCCTTGGGTTAAAGAGAAATTGAAGAGGTGTGGCCTCCTAATTGTGATATCTACAGCTGGAAGAGTGAGAGTGACCCCAAGTTGAGAAGGTGTAGAGGGAAAAGCAAGCTGGGGCCAGTCCTTGGGGCTGCTTCTAAGGCAACAGAGGGAGGTAGGAGAATCCGTGAAGAGAATAGGTAAATAAGTTTAAGTAAGCCTCAACTTAACTGAACATGCCAACTCCCAGACTATTTTATTGCTTGGTATTTTAAACACACTCCCAAGAGGGAGATTAATGAATAAAGTTGCAAGCTGGGGTAGCCATTCAGCTGGACTCAGGACCAGCCTGTAACAAGGAGACATTTGTCTTCAGCAAATCCCCACCTTCAGTCTTTTCCTTCCTTCTCCCTCAACACCATGAGGGGTCTCATTCCCGCCTTGTTCTGGGAAGGCCTGGTTTCTCCCTAATTCTCTCAGAAGGGGGTATGAGGAAGTGTATTCCACTAAAGTAAATGTTGGATAAAAGCTCAAAGGGCTATTCCTGCCCTAAGATTTGGATCTCAATAGGGAACTTTAAAGATGCCAAAAAGACTCTCCACTCTGGAAATTTCAGGCACTGGGAAAGGGGTAAGCAGGGAGTTGTGTAAGAATATGGTGTCTAGTAGAGGGCGTTGGGGGATAGATCCTTGCACTGTTCTGCCAACCAGGCCAGTGGTGACTGCTAGCCACATAGGGGTTGAACCCACCAGCTTGCCAAGTGGCCTTGGGTAAGTCACTCCAATATTCCGTTCTGGTAACTCATGTGGAAGTAGGGAATAAATTCTAAGTCACTTTTTAAAATAAATAAATAAATAAGTCTGTTTATTTTAAAGGTTTATTTATTTAGAGAGCGAGCGAGCACTGGGGGAGGGGCAGAAGGAGAGGGAGAGAAGCAGACCCTGCTGAGCGTGGGGCCCAACCTGGGCCTCAATCCCATGACCCATGAGATCATGACCTGAGCTGAAACCAAGAGTCGGACACTTAACTGACTGAGCCACCCAGGTGCCCCCTCAGTCACTTTTAAATGAGAAGCACAGAAGCATTAGAGTCTCCAGCATTTGCTTAAGTAATCAATGCAGACTGGCTATGTCAATAGCAATGAAGTTCAGAGGAAAACACCTCCATTAGAGTTGCAGGTGAAATGGTTTCTTCCTTTCCCGGGACTCAGCACAAGGAGTGGGGAACAGAAAGCCATTCCCAGGACTTGCCTCTCCCTCCCACGTCTGAGTACATAGCAGGGCAACAGCTGTGGCTGACTGCCCAGGCCCAGAACCACGAGTACTAGTCTGTGCCCTTGAAAGCAGGAAACACACTGTGTTCGTGGACCCTGATCTTTGGGAGCAAACAGCACAGCTCTTGTAGGAGGCCCTTGTGGGCCCAGATCCAGTAGAGCATCTGCTCTCTCCAATCATTACTCCATCTTACATTTGTTTCTGGGGCTCTTCAGGAAGTACCAACTGATGCCAATTGCCCCATGAAGTATGTATGTAATAAATTATCCTCTGTCTATTCACACATACCCCTGCTCACTTAGCTTATCTCACCCAAGGGACTAGGAGAGGTACCAAGGAACAATATGAGCAGAATTTACAACTTCACTTGGCGAAAGCAGACCCTGAATCTCCCTCCAACCCCCGACTACCCAAATTAGTACATACTCTGTTCCCTTCTGAGTGTGTGCCCCTGGCAAGTGGACTGGTGACTGGTAGTCGATGAAAATGTCTGAATGTCTACCCAATATGGGGCCATCAAAACCTTCATAATACATTGTAACTGCTGAGCTGGGAATGATCTCAGCAGGCATCTGGTCTGCTAAGCATTGACTCCCTCCCTTTTATATATAGGGAAACTTGGGGCACCTGGGTGGCACAGTCAGTTAAGCGTCCGACTCGATTTCCGCTCAGGTCGTGATCTCAGGGTCATGGGATTGAGCGCTGCTTTGGGCTCTGTGCTCAGTGTGGTGTCTGCTTACATTTCTCTTTCTCTCCCTCTCCCTCTTCCCCTCCCCACCTCTAAAATAAATAAGTATTTATATATAGGGAAACAAAGGCCCAAAGAATTTAAGTGCTTATAAAGGGTAAGAGATGAGACAAAACTTGGAACAGAATTCAAGGCACCTTGACTCACAATCCAAACCGTCTTTCTACCAGTCCCAGCTGAGTTCATGAATGTGAAAACTTTGTAGATACAATTATAACACCTATGAAGATGTTAACCACCATTACTTATAGTTACTAATCATGAATTATCGGTTCTTCAAGATGCCTCTGCAAGGATCTTGACAGATACACTTCTAATCCTGCCCTAAGAAACAAGCTCTCTGGGACCCAAGGAGCCACCAAAGGCCCACATCTAGAGAGACATGAGGGAATGAGCAAAGGAGACGCTGTGGAACATAATTTTGCAGGCAGAAATTGAAAAGAAATCTTTAGTATAAACCTCTCTAGTTCTGTGTGATTTTGTGTTTTTGTTTTAGTGAAACTAAGAGAAACAGAGTCTTGATTACAAGGAATTTTTTTTACAGAGAATAAAAGGCCATGCATTTCCATGCACCGCCCTGCCTAGAGTAGGGGCCAAGGGCAGGCTGCCCCAAATGTGCCGCTTTGGTGTATTGATTATTTTAAATAAAAGTGACTTAAGGGGCAGCCTGCACAAGAAGGACTCTCAGACCCTCTTCTATCCCCCTGAAAGCAGGAAATAAATCTCCCATGTGAAAATTGCCCTCCCTGTACCAGGAGGTAAGAGATTTCCTTATCACCAGAGATAAGGAATTTACAGCTGACAAGGCTATATAAACAATGCTTATTACCTCTTCCTAATTTATTACTCCAGCCCAAATTCTGTTTGGAATTCCTTACTAATTGAAGCTGGCAAAGTTAGGTTGTTTTTTTTTTAATCCTGTCAATTCCTCATAGATTTATGGTCTCTTTGTCTAAAAAATATAAAAACTGCCTGCCTTGGTCATGTCTTTAGGATTCACTTTTGTTGTTAGGCCTCTGTAGGCACTAATAAAACTTTGGTTTATTCTCCGGTTAATTTGTCTTTTGTCAATTTAATTCCTAAACCAGCTGGAAGAGCCTTGGAGGGAAGTATAAAATTTCTTCCACCCTACACTAGAAAAGCCAGAAGGCCTCCTGGATTAAAGGTCGCAAGTTAGAGAAAAGTCAAAACATGTGAGGGGCGCCTGGGTGGCTCAGACGGTTAAGCGTCTGCCTTCGGTTCAGGTCATGATATTGGAGTCCTGCAAATGAGTCCAGCATTGGGCTCCCTGCTCAGTGGGGAATCTGCCTCGCCCCGCCCCCCCCCCCCCCCCCCCCGGGCTTGTGCTCTCTCTCAAAAAAAAAAAAAAAAAAAGTCAGAACATGTGAAACTAAGAGACAATGCAAATTTTGTATAACAGGCCACAGGGTCTCTAACTACATAAGGACAGAGAAATAGTTGGATAGAAAGAGCTGTGTGGGTGACAGATGGAAGGATGGATGAGTGGGAAAGAAGGAAAGCAGGAAGGAAGAAACTAGGATAAAAGGTTTGTTATGGCCAATCTGTGGGGGGCAGTTTTCATTTTCCAATTTTTGTTTCTCTGTATTTTATAAATTCTTGTACTTTCTTATAATCAGTAAACAACAGCAACAGCAACTCTAAAATAGCTGCAATTTGGTAAAAGGCTTGATTGACAGTGACAAACACAGACCTCTTGAAATTTCCACCCCTGCTTGCCAGCAGTTCTGCCTTCGCTTGGGCTCCTTCCCATCCCTCATCCACATCGAGGTTTCAAGAAATCCCACTAGATGAAGTCCAGGCCACATCTAAGACAGGACCCCGTACACTTAAACTTTTCTCTGATCCTTTCAGCCACTCGGACTTGCTGGAGATAAAATGATGACCAACCAGCTGTGTTGTTGGCCATTAGATTCGTCCAGGGCGATCCCGCGCCCGGTTCTGGCATTTGGTTTTCTTTGCAGGAGTTCAATTTGCTGGGTTTTCGGTTTTTGTTGTACCAGTTCAATGTCATTGAAATGACAACCTTCACTCAGCGCTTCCAGGTTAACTTCAGGGCGGGCACTGAAGAACCTGAAACCATCTGACAAACCTAATTTGAATCTCAAAGAGCTCCTGGCCAAAATCCAAACCTTATCTCTTGGCCCTCAGAAAATAGCTGTTTTGCTATGTTAATCATTTAGCTATTAAGATCTCTCTGTTCACTGTTTTATCTTTTATCTACTGATTGCTTAACAAAATTCTTCTACAGTACTTTCTTAGTATTTTTAACTCTACAGTACTCGTAAGGCTAAAATATATGATATCTATCCCAGACACCAAAGACATTGGGAAATCATACACTTTGACTCTAAAGAATGTGAAAACAAGAGAATGAAGGTTTTTGTGACATTTGGATCATTTTTAAACCCAGATCAAAAAAAGGCTACTTAATCCCAGGAAAAATGTTATCCAGCATGTTCTGGAAAATTCATTCTAGGGTTTTAGAAACACTTAGGTGGGATGGTAGGGATCTCTAAGAAGCATGAACTATATTTTTTAACTTCTGTAGAATTTGTGACATTTGTGTTTAATTTTGTTTGGTTTCAGAGACTGAAACAAAAGATATTTTCATTTCTAAACGTGTTTTTATCTCCACTATGTGCTAGGAAGTTTTCTTTTATAATAAGGGAATTAAAGTTGAGTAAGATCTGGTGCAGTGTCTGGCACATTATAGAGACACAATAAATAATTATTCAATTAATGAATGACAAAATCTGGTCTTATTCACACAAGATTGAAGGTGTTACCCACCCTATTCAGAGTAGGGTTAAGATTTATACACCAGGTTCCTGGAAGTGTCACAAGCCACATAGTTTCTTGTAGTGGAAGATCATCTAACTGTAGTATTGCTCAACTGTGGCATAATGAATGAGTGTCTATGATAAGAGATTTTAATGTAATAACAGTCATAATAATATCGCCGAGCATTTATGAAATGCTTGCTTCTTGGAAAGTACAGTTCTAGATGGTTTCCTTTCTGTCTCGTGTAATCCTCCCAATCCATGTATTTGTTGTTGTTACAGATGAGGAGATTGTAGCTACAGCTGGTCCAAGTGACTTCCCAGCACCCAGCGCTATGAAGTGTTAAAGGCACTTCGATTTACTAGGATTTACACTCGCCTCTGCTCTGCCTCTGTTGTGCTCCTTGTGACATTGCCAGGAAACATGATTTGTAAGGCAACTGGTTAGCCTTGGTTTACTTTTTGAGTATACGATTTAAATGATAGATCATACAACTGACATCGTGTTATAGGAAACGAACTCTGTCCATCATGTAGAAAATGGACTAGAGTTCTAGGAGCCTAGGGGCTAGGTGAGCAGCATTGTGACTCTGGCAGGAGTGCAGGGGACAGAGGAGAAGAATCTGAAGAGAGAGCTTGGAGAAAATGGGGCCGAGAGAAGCAATAATTCCAATAGAATTTGGTAAATCCATTGAAAGGAGAAGAGGAAATGTCTAACATTACTGCAAGGTTTTTAGGGCGAATACCTGGGTAGTAGTGGTACCATTTCATTGAGAAGACTGGAAATAAGGTGGGAGGAGGGAGTTTGGGGACGATGGGTACAGGGTGGCAAGGAACCTGGTTTGGAAGGTATGTCTTTAAGAGTGATTCTCCAGTGAAGATGTGGGATGCACAGAAGGCAGTGGGAACACAGGGCTGGGGGATAAGGGCCATATTGCCTACAGAGAGAGAGAGTTCTCTGATCCTAAATAGCCCCTATGTCGAGAAGTAGAAGACCATGTCTATTAAATCGTAGAAGTTTAAAAAAAATTTTTAACTTTCAATGACTCTAGGTCAGATACCAAACTAACTGCTAGAATTCAGTGCATTTCTACCCACTTCTATTCAGAAACGATGAACTGCTTTCCATCAGCCTGGAGTCACACAAAAGCTTCTCCTGGTGGTTTTGTCTGGAATGTTTATGCAATTCCTTCTCTGAAACATCCACTCTCCCAGATTTGAATAAAATTTCTCTCCCGAGGGAAGGGAGAGTTTTAACATCCTGAAGTTTGCCTGCTGGCTACTCTGTGTCCCCAGCCCCTTTGTTGCTGCATTATGGTATCCTGTAATTTGGACTTAAATTTAAAATTACAGCGTAGGTTGCAGCTGCAGCCTGGGGCTTTGTGCAAAGGCTGGCACTTGGGCCCTTTTCTTCATGACATCATTGGCCTTCTAATTACGGAGAGCTTCACTTTTACTTAAGACAAGTGACAAAAAAGAACAATGGGCACTGGCAAGAGCAAAGCCTTGGTGTGGAGCAATCAACCACCAGCCTCGGGTGGGCAGAGTTCCGTATCCCACCAGGGGCTCTCTGGAAGGAACAGTTTTCCTTCCTCCAGTTTAAAGGCCAAAAAGGCTGGTTTTGACCCTCTGTGTGCATCGTGCTGCGTTCTGGCTCCTCCTGGAGCAGACAGTTCCCTGAAGTTCTCCGAGGGCTGCTGTTTCTCGTAAGAAGAATCCATCCCTGACGAAGGTGATAGTGTTTCCAGCCAAGCCCACGCCGACGTCCTTCTGCAGTGAACTTGTGAACCCTTTGACTTCCTGCTCCAAGAGGAAGTCTGTCCTCTGAAATGCTCTGATGTTTGCCCTCTTTACCTGGCCTTTCTGTTGACCCTGGAGACTTTCCAGAGTTTTCATTCGTTCTGCAACTACCCCACTCTCTCAGCAACCAAGAACGAGAGAGGAAAAACCCACTGGTATTTTTACAATCCAATTGAAGATATAGCGAGCCAGCCATTCACAGCTGAATTTCCACATAACTCCAGGGTTTAGGGGAGAACAGATGTCAGTTTGGGGCAAATGTTTTTGGCGTGCTTCACACTGTGATATAATAGCAAGGCCATTAAAAGGTTAAAATATGTTCATTTGTGTCTTGGGTGGGCATGAGAAATCTTTTGTCTCCAAAAATGCCTTACGGTGTAGCTTCTGGTTTGCTGCCCTCCCTGTCGACCCCCATTGCATCTCCCTGCAGGAATCTTCTGTGGAATGATCAGTTAATGAGGTCACCAGAAATCTAGCTGGATTTATGGCTTTCTCTGAATCAGGAGATGAGGCCTTCTCCTAGCAAAGAATAAGTGACAGAAGATAGGGAGCAACAAATTGAGAATAAGTAAGGAATTTTCTGTTGACAGACACAATAATTTATCAATTTGAGGACAAGTTATCCTTTTAACTCTATATAAATTCCCATCTGGCTTAGGATAGTATGGACTGTTTTTGTTTGCTGCAAAATAATGTAGATATATCTGAGTTTTTAATGAGCCTCAAACACTTGGATAAGAATGCAGACTGTGACAAGGTTGAAGATGCTATATAAATTATTCCCAGTGAAGGAAAACAGAGAAGAACAGGTGAACCCGAGTTCAAAGGAAACAACATATGGGGTTCTTCACAACACACAACATCTAAGAATCCTCTGATGGAAGACATCTTCTGAGAGAGGAAGATATTTACAAATAAGGTGAAATTGCCTGTAATAAAAGTATCACTCTATGCTATACAAGGATAGAGAGAGAAATGACTGTTTCCACGGCTCTGCAGGAGAGTCAGTGGAAGCATTTGGGCTCAACAGTGGATGATTAGGATTTGCCAAAAGGGGAATGGGTGAGGGAGAATTCCCTGCAGAGGGGAAAACATATACCAAGACACAAAACTATGAAGAAGCAGGATGTGTTCAGGGAAAGCCTAGAATCTGAAATGGCTTCCAATACAAGGTACGTGAGAAATTGGCTGTGAAGGACCATGTTGAATTTTATCCATTAATCAACCAATGATAATTGGGGTTGTTTTTTCCTGTATATGTCAATCAGGCATACCTATATTTCTTTGGGTTTTGATTTCAGTGGAATCGCTGAGAATAAACAGAATAAAAAGTCATGGGGATATATTTAAAAATCAAATAGTATTACAAAACTTATGAGACAAACAAGAGTTCCTTGCCCAGCCCTTCCACATCCTCAGTCTTATCCCCACAAGCAACCATATTCAACTCTTCTGGCTCTTTCTTCTCTTGTGTCTACCTTCCACCAAATGCTTAATTCTTGTCTATCATAATAGAAAGTCAGAATAATATGTCTGAAAATCAGCCTTCCTCATTATGTCTGTCCCAGTTCTCCTAATAGTGGTATCAGGGTTTTTAGTTCAATCTGTAATAATACCCTAAGAATATGATATATCATATATAAACTTAATGTACAATAAACATACATTTTCCCCAAATCACATCATTTTTCACTTGCTTAGTTTTTAGGTACCTATTGCTAATTCTCCTCATACATTCCAACATATATGTGGTCAAAAATACAATATATCAGATTTATTTGTTTTTTTTCTCATTTATTTCCCCCCTCCTTGGTGACATCCTTCCTAGAATCTTTTGTCTTCATGCTTCAAGCTGAATTAGTGGCTTTCTAGACTTGGTGTATGACTATCCTCCTAGGATTGTTCCTTCCTACTCTTCTGTGTTGGATGCCCTGATTCTGTGATCCCATCTGTAGTTGCTTTAAAACATGGTTGCAAAGTCTTTGGCACTCCTCCCACCAAAGGTGGTATGGTCATGTCCATGCCGTCTCCCCCCCTCCCCTGCCTTGAATCTAGGTGAGCTTATGACAGCTTCAAACAACAGAGAGTGGCAGAAGTAATGTTGTGTGAACTGTGGGGCCAGATCATAAAAAAGCCTTAAAGTTTTGCCCTCATTCCCTGGGAACACTGTCAGAGTCCTGAGCTACCATGTAAAAAGTCCAACCACCCTGAGACCACTGGCGGAAGAACACATGTAGATGCTCCAGCAGTCAGTCCCACCTGAGCCTGGCCTCTGCCATCTCGGCCTAGGTGCTAGATGTGTGAATGACGGGATTGGATTGGAAGTAGACCCTTTAGCTCCTGTTCTTCTAGCCTCCAGCCATTCAACTCTCAGTCATCCTAACACTCAGTCATCCCATCTGAGACCTCAGATATCACGGAGGACAAAAGAGCCATCCTTGCTCTGTCCTTTTTGCATTCCTGACCACTTAATAATTTCCTTATTTTATGCCAAATGGCATAAAAAATATTTGGGGTGGTTTATTGCACAGCAAAATATAACCAGCATACCATATTTGTTTTCTTCCTTCCTTCCTTCCTTCCTTCCCTCCCTCCCTCCCTCCCTCCCT
>NW_023270649.1:9630582-9638099 GCF_011800145.1 Mirounga leonina
CTTCCTTCCTTCCTTCCTTCCTTCCCTCCCTCCCTCCCTCCCTCCCTCCTTCCTTCCTTCCTTCCTTCCTTCTTCCTTCCTTCCTCCCTCCTTCCTTCCTTCCTCCATCCCTCCCTCCCTTCCTTCCTTCATCATTTTTGTTTGCTTGTTTATTCCTTTGTTTTGGTGGAACATATCCACCAGTGTTTTTCTGAGAAAGACATGGGAGGTAAATTTTTGAGTATTCTGTGTGAAAATGTTATAACTACTCATTTGATTGATGCTTTGGCTGGGTATCGAGTTTCCATTTGACATTTTAAGACATTGCTTCCTCAACTTCCAGCATCCTATGTCCCTACTAAGAACAAGATCAATCCAATTCTCAATCCTTTGTATGTTACCTGCCCACATCCACTGCTTCCACCAGGAATCTTTTATACTTAAAAAAAAAACAAACAAAAAAACCCAATGGTAGGGAATTTCACAATGCCTGGATGTCCCTCGTGTTTCTTATTTATTTTTGCTGTATTTATTTATTTTGCTCTCAGTTTTAATCTGGACACCCTTCTGTTTTAGAATATATTCACATGTTATCTTATGATTTTCCTCTTCCGCTTTCCCTGTTCTCTGTTTCTTGAACTTCTATGTATTAGATAGTGGTCCTGCTAGACAGATTTTTCTTAATCTTTCTCTCACATTCTCCATTTGTTACTGTTTTATTCTCCTTTGGGCCACCTAGTCGGACAGCTTATGGGGCACTAGACAGTGTCAGTGGTTTTCCATGAGACCGTTTGCTGGGAGATCACCATTACCACCTGAACCTTTTACTGAGTTTTATTTACATCTGCGCTATAGGAACATTTTTCTGTTCCTTCTAATATGTCATCCTAATGTCTCACATACAATCTTATTTCATGTTTACTATCCCTTATGATTCTGAGAAAATTAATTTTAATTCCTTTAAACTTTCTCTTCTTCCTGATTTATCTTTGTCTCCTACAAGGTCCTTTACTTGTGTGTGTTTTGGTTTCTGTCCTTCCTATTGCAGGCTTTCCTTGGTTATGTGTTCAGATTTAAGGCTAACGTGTGAAGAATAAAATGAGAAGCTTTGTGAGCAGAGATGGGGCTCGATGACAGTTAACTTTTGCTGTGGGTGTGCAGTGATTCTCTGTTGAGTTAGATTTGATGTTGGTGGATCTCTAGGTCTTAGTATCTATAGATTTAGGATTTATAAATAATTATTTATAGATCTACGAAACATTTGCTTTCTTCTGTTATCACCCCACGATTTGTTATCCAACTTGCAAAAAAAAAGTTGGTATCTGCCTGAATGCGCTATTGCTGTTAGCCACACCCCCCAGTTCTCAATGGCTTCCACCAACACTTTTTTTTTTTTTTTTTTTTTTTACTCTAAGTTACATGGGGGCTGTTGCTGTTCCATGAGGGCTCTGCTGGGCTTGGCTTCATGTATTTTTAAAATCTAGGACTCAGGCTTAAGAGCAGACACCATCTGGGGAATTTTGTGCTTCGAGTGAAGGACAGAAGCAGAATGAAAAGACCTGAGCCACAGAAGGACACTAAGGCTTCTGTTTGGACATGTCTTAGGTGGTATTTGCTCCCATTGCAGTGGCCAAAGCAAGGCAAATGGCTGTGCCCAAAGGACATGGCGTGGAGTTTCTCCACCTATAGGAAAGCAGCGCGAGTACGGGCAGGGAACAATTGAGTGTGAACAAACAATAAAATCTATCACAGTATCTCATGTTGACGGGTTTTACTCTTCCTGTTCTCTGTATCTTCGTGCAGTTTTGCTCTTTTCATCTCTTACTATCATTTTAATGGGCTTGTGGGAGCATCAGAGAGAAATGTAGGTGCTTAGTCTTAAATGCTTAACTAAAAATCTGCTGGTAAATTCGAGGTGCTGTTACTGTTGTCGGACCCAACTTCGTGTTTGTCAGAAACAACTCTTGCATGAAAAGGGGGAAATAAGGATCAATGTTCATATTTGTTTGGTTGAAATTCTGGGGGAGAAAAACGCATACAGAACAGAACACAGTATTTACCTGGGGGTGGCAGTGGGTGTAGGAACCGGATATGGCAGACAGGAACGGAGACCTTTCCACTGCATGACAATGGTACATTCTTGTCTTTCTACCACGTGAATGCATTCCCTCCTCAGAAAGTTAAATTTACCAGTAAATTCTAGCAGTGCTAAACCTTAGAAGAATCAACATACATTTTTAATATTGTTAAGGCTGAACGAGCAAATCAAACTGGGTCTCTTCCGAAAAGCCATGAACAGTGTAATATTTTTCTGTTTCCTACCCGAGTCTAGTTGCCTACTGTGCAAGATGAAAGTGTTTTATTTAAGCTCAACTGTCCCTCCTCTTTCCTATTGTTATAATTTGAATTCCTTGTGGGCAAATAATAGATTTTCAAGTCAGAGTAGAGAAGTAAATCTTTCCCTAAACTTAACTCTCATTACTCTGTTTGAAAGTGGGCTTTAAAAATTCATATGTTACCATTCTTCTAAGTGAAAAAATGTGAGAGAAAAATCTAGAAGAAAAAAAAAAAACCCAAACAGACCTGTTTTGTTGTTTCCAGTACATTAGCAGGGAGCACTGGAAGGCAAGGAGAACTTGGTAAAAAGGCTCACTTCCAATGTCATTTTCTGAAGACTTTCCTTTTTTTTTTCCAGAATCAAAATAATTATTTTTATTTTTATTTATTTATTTTTTTCTATTTGTTATTTTTATTGTTATGTTAATCACCATACATTACATCATTAGTTTTTGATGTAATGTTCCATGATTCATTGTTTGTGCATAACACCCAGTGCTCCATGCAGTATGTGCCCTCTCTAATACCCATCACCAGGCTAACCCATCCCCCCACCCCCCTCCCCTCGAAAACCCTCAGTTTGTTTCTCAGAGTCCATCGTCTCTCATGGTTCCTCTCCCCCTCCGATTTCCCCCCCTTCATTCTTCCCCTCCTACTACCTTCTTTTTTTTTTTTTTTTCCTTAACATATATTGCATTATTTGTTTCAGAGGTACAGGTCTGTGATTCAACAGTCTTACACAATTCACAGCGCTCATCATAGCACACACCCTCCCCAATGTCCATCACCCAGCCACCCCATCCCTCCCACCCCCCACCACTCCAGCAACCCTCAGTTTCTTAACCTATCTTCTACCCACTCCTGCCCCAGGAGAACTAATATTTTGTGTCTCTGTGACAGCAAAGCTTTGTGTCTGCACTATGGCACTCATAAATCTCGAATGAAATCACTGATCTGTATGTGTGTCCCTACTGGAGTGCGTTTCTTACGGCTGCATAGTGCTAGGACCCAACTTGGTGCCTGACACTTAATCAAATGTCAATGAATCATTAATGAATTAGTATACACTATATATTTTTTTCAGAATCTAGTTTAGTAAAATGAATAAAATACTAACAAAAGAAACCACTGTCTTTTTGTTTCATGATGCTTTAAAATCCCACTGCCGACCTTTACAGAAAAAATTCCATTTCGTTTGTCCTACCTATGTATTTTCTGTTTTTTTGTTTTGTTTTGTTTTGTTTTTAAATATTTTGTTCTTAAGTAGTCTCTACACCCAAGGTGGGGTCTGAAGTTAAAATCCCAAGATCAAGAGTCACATGCTCTAATGACTGAGCCAGCCGGGCACCCCTCTTTCTAGTTGTTTTTGTTTTTGCTGAATAACCATGGGAAATAAATGTCACTGATGCGTTATTTTGTTCAAAATAAAATTTTTTAGATTATAAAAATAATGCATGCTTATTGAACAATACAAAACAAAATATTAAAACGGTAGAAAGTACATGAAATGGAATGTGAATAAAGTATGTCATTTTCCTACCAAAAAGTAAACAGCTATTAACAGATGTGGAGACAACTGTAATTAACAGATATACACAAGCTCACACACGTGCACACACACACACATAGTGAAAATTAGGAAATGAAAATATAGCCATTGAAATAAAAACTCACGGGGCGCCTGGGTGGCTCAGTTGGTTAAGCGTCTGCCTTCAGCTCAGGTCATGATCCCAGGATCCTGGGATCGAGTCCTGCATTGGGCTCCTTGCTCAGTGGGGAGCCTGCTTCTCCCTCTCCCTCTGCCTGCCTCTCTGCCTACTTGTGCTCTCTCTCTATCTCTCTGTCAAATAAATAAATAAAATCCTTAAAAAATAAAAAAATAAAGTTAAAAAAAAAAGACTCGGGACGCCTGGGTGGCTCAGACAGTTAAGTGGCTCTCTTTAGCTTGCGTTGTGATCCTGGAATCCTGGGATCCAGTCCTGCATGGGGCTCCTTGCTCAGCAGA
The DNA here is from genome assembly GCF_011800145.1 of Mirounga leonina. Classification (NCBI taxonomy): domain Eukaryota; kingdom Metazoa; phylum Chordata; class Mammalia; order Carnivora; family Phocidae; genus Mirounga; species Mirounga leonina. Next base: position 9,634,904 of record NW_023270649.1, read on the forward strand.
GAGTCTGCTTCTCCCTCTGCTCCTTCCCCCGCTTGTTCTCTCTCTCTCTCAAATAAATAAATAAAATTGTAAAAAAGTAAATAAAATAAAAACTCAATAGATATACTGGCTTTCTGGTTAAATGTAGGAAATTGAACACACATTTACCTCTATCCCTCATAAAACCCTACTAAAATGGAAACTGAAAGACTATTTTTATTTATTTATTTTTTTTTTAATTTTTTAATTTTTTTTTATATGACAGAGAGAGACACAGCGAGAGAGGGAACACAAGCAGGGGGAGTGGAGGAGGGAGAAGCAGGCTTCCTGCGGAGCAGGGAGCCCGATGCGGGGCTCGATCCCAGGACCCTGGGATCATGACCTGAGCCGAAGGCAAACGCTTAACCATCTGAGCCACCCAGGTGCCCCGAAAGACTATTTTTAAAGGTAAGAACATATAAGACAGAGAATGGGATGAGAGATGACAGAAAAGGACATTTTATGGGCTCCTGGGTGGCTCAGTTGGTTAAGTGTCTGCCTTCAGCTCAGGTCATGATCTTGAGGTCCTGGGATCGAGTCCTGCATCAGTCTCCCTGCCCAGTGGAAAGCCTGCTTCTCCCTCTCCCTCTGCCCTACCCCTTCCTCTGCCCCTCTGCTCTGCTTGCTCTCTTGCTTTCTCTCTCAAATAAATAATAAAATCTTAAAAAAAAAAAAAAAAAGAGAGAAGAAAAGAAAAGGACATTTTATTTATTTATTTATTTATTTAAGATATTTATTTATTTGAGAGAGAGCACATGAGAGGGGGGAGGGTCAGAGGGAGAAGCAGGTTCCCTGTTGAGCAGGGAGCCCGATGCGGGACTTGATCCCGGGACTCCAGGATCATGACCTGAGCCGAAGGCAGACGCTTAACCGACTGAGCCACCCAGGCGCCCCTGAACTGCCTTCTTTTTTTTTTTTTTTTAAGATTTTATTTATTTATTCATGAGAGATAGAGAGAGGCAGAGGCAGAAGGAGAAGCAGGCTCCCTGCAGAGCAGGAAGCCTGATGCGGGACCCGATCCCGGGACTCCAGGATCATGACCTGAGCCGAAGGCAGTCGCTTAACCAACTGAGCCACCCAGGCGCCCAGAAAAGGACATTTTAGATGGTGAACAATGCTTACATGAGTGGAAACTGACCTAAAACACCCAAAAGCTGGAACCTAAGCTGGTGCTGCTGCAAGTCCCCAAAGAACATGCTTGCTGCGTGCAACCCCACACAGGCTCAGGGTCTGAGCTCCCAGCTACCTGCACAGCTGAAGCCGCAGTGGGGCTGACGTGAGAGTCCAAGACCCCTCCCCATCATGGCAGAAGACTATGGCTAAGAACCAGGGGGACTTTGAACTTGAGATACCAAGCAGAGCTAAAAAAAAGAATGGTGATATAAGCATACATCTATATATATCTATACACACACACACACACACATATATATATTTTTAAGATTTTATTTATTTATTTGAGAGAGAGAATGAGATAGAGAGCATGAGAGGGGGAAGGGTCAGAGGGAGAAGCAGACTCCCTGCCGAGCAGGGAGCCCGATGCGGGACTCGATCCCGGGACTCCAGGATCATGACCTGAGCCGAAGGCAGTCGCTTAACCAACTGAGCCACCCAGGCGCCCTATATATATTTTTTTTAAGGGAGGAGGTTAAACATCTGTGCAGTTAACAGTGACATGTCCAGCTCCCTCTCCGTACTTGGAGCCCGAGCTCTGCAAGTGGTGTCATATACCCCAGGCAAGAAATGAAAGAATTCTCAGGAATCGCTGAAAATACCTCAAGACACTGATACCAGGGCATTTCACAACTGAGTGAGTCAAAGAGAACATGCTTTATTCAAGTCTGCAAACAACAGAAAAACTTACTCATCAGCGGATGTTCCAATCTGCCTTGCTCTTAAATATGAGCAGGCAGTCAAAGGTCACCGGATATTCAAGGGGGTAACATGAAAGACAGAGACCACAGCAAAAGGAGCTTGGAAGAAACAGAGACAGTGCAGGAAGAAGAAAATATCAGCAATAGCAAATCTATAACTAATATTCTCAAAGATATAAAGGAAAGTATTGCACTCGTGAAGTAAGAACAGCACACTATAAAAAAGGAACATTCAACAAATGCTTAGAAATTAAAAGAAAAAAGACAATAAAAATAACAGTAGACGTTCTGATAAATAAACTAAATAAAATCAAGGAGGTCTTCCAGGAAGTAGAACAAAAACGTAAAGAGATGGAGTGCAGCAGAGAACAGATAAGAAAATCAGACAAGCAGTCCAGGAAACCCTGCATTAAACTGTGGCCACCCTAGAAACAAAGGACACAGAAAATGTAAGAGAAGAAATCTTCAAGAAAGTATTACGCTATTTCTCCCAGAACTGAGGAACACACGTCTCCAGATTGAAAAGTCTCCCTTAAGTGAGCAGCATAATGAAAGAAAACCCACCCAAACCATTGCATATGGCTATGAATTTTAGAACGGCAGGATTAAAGAGAAGATTCTAAACATATGCACACAAAGTTATAAAATAGGTCATATAAGAGGACAGGGAATAAACGAGACACTGATCTTCTCAATAGCAACCTGAAAGACTCCAATGGAACTTCAAGATGCTGCATGGAAGTCACTGGTCAAGGACCCTACCATCAAGCAATCAAGCATAAGGATGAGAAAAATATAGTTAGATCTGAAAGTGTTTGGAATTTCACCTCCTCTTTCTTTCTTTGAAAGCCACTAGGGGAGAAGGTGTGCCAAAATGAGGTAATAAACCAAGAAAGAGGAAGTTACGGAGTTAGAAACAACTGAGCCTGCCCGGGAAGGATGCAAAGGCAGTCCCCGAGGTGATGATTAAGCAAGATTCTGGGATGGTGACGTACCAAGGACCACAGGGTGACAGTCCACGCTGATGGCTGGTACTCCATGTTTGAATTTACAGAGAAGAGTCATCTTCTAGCAGAGGTCTGAGGGGACAAATCTGTGGCCGATACAGATACTTTCTTTTTTGGTTTTATCAAAGTAGCACAAAGCTACACATGGATAGTTAATTAAAAACATCACTTCTCTCTTCTCATCCTACATGGTCTGCCAGAGGCAGCCATTTACTTTCTTTCTTTCTTTTTTCTTTTTTTCCTTTTTCTTTTTCTTTCTTTCTTTCTTTCTTTCTTTCTTTCTTTCTTTCTTTCTTT
>NW_023270649.1:9638109-9774970 GCF_011800145.1 Mirounga leonina
TTTCTTTCTTTCTTTCTTTCTTTCTTTCTTTCTTTCTTTCTTTCTTTTCTTTCTTTTCTTTCAGATTTATTTATTTATTTGAGAGAGAGAGAATGCACGTGTCAGTGTGTGGGGAGGGGCAGAGGGAGAGAGAATCTCAAGCAGACTCCAGGCTGAGTGTGAAGCTGGACTCAGAGCTCGATCTCCACCCTGAGATCATGACCTGAGCCCAAATCAAGAGTCAGACGCTTGGGATTCCTGGGTGGCTCTGTTATTGGGTGTCTGCCTTTGGCCCAGGTTGTGATCCCGGCTTCCTGGGATTGAGCCCCATGTTGGGCTCCCTTCAGGGAGCCTGCTTCTCTCTCTCCCTCTGCTGCTCCCCATGCTTGTGCTCTCTCTTTCTCTCTTTGTGTCTCTGTCTCTATCAAATAAATAAAATCTTAAAAAAAAAAAAAAAAGTCAGACGCTTAACTGACTGAGCCACCCAGGCACCCAGCCATTTTAAGTCTCTCAGCTGTTTCCTCTGCTATTTAATTCTGCGTTGCCAACAAAATAAGATAACAAAACCCTGACAGAACAAAACCCTGATTATTTTGCTGTTTCTTAATTACTCAGCTTTAGGTATTATCTGTTCATTTTCCAATAAGAAAATTCTCTGTTCCTCTCCTATCCTCCTAACATAATTACATGATAATTTTTAAAAAATATTTTATTTATTTATTTGAGAGAGAGAGTGAGAGAGAGCACAAGATGGGGGAAAGTCAGAGGGAGAAGCAGACTCCCTGCTGAGCAGGGAGCCCGATGGGGGACTCGATCCCAGGACTCCAGGATCATGAGCCGAGCCGAAGGCAGCCACTTAACCAACTGAGCCACCCAGGCGCCCCACATGATAATTTTTTTATCCATCCGTATTCACTATTAATATTTTTATGGCTATATAAACATTATTCATAGATATCATTGCATCTCCTTTTTTTTTTTTTAAAGATTTTATTTATTTATTAGAGAGAGACGGTGAGAGAGGGAACACAAGCAGGGGGAGTGCTCCCCGCAGAGCAGGGCCCGGACGTGGGGCTCGATCCCAGGATCCTGGGATCATGACCTAAGCCAAAGGCAGACACTTAACGACTGAGCCACCCAGGTGCCCCTGCCTCTCCTTTCTTTCATACTTATTTCTACAATTAATAATTGCCTTCTTTTATTTGTTTATTTTTTATTTTTTAATTAGAGAAAGAGAGGGATTGAGGTTTTTAAGACAATTAGGGATATTTTGATTGTAAACTAGGTATTGGGTATTAATTTTGTTCAGCATGAATGGCACTGTGGTTATATATAAGAAAATATCTATATTTTTTATTTTATTTTATTTTTTAAAAGATTTTATTTATTTGACAGGGAGAGATACAGCGAGAGAGGGAACACAAGCAGGGGGAGTGGGAGAGGGAGAAGCAGGCTTCGTGCCGAGCAGGGAGCCTGATGCGGGGCTCGATCCTAGGACCCTGGGATCATGACCCGAGCCGAAAGCAGACGCTTAATGACTGAACCACCCAGGCGCCCCAGAAAATATCTGTATTTTTTAGAGATGTATATGAAAATATTTAGAGGTAATGTGGTATAATATTTGGGATTTGTTTAAAATAGTCGGCAAAGAGGAAAAGGGGATATACAAAGCAAGTGTGGCAAAATCTGATAATTGTTGAATCTGGGTGAACGGTACATAAAAGCTCAATTCTCTCTACTTTTGTGTATATTTGAAATTTTTCCTAATTAAAGTTTAGTGTCTTGGGGCACTTGGGTGGCTCAGTTGGTTAAGCACCTGACTCTTGATTTTGGCTCAGGTCGTGATCTCAGGGTCGTAGGATCTAGCTCCACATCAGGCTCTGTGCTCAGCGCAGAGTCTGTGTGGGATTCTCTCCCTCTCCCTCTGCCCCCCACCACTCTCAAATAAATAAATAAATAAATAAATAAAATCTTTTTTTTTAAAGGTGTCTCTTCATAGGGTTTCAGTAGAACCACACTTAACAGAAGCTCATCAATAAAGTTTAGAATTGCAAGGAGTGACTATGATGTGGAAAATATAATGTGAATTAGGTATGTCTATTGCCTAAAACTATACCTACATATGGACTGGCAATACTGAAATTTTAGCTTGCAATCTCAGTTTTGCCACCACTATAATATATGACTCAGGCATCATGAATAAAACTGGACCTGGTCTCAACCGTAAAATGGGGAGGATGGGCAAAATGATTGTTGGGCCTTTTCTGTTTGAAGGATCTTAACTATGGAGATCTCCATCTAATATATTTGCCTCAGTATAAAAACTCTCCTCTGGGGATATAAACAGACGCCAAATGGCAGACTGAAGATGTCAGAGACTCTGAATACTTAGACTCCAGCAGTACCTTGGAAGTCATGCGGCTCATATTCCTACCCAATGCAGGAATCTCCTGTAGATGTCCATCCAGCCTTGAATTCTTCCAGAAATGGACATCTCCCTATTTGGTGAAGCTGCCCATTCCTCTAGCGATTGCTTTGATCCTTAGATTAAACTTATAAACTATATCTTTCTTTAATTGCTTCAACAGGAGCACTTTCTCATTTTGGATAATAAACACCATCGTTTCATTACGCTCAAGAATTTTTGAGGTTTTCAGAAGCACGGAGTTTCAAATACTGACAGATAAAGTCTTTTTAATGCTAAGAAACTCATTCCATCTGTACAAAAAAGATGGTAGCGTTCTTCTTTCTTCTGATGATTTCCTGTCTCTTCAACCACTCTCTCTACCACTGTCAGGGAGGAAGATCTTTCTCCACCCTACGGTCCTTCTTGCTGGACTTGGAATCAAATTGACATGAGACAGATGAGCAGGAGAAAATCAAATTTAATAGCTCACATAGGTAGGAGGAATCCACACACACATGGAAATTCCAAAGACAATGAGACACCAGGAAGCTTATGGATCAGGAGAGGGGGAAGACACAGAGGGGAGAGAGGTCATTAGCAAGAAGGTGAGAGATGTTTGCCAAAACAGGGTCGCCCTATTATGCAGAGGAGTCTCTTAGGTAAAGGGGAGAGTCTGTTAATAGCTCTCTTCCCTGGTACAGGCTCTCATTTCCAGCGTAAATGTAGACAGTCGTGGGGGAGGCAGAGAGCTTTTCCTGCTTCTGCTGGGTTTTGATGACTGGAAACAATCTTTTTTTTTTTTTTTAAAGATTTATTTATTTATTTGCCAGAAAGAGAGACAGTGAGAGAGGGAACACAAGCAGGGGGAGTGGGAGAGGGAGAAGCAGGCTCCCCGCCGAGCAGGGAGCCCGATGTGGGACTCGATCCCAGGACCCTGGGATCATGACCTGAGCTGAAGGCAGATGCTTAACGACTGAGCCACCCAGGCGCCCCTCTGGAAATAATCTTAATGCCAAAGTGGCACGTTTTGGGGCATCTCATCCTGCACCCCTTCACCACCAACTGATTTCCCCCTACCCTTGTCAGTTTTTGAATTACGTAGAAGCTACGTGTGGATTTAGAATTCCTTTCGCATAAATTCCATCAGAGAATGTGTACCCAGTCTATGTTCTGGGTGTATTCCATCTGGTTGGGCCCAGACCTTCGTCTATCCTGTTTTTAGAAAGTGAAATTCTCTTTTCTCCCTGAATTATGCATTCAGCCTCACTCACTGGATAACCCAGTTTCATTCATTGCCTATTTTCTCCTTTGGATTAGAAGACTGGGTTTCTCGGTTCGGTATTCTCCATGAGGAACAGGCAGGCTTTAGGAATTTCTGTCTATAATCGACAGTTGTTATAACCCTAACACTTTTAGAGAAATGTGTGAAGAAAAGCATTCACTTGCTTGTAGCTTCGTGGGTCATTTTCAGCCTTTGCCTCCATGAGTGGAGATAGGCGAAGGGCTCAATGACACTGCCAGCTCATGCAAAACCTGTATTTTTATAACCTTGAAGGTCAAGCTCAGTATAAAATGTCCCCGAGCAGAGCAGATCACACTTATTTTGGGGGTTCCTCTGAGCACTAAGTGGCCCATATTTGAGCGTTGGGCCATCCATTTAGCTATAGGTTAGAATAGTCTAGAACTCTTTGCTGAGGGAGATACTGATCTTTTCCCCAGACACGCTCTTAATTCATCTTCCCTGCATGATGGCTGTGAGGACATTCGTCCCAACACCTGTCTTGAGCTGGCATTTTGTAAATTTCCCCAAATGACCAAAACTCCACCCTCTTTTTGATTGGTTGAACCCTATGAATCATCCGGTATTTGGCAGCAAAAAATGTTCACGTCAAGAGATATTAACCTTGACCAATCTCTTCTGCAAGCCTTATCAAAAAACACATTGGCAAGAAATGGTATTGTTGGAGGATTGCTTAAAAGAAATGAAGCCCATCCTCAGACATTCTGAGGATTTACCAAATTTGAATATTGGACCAAATTTCCCCTTGGACCAATCCAGTCTGTTAGCAAGCTTTGTACTTGACCTTCATTGCTCAGACCCTGCATAGATCACTTAGTGAATTGCCTTCTGCCTTCTGCTTTTATTCTACCACAAAGGACCCCTCTAGGAAACCGCCTGATGAAAATTATTTGCATGTGTTGCAGAAAAGCTGTCAAAGATGCCTTCCATACTTACTTTTCAAAATGCGTTCCTGGGAGCAGCAGTTTGGACATCACCTGGAAGCTGGTGAGAAATAGAGACTCCTGGGCTCCCCCCAGGGAGGATCAGAATCAGATCCTGTATTTTATCTTGAATCAGAATCTGCATTTTAACAAGACTCCCAGCTGGTGTGTCTGCACATCCAAGTGTGAGCAGCATAGCTTTAAGCCATCTTCCTTTCTGCTGGGAAGCTTCGGCAAAAACAACAAAACACTCGTATTTCAGAACCTCAGGAAGCTTTGGTTCCCTCCAAGCTTTTTATTCTTTGGCTTATTATTTTTCTTTTTCTTTAAGATTTAATTTATTTGACAGAGAGAGAAAGAGAGAGCACAAGCAGGGGGAGCAGCAGACTCCTCACTGAGCAGGGAGCCCGATGAGGGACTCCATCCCAGGACCCTGGGATCAGGACCTGAGCCGAAGGCAGACGCTTAACCGTCTGAGCCACCCAGGCGCCCCGGCTTATTATTTTTCTAATCCTATTTTCCTTTCACAACTGTGGTATAAGTCTATAGTGGTGCATCAGTTATCCAGTGCTGGGTACCAAACCATCCCCAGACTTAGTGGCTTAAAAGAGCATTCACAATTCTTTCGCTCACAGATATGTACTTTGGGTGATGCTGGACTGGACGGCTGGTCTCTTGTTCCACTTGGCATCAGCTCGGGCAGCTCAAAGGCTGGGAGCTGGAATCATCGGAAGCTCTGCTCACTCACATGTATGAAAGTTAATGCTGGCTGTTAGATGGGAAGCCAAAAACAGCCGGGACTAGGGCCGGAGCACCTACATGTCACCTCTCCATTCAGCCAACACGGCGGCTGAGTACCAAGGGCTAGGATCCCGAGATAGGGAAGAGTGGGGCAAAAGCTGTATTGCGTTATAGGCCTTACTCTTGAAAGTCAGGCAGCATGACCCCTGCTTTCTTTCCTAACGGCTGTCACGTAGTCCTTCCCAAAGGAAAGAGATTCCATCTTTTTTTTTTTTATTCTTATGTTAATCCCCATACATTACACATCATTAGTTTTAGATGAAGTGTTCCATGATTCATTGTTTGTGCATAACACCCAGTGCTCCATGCAGAATGTGCCCTCCTCAATACCCACCACCAGGCTAACCCATCCTCCCACCCCCCTCCCCTCTAGAACCCTGTTTGTGTTTCAGAGTCCATTGTCTCTCATGGTTCGTCTACCCCTCCGATTTCCTCCGCTTCATTCTTCCCCTCCCGCTACCTTCTTCTTCTTCTTCTTGAGATTCCATCTTTTAACAGGGGAGTGATAAGATCCTGGAAGTGATGAGAAATATTGCTGTGGCTGTGTTTTAGAAAATTAAATCTGCTACAGTACTCATATTTTTTTAAAAAAGATTTTATTTATTTATTTGAGAGAGGTAGAGAGCACGAGCGGGGGGGGGGGGGGGGGGGGGGGGAGGGAGGGGGAGAAGCAGACTCCCCGCTGAGCAGGGAGCCCGATGCCCTGATGTGGGACTCGATCCCAGGACCCTGGGATCATGACCCGAGCCGAAGGCAGACGCTTAACCGGCTGAGCCACCCAGTCATCTTACTTAGATTTTTAAAGCTATTTTAAATTGTTTTGGAAGAGAGTGGGGACATACATTAATAATAATGAAGAATATTTATTAGAATTCAATAGTTCTTAGTTGTTTTTTCCCCCTAAGCCTATTGTACATCTTTGCTTTCTAGTAAAGTAAATAACCTGGGAGGAACAGGAAAACAGTTAAAATTTATGGAAATCGATTTCTTGCTCCTGATGTTGGAGGCTGATCTAATCCCAGCAGCTTCAACCCAATGTATTATTTTGAATCCAAATTAGGGACCAGAGTGCCTGCTTTACCATCTCAAGTTTAAAGTGCATGCAGCTTATTGGAGGGTCTTTTAAATGCAGATTCTGATCCAGTAGAGCTGGGGTGGGGCCTGAGACTCTGCATGTCTCTCAAGCTCCCAGGTGATGCTGATGCTGCTGATCCATGGACCACACTTTGAGTATCAAGGCGTTAGACTGAAGTATCTCTAAGATGTGTGGCTATGGGATTCTTATTTGCCAGGACCTCTGCCCTGTCCCTGGATGCTAACCACAAGGAAAGTTCTATTTAGAAGACCGAGACCAATCTCTTCCTTAAATTTTTTTTTTTTTGGGGGGGGGGTCTTTTTAAAACAATTTAAATTCAATTAGCCAACATAGCGTAGTACATCATTAGTTTCAGATGTCCTTCCTTAATTATGAGGGCGAATCAGAGGCCCATTGGAGATGGCGGATTCTACCGTAAGTCTACCCAGAAGATGAGGTTCTCGGTTCCTCTGCCGACCCTAAAGCCTCTCGGCCTAGGTGATGGGGAGTGGCAAGGCAGTCATGTTGCTTGAAGCTCGCCTTGACTGACTACAGGTTCTTCTTGGATCTTCTCTGTGGCTGTAAATCTCACCAACGGTGGTTTTTCTGACCGTAGACTGGGAGCTGGACTAGCAGCTCTGCGAACCTTGGTCTTCTCAGTAATGCCCTGTTACCCCTTTTCCTAGCTCCCCAAACCACAGTGACCCTACTTTCAAGGGTTTCATCTGTGCCCGGGGCCGTGCTACTGTCCCCTCATGTTACCCACATTCTATGTGGAAGACAGACCAGTCTGAGCTAGTCCCAAGGCATTCTGTTCTCAGGAAGTTGGGGTAGGGTCTCTAGATTCTATACATTTCCATTTTTTTTTGGCACAAGCATGTGACCTAATGGGGGTGAAGCGCTGACCGTGTGCTCAGAAGATCTGGGTATTTATCTCAGTACAGGGAGCCTGGCTACTTACTACCACACAGGAATTGCTGTGAGCCTTCATCTTTGCCAGTGAAGTGATTCTAAACTTCCTACCTCGGAACACTGTGGGAGGAAAATTATAGCAAATCATAGTGCAAAAGTGCTTTTCAGATTAAAAATGCTAAACAAATGGAAAGGTCCAGTTTGGTGGCCTAGCTGTTGCTGTGGCAGTTATAGGCATGGGAACAGGGAAGACATCATTTTATCTTTTTATGTCCAGTCTTTCTAAAAGCATGGTTCAAGGACCGGTGCATCAGAATCACCTGGAAGGTTTTAAAAAATGTCAGTCCCCAAACCCCACTTGAGCTTTAAGTGAATCTGAATTCCTGAAAGGGGGGGAGGGGTACAGTAATCTGTCCCATTTGGATCTCCACAAATGGTTCTTAGGCGTACAGAAGTTTTGAGAAGCAGGCTGCTGCCTCCACCTTGGTGGTATTCGATCGGCCTCTGCTTGGTTAGGCTTCATGGGGGCAAACTCATAGACAACTGGGATTTCTCCTGCTCGTTCTCAAACCTCAGAGCCTGATCTTCTGAGCTCCAGTCATGGCTTGCTTTCTCACAGCCTCGCCAAGCTCTGTTCTAGTGTCTCTCTATCTGGCTCTCATTCTAGAGCTTCTCCCAGGTGTCCTTCCCGGAAGCCTCAGCTTTTAGCCTCCCTCCAGCTTCCACTCCTAGAGTGTGCCGTCCGGCTCCCCAGACTAAATTCTCAGGCAAGTTTTTGCAGCCCCCGGGGAGTCATTATCACAAGCTTCTCTTTTTGAGCTAGCTCTGAGGCTGTCTTGGCTACAATACATCCCATGAGTCAGCCCTGTCAGGGGAAAGGAAGGCTCACCAACAAGTCAGGTCCTGTGGGGGTCATGTCTTCCCTTGGAGAGAAGTGCGGTGATAACCTGGGATGCAAAATTGAGCCCGTGCAGAGCAGTTGCCATTGGCCTTCAGTGCCCTAGGACCAGGGAAAACTGGGGGCCGTCCAGTGGGAGCAAGTTCACTTCAGGGACTATCAGCCACATCAGGCCTCAGTGATGCTCCACTTTCTCAGCTCTCACAGAAAGAAGCATAGGTTAGGAAAGTGAGGCTTTGTGTCCTAGAGAAGGACCAACCCAGCTTCCGTTGGCCTTGCTAGCAGATGTGTATGTCAAGTTCTAGTTCCAGCCATGAATCCGAGCACTAAGATAATTCTACTTGGCTTCTTGTCCTGGAATCCGTTCCTCGCACATATGTATGTTCCCATGGATGTGAGAATATTTGAGATGTAGATTTGATTCCAAATCACACTTGTTCCTCTTTTTCTTTCATGGTGTCTCTATAGGATAATAGAATCGTCCTTGTCAGTCTTTGCCAAGGCAAATGACGGTAGAATAATGTAGGAGACTCTTTAATCAGTTGGCCTTTAAAATGCTGACCTCCTGGGTCTGTTTAGGTTTAGGGTTGGCAACTCAACCTGCATACCTGTTTTGTCAATAAAGTTTTATTGGCACACAGCCACGCCCACTTATTTACATATAGTCCATGGCTGCTTTCCCACCATGGTAGCAAGAGTTGAGTAGTTGGGACAGGATGGTGTGACCCTCAAAGCTCAAGGTATTTACAACCTGGCTTTTTATAGATAAAGTTTGCCCACCCCTGGCTTAGACTGTAAGCTTCTAGAGGTCATAGAACGGCATGGTTAAGTTACTTGTAAAGAGCTGAGCACAACTCTACATGCCTGATAGATCCATCCTTGCGTGTTTGTTGATTTCCAGAGCTGAAGTATATAGGACTTTAGAACTTTGTGGAGGGGAAAGAAAAATAGAAGAAACCAAAAATGTTAATCATGCTTTTTTTTGATGACTAAGATTATGGATTGGTTTAATTTTCTTCCTCTTCCTTTCTGGATTCCTCAAATTTCCTTCAATGAATATTTATTATACACACACACATACACACACAGACACACACACACACTGTCGGGGAGGAAGATCTTTCCCACCCTTCGGTCCTTCTACCTGGACGTAGAATCAAATTGACATGAGACAGATTAACAGGAGAAAATCAATTTTAATACATGGACCTACAGGGAATCCACACAGACATGAAAATTCTGAAGACAGAAATTCTGAGGATAGAAATTCTGAGGCAAGGTGGGGCTTGTCTGACCTCCTGAGCTCAGGTGGAGGGGCCTGAGGACACAAAGGGGAGAATGCTCATTAGCAGGAAGGTGAAAGGAGAAGTTTGGAAAAACAAGGTTGCCCTGTTATGCAGATAAGGTTCTTAGGTAAAAGGGAGCCTCTGTTAATAGCTCTCTTCCTTTCCAATGTAAATTTAGGCAGTTGAGGGGGAGGCAGAGAGCTTTTCCTGCATCTGCTGGGTTTTGATTACTTTTAACTCAAAATAATCTTTATGCCAAATGGCCCATTTGGGGGCAACCTACCCTGGGCCCCTACAACATACACTCACACACACACACTCCAGGTTACTTGATGGGGTTTACTTCTTTAAACAAAAAAGATCTAAACAATATGGCAATTATTTTTTGGTAAGTCAGTGTGGAGGTAGGAATAAAGGGGAAACTTTTTTCATAACCAAATCCTAATTAAATGAAAACAATAAGTTTCTCTTTCAGCCTTATGTCCCTGGGATATTTGTGAGAGTCTGTTAATCAAAAGAAAAACTAGTGACTTAGGATGATTCTACAGGGTATTTGACATTCCTAAATCCAGATCACAATCCTCAGTAGGTGCTACGCAATCATATTTGCCAGATGGCTATCGCTGAGCTGGCTTTTAGTCAGCAATTCGTGGTTGGAAGTGACAGAAAGCTGACTCAAATAGCCCAAGGCAAAAAGAGGAGGCATTTCTTAGCACGCTCGCAAGCCCCCAGAAGGATATAGAAGCTACTGGAAGCAGCTCACAAACCATCAGCTTTCCCCGTTTTTTCTTTAGTTTTTTAAAAAATTTTTTATTGTTATGTTAATCACCATACATTACATCATTAGTTTTTGATGTAGTGTTCCATAATTCATTGTTTGTGCATAACACCCAGTGCTCCATGCAGAATGTGCCCTCTTTAATACCCATCACCAGGCTAACCCATCCTCCCGCCCCCCTCCCCTCTAGAACCCTCAGTTTGTTTTTCAGAGTCCATCATCTCTCATGGTTCCTCTCCCCCTCTGATTTCCCCCGCTTCATTCTTCCCCTCGTGCTATCTTCTTTTTTTTTTCCTTAACATATATTGCATTATTTGTTTCAGAGGTACAGATCTGTGATTCAACAGTCTTGTACAATTCACAGTGCTCACCATAGCACATGCCCTCCCCAGGGTCTATCACCCAGCCACCCCATCCCTCCCCTCCCCCAACTCCAGCAACCTCAGTTTGTTTCCTGAGATTAAGAATTCCTCATATCAGTGAGGTCATATGATACATGTCTTTCTCTGATTGACTTATTTCGCTCAGCATAACACCCTCCAGTTCCATCCATGTCGTTGCAAATGGCAAGATCTCATTCCTTTTGATGGCTACATAATATTCCATTGTATATATATACCACATCTTCTTTATCCATTCATCTGTCGATGGACATCTTGGCTCTTTCCACAGTTTGGCTATTGTGGACATTGCTGCTATAAACATCGGGGTGCATGTACCCCTTCGGATTACTACATTTGTATCTTTGGGGTGAATACCCAGTAGTGCAATTGCTGGATCATAGGGTAGCTCTATTTTCAACTTTTTGAGGAACCTCCATACTGTTTTCCAGAGTGGCCGCACCAGCTTGCATTCCCACCAACAGTGTAGGAGGGTTCCCCTTTCTCCGCATCCCCATCAACATCTGTCATTTCCTGACTTGTTAATTTTAGCCATTCTGACTGGTGTGAGGTGGTATCTCACTGAGGTTTTGATTTGGATTTCCCTGAAGCCGAGCGATGTTGAGCACTTTTTCATGTGTCTGTTGGCCATTTGGATGTCTTCTTTGGAAAAATGTCTGTTCATGTCTTCTGCCCATTTCTTGATTGGATTCTTTGTTCTTTGGGTGTTGAGTTTGAGAAGTTCTTTATAGATTTTGGATACTAGCCCTTTATCTGATATGTCATTTGCAAATATCTTCTCCCATTCTGCCGGTTGTCTTTTGGTTTTGTTAACTGTTTCTTTTGCTGTGCAAAAGCTTTTTATCTTGATGAAGTCCCAATAGTTCATTTTTGCCCTTGCTTCCCTTGCCTTTGGCAATTTTTCTAGGAAGAAGTTGCTGCGGCTGAGGTCGAAGAGGTTGCTGCCTGTGTTCTCCTTTAGGATTTTGATGGACTCCTGTCTCACATTTAGGTCTTTCAACCATTTGGAGTCTATTTTTGTGTGTGGTGTAAGGAAATGGTCCAGTTTCATTCTTCTGCATGTGGCTGTCCAATTTTCCCAACACCATTTGTTGAAGAGACTGTCTTTTTTCCATTGGACATTCTTTCCTGCTTTGTCGAAGATTACTTGACCATAGAGTTGAGGGTCCATTTCTGGGCTCTCTATTCTGTTCCATTGATCTATGTGCCTGTTTTTGTGCCAGTACCATACTGTCTTGATGATGATAGCTTTGTAATAGAGCTGGAAGTCTGGAATTGTGATGCCGCCGGCTTTGCTTTTCTTTTTCAACATTCCTCTGGCTATGCGGGGTCTTTTCTGGTTCCATACAAATTTTAGGATTATTTGTTCCATTTCTTTGAAAAAAGTGGATGGTATTTTGATGGGGATTGCATTGAATGTGTAGATTGCTCTAGGTAGCACTGACATCTTCACAATATTTGTTCTTCCAATCCATGAGCATGAAACGTTTTTCCATTTCTTTGTGTCGTCCTCAATTTCTTTCATGAGTATTTTGTAGTTTTCTGAGTACAGATCCTTTGCCTCTTTGGTTAGATTTATTCCTAGGTATTCTTATGATTTTGGGGTGTAATTGTAAATGGGATCGACTACTTAATTTCTCTTTCTTCTGTCTTGTTGTTGGTGTGTAGGAATGCCACTGATTTCTGTGCATTGATTTTATATCCTGCCACTTTACTGAATTCCTGTATGAGTTCTAGCAGTTTTGGGGTGGAGTCTTTTGGGTTTTCCACATAAAGTATCATATCATCTGCAAAGAGTGAGAGTTTGACTTCTTCTTTGCCGATTTGGATGCCTTTGATTTCTTTTTGTTGTCTGATTGCTGTGGCTAGGACTTCTAATACTATGTTGAATAGCAGTGGTGATAGTGGACATCCCTGCCGCATTCCTGACCTTAGAGGGAAAGCTCTCAGTTTTTCCCCATTGAGCTTTCCCCGTTTTTACCTCTGCTTCTCTCTATCCATGAGAGTCATTTTCTCAAGCCAACTTACTAGATCTTGTTTGACCAATCACAGGAGGATCCCGAGAGGTCTGGCTTGGGTCTTGAGCTCGCTCCTGGTTGGGGGAGGGGAGGTGGAAATATATTCTACTGGAGAGAGTGGGGGGAAGGGGGCTGAAAAGAAAGCAAGTGTCTGTCATCAGAAGCAGAGGAGGTGGAGGAGTCACAGTCCCTGAGGGGATTATTTTGGAGCAGGTGGCCACTGTGATTGGCATCTACTTATTATAGACATTATGGTCCAAATGTACTAAGCGAGCCTGGAGGTGGCCAATAAATCCATGTTATTTAAATCCTTCAAAGCCATTCATTCAACACCTTTAGAATCTAGGCCTCGTCTCCCTTGTTCCCCCTCTCATGGAGGAAAACCCAAGTATGCTTCTGCTTATCTTCCTCCAGCATTTCACTGTCTACCCTACCAGTTAGAACTGATTGTTCCCATTAATCATCACCTCCATTCGGGAGGGCAGAAGCTTGAAATGGTCCCCTAAGAATCTACTCCAGTGCTGCTAAGACTTTAGTGGGCGTCATTCACCCTGAAGGCTTGCTAAAACACTGATTTCTAGGCCCCATCCCCGCAGAGTTTGAGTCAGTAGGTATGGAGTAGGGCGGGTGATCTTTCATTTCTAACAAGCTCCCCAGTAATGCTGATACTGTGGGTCCATGGACCATACTTTGAATAGCACTGAACTAGTCCATGCCTCAAAACCCATGTTTCCATAGTAACCTCAAAAACTCAGTGGTTTTCACCTGGGGGGCAATTTTGCTTCCTGGGAGACAGTGGGCAATGTATCTGGCACTTGGCGCTTGTAGATATCTGGAGATAACTTTTTATTGCCGTTACTTGGAGAGTGGGGTTGGGGGCTACTGGAATCTAGTGGGTAGAAACCGGGGATGCTGCTAAACATCTTATAATGCCCAGGAGAGCTGCCCAAGAAAAAATTATCTGGCATAAACATATCAATAGTGCTGGGGTAAAGAAAGCCTACTTTAGTCCATGGGGTCAACCCACAGAAAGATGAACTTTGCAAGTAGTTTTGTGAATCTTCCACCTTCCTCTAAAAGGCAGCATCAGTAAAAAATGCCCCACATCGTATGTCATCAGGGAAATGCAGATTAAAACAATGGTGAGATAGCACTACATACCTATGAGAATGGCCCAAATCGAGAACACTGACAACACCATATGTTGGCGAGGATGTGGAGCAACAGGAACTCTCACTCATTGTTGGTGGGAACGCAAGCTGGTACAGCCACTTTGGAAAACAGTTTGACAGTTTCTTACAAAATTGAGCGTACTCTTACCATATGATCCAGCAATCACACGCCTTGGAATTTACCCAAAGGAGTTGAAAATTCATGTCCACATAAAAACTTGCACACAGATGTTTATAGCAGCTTTCTTCACAATTGCCAAAACTTGGAATCGACTTCCATAGGTGAATGGATACATAAACTGTGGTATGTCCAGACAATAGAATATTATTCAGCTTTAAAAAGAAATGAATTCTCAAGCCATGAAAAAACACGGAGGGGGCGCCTGGGTGGCTCAGTTGTTAAGTGTCTGCCTTCAGCTCAGGTCATGATTCCAGGGTCCTGGGATCGAGCCCCGCGTCGGGCTCCCTGCTCAGCAGGAAGCCTGCTTCTCCCTCTCCCTCTGCTTCTCTCCCTGCTCATGCTCTCTCTCTGTATCTCTGTGTCTCAAATGAATAAATAAAATCTTTAGAATTTTTTTTTTAAAGAATTTATTTATTTATTTGACAGGGAGAGACACAGCGAGAGAGGGAACACAAGCAGGGGGAGTGGGAGAGGGAGAAGCAGGCTTTCCCCTGAGCGGAGAGCCCGACGCAGGGCTCGATCCCAGAACTCTGGGATCATGACCTGAGCCGAAGGCAGACGCTTAACGACTGAGCCACCCAGGCGCCCCATAAATAAAATCTTTAAAAAAAAAATTAAAAAAATAAAAGAAAAAACACGGAGGAACCTTAAATGCATATTATTATGTGAAAGAAGCCAATCTGAAAAGGCTACATATATATGATTCCAGCTATATGATATTCTGGAAAAGGCAAAACTATGGAGCCAGTAAAAAGATCAGTGGTTGCCAGGGGTTGGGGGTGGGGGGGAGGAAAGGATGAATAAATGGGATGTAGAGGATTTTTAGGGCAGTGAAATTACTCTGTACCATACTATGATGATGGAGGCTTGTCTATTATACATTTGTCCAAACCCATAAAATGCACACCACCAAGAGTAAACCAGAATGCTGTAAGGTGAACTATGGACTCTGGGTGATGATGATGTGTCAATGTAGGTTCATCATTTGTAACAAATGTCCCACTCTGGTGGGGGACGTTGCTAATGGGGGAGGCTGTGCATGTGCAGGGGTAGGGGCTATGGAAAATCTTTGCACCTTCCTCTCAATTTTGCTGTGAACCTGAAACTGCTCTAAAAAAACAGTCTTAAAAAAAAAAGGGCTGCAAAAGAAAGTAAATTATAGTATAATCAACTTAACATCTGTTGTTTTATATTGTGCTTACCTCCTTATATTACCAGCCTGGCCCCTAGAGGCATCTGAATTTGCAACCCTCTGATCTAAACCAACCTCTCTGTAGATGAGGGACGAGTGCGGAGATGGGCCAAATAATTTGCCCAAGGTTCAACAGGGAACCCAGACTTGAAATCCAAGCCTGTGACAGTGATCACAATACCAGTATGAATCAACACACACACACACACCAGCACTCTAGTACTTTCAGGTAAAACTATATTATGTATTCATTTATTTATTCTTTCAGCATCCATTCCCCATACACAGTGTTCTTATTTGCACGCACGCACACACATTAAATACTTCGATAGATAAATCAGAGGTTCTCACGTGACGTATCTGGCCCATGATATTTATTTAGCATCCCCTCCAAATGCTTAAAGATAGAGATGTTCCAGCAACAAGTTCTATTTTGGAAATACCAAATTGAAACTTGGAACTTATTATGAGACTGGATGGCTCTTCCATCTATCAATACAGAGTGAAAACAGCTGCCCTCTTAAAATGTGTGAGCTGTGGCCAAATCAGTTTTCTTCCCTTCAGAGACATTTGACACTATCTAGGGTTTTTTGTTTTTTTTTTTTAATCTTTATCATTTTAGCATTAAAAGAATTGTAAAAAAAACAAAAACCAGGGGTGCCTGGGTGGCTCAGTTGGTTGAGCGACTGCCTTCGGCTCAGGTCATGATCCTGGAGTCCCGGGATCGAGTCCCGCATCGGGCTCCCTGCTCGGCAGGGAGGCTGCTTCTCCCTCTGACCCTCCTCCCTCTCATTCTCTCTCTCTCAAATAAATAAATAAAATCTTTAAAAAAACAAAAAAACAAAAACCAAAGCAATGAGCAACAACAAAACCACAGAATAAAAAATTCAAAATATTAAAGAGCAAAGAAAGAGGCTAAATTACACTTGAATGCTGCCCCTAGGAAAGGGGTTGGCATACTATGGCCTGCATATCAAAGCCAGCCCACCATCTGTTTTTATAAGTAAAGTTTTATTAGAAGACAGCCACGTCCATTCGTTTACATACTTTCAATGGCTACTTTCATGCTACAGTGGCAGGGTGGAGTAGTGGAACAGAGACCGTATGGCTGGCAAAGCCTAAAATATTTACGATCTGGCTCTTTGTGGGAAAAGTTTACCAGACCTGCTCTTGATGATGTATTAGGTTGTACCATATGAAATTGCCAACATTTGGCAGTTTTGACCTATGCTTTTATATGGTTCACTCTCTCTCTCTTTTTTTTTTTTTTTACAATTTTTTATTTATTCATTTGAGAGAGAGAGCGCACAAGTGAGAGCATGAGCAGTGGGCAGGGTCAGAGGGAGAGAGAGAATCAGACTCCCTACTGAGCAGGGAGCCCAACAGGGGGCTCCATCCCAGGACCCTGGGATCATGACCTGAGCTGAAGGCAGACGCTTAACTGAGTGAGCCACCCAGATGCCCCTCGTATGGTTCACTCTCAAAAGCAAAGGATATTATTCCACTGAAAAGGGGCATCTTTTTCTTGTAGGCCAAAACTTGTAGTGACTCTTGGAACACAAAACAGAATTTCACGATGGCCATGTTTATCAATAAAATCACTTCCTCATCTAAAACATAAAATAACATGAAAACCATCCTTCCTTTTCTCAGGAAATGGAGACCTCCATGAGAAAGGCCTCACTGGCCTTGAAACAGAATTTTCTAGTGAAAGATTTTGCAGCTCTCCGTAAACATAGATCCACCCTCCCCCACCTGTAAAATCTCTCTTAACGGCAGTTAGCCATTCATGAGGACTTGTTCTTAGCTCCCTCTGCCCATACCATTTTGTGCAAGCACTTATGTCTATGTTTCACTTAAGAGGTGGCACTAATATGTTTGCATAACGTGGGGTGCTACAGGTCATTGCTAACGTAACAGAGTAAACCTCCACTCAGATGGCCTCAAGTTACACCACACCCATTGCTGTCAATTTTCATCTTCCTGTAGAAATATCCAGCATGGTGAGAGGGAACGAGCTTAGGCATGTGACTTAGGCCAACTTACTTTGGAATTCTGGCCCTACCTCTTACCAGTTGTATGAACTTGGGCAAGTTTTATAGCTTTGATGAGCCGCACTTTCCTTAACTGTAAAACGGGGGTGGATGCCTATTTTGCAGAGGTTGTTATAAGGATTAATAATTATATGTGGGGCACCTGGGTGACTCAGTCGGTTAAGTGTCTGATTCTTGATTTTGGCTCAGGTCATGATCTCAGGGTTGTGAGACCAAGTCCTACATTGGGCTCCGTGCTGGGTGTGGACCCTGCTTAAGATTCTCTCTCTCCCTTTGCCCCTCCCTGCCCCTCTCTCTGTCCCCCTCTCTAAAAATATTAATAATAATTATTATTATGTGAACAAAGTGCCTGACAATTAGCAAATTAGTTGAACCACATGAAATTGCTACCCCCCCAAAATGGCAATAACACGTTATTTGACCTAAAGTTGTCCCCGTTGGGATTGGTTGCCGTTATTGTGTGTACGTGGGCCAGGCCCAGATAAAGTGGACACAGCACTATGTGCCACCTGGAGCTTCCAGTCAGGGTCTGGACTAGGGTGAAGCCAGTGAGGCACCCAAGGTACAAAATTTAAGAGGCACTCACTGTCAGGTGCAGCCCCTGTACCACCATGACTCTGAAAGTATGTGCTTTCTTAAGTTTTCCTCCTGAGGCACCTCTCTTGACCCTCCATAGTTCCAGCTCTGTTGCAGGGTTCCCCTTACCTAGCTGAGAAATTCCTCATCTCCTTAGCTCAGGTGCTCTGTGCCTCTCCCTAACCTGAAAACCATCTCTTGGGTGACCCTTTAATAACTAAGGGATGAATGAGTCACAGCAGATTGTAACATGACACCCTCCCCAAAATGCTTGCTTTAAGAGAGGATTAAAAATCTTAATTAAAAAAGAACTAAGGCAGGATTTAAGTCATGACTTAGTCAGTGGAACAGAATATCGCAGGAGACCAGCAGCCTGTGGGGATCCTGAAAACTCTCTCAGTTGGCAGATAGTGTCTCGAGTCACCCCGCAGGTCCAAGCACATAAACATGTAGCCACAGAGAAACTGATGCCCTGGGGACTTCAAGTGAGTCTTGAAGAATGGTTACATGGTCAGATAAGAAGGGAAGGATCTCTTCCTCATTCTTTCTGTTTTTCTTTCTCCAAAAATGACTTGATATGACAAAGGACTCCTGTGGTAGCCAACTTCCAAGATGGCCCCCAGTGATTCTCCCCTCCTGGTACTCATGCTCATTATGTAGTGAGTCCCCTCCCACACTGAATCAGGGCTGGTCTGGGTGACCAATGGAATATGATGGAGGTGAGGGTATGTGACTTTTCAGGTTAGCACATAAAGGGGATTGTGCCTACTACTTTGCTCTCTTAGAATGCTCACTCTTAGAGAAGCCAACCACCATGTCATGAAGATATTCAAGCAGCCCTTTGTGAAGAGAACCATGTGTGAAAGGAACTGAAGCGCCATTCCAACAGCCAGCACCACCTTACAAGTCAAGTGAGTGCACCATCTTGGAGGTGGATCCTCCAGTCTCCGTGTCAAGCCCTCAGATGACTGCGGCCCCAGCTCACCTCAGACTACAACCTCCTGAGAAATCTTGAACCAGCACCAGCCCAGTCAACTGTTCACAAGTTCCTGACCCACAGAAAATATGAGATAATAAATATTTATTGTTTCAAGCTGAAAGGTTTTAAGAATTCAGACCAAAAAAACACCTCCTTAAATCAGTCAGAAAAGGACAAACAACACAACAAAACAATGGGCCAACGACTTGAAGAGACACTTCACAAAAAAGGAATATCCAAATGGCCCATAATCATGTTGTTATAGACTGAATGTTTGTGTCCCCCTAAAACTCACATGATAGTATTTGGAGGTGATAGTATTTGGGGGCCTTTGAGAAGTGATTAGGTCATAAGGGTGGAGCCCTCATGATTGGGGTTAACACTCTTGTCATGGAGACCCTGGAGAGGCCCTCATGCCTCCTTACATGGGAGGACACTGCGAGAAGACAGCGTTCTATGGACCCGGAAGCCAGCCCTGTTCTCCAGACATCAGATCTACCGATGCCTCGATCGTAGACGTCCAGCCTCTAGAACTATGAGAAATGAAGGTGTGTGGTTTATAAGCCACTCAGTCTATGACGTTCTGTTATAGCGGCCTGAACTAAGATAGAAAGTGGTCCCAAGAAATGGGGGTGCTGCTGTAATAAATGCTTAAAA
This sequence comes from Mirounga leonina, assembly GCF_011800145.1. Taxonomy (NCBI): domain Eukaryota; kingdom Metazoa; phylum Chordata; class Mammalia; order Carnivora; family Phocidae; genus Mirounga; species Mirounga leonina. The sequence continues at coordinate 9,657,699 of NW_023270649.1, forward strand.
ATGTGGAAGTGGCTTTGGAACTGGGTGATGGGTAGAGGCCAGCAGAGGGTAGTGGGGCCTGCTAGAGAGAGCCCGGATGGCCAGGAACGGGCTGTTTGGTGCAATGCTGAGCGCCCAGAAAGGAAAGAGGAGCAGTGTGGAAAGCTTCAGACTCAGAGAACCCCGAACCCAGAACAGAATGGCAGCAGGAATATGGATGGGGAAGGCTGATGGGGTCTTGGCCAGCAATGAGGAACATGTTATGGGAAACCGGAGGAAAGGTGCTCTTGTTATAAAGCAGCCAAGAACTTGGCTGAGTGTGTTGGTGTTCTGGCGTTCTGTGGCAGGCAGACTGTGCAAGCGATGTGAGCGGAGAGATAGCTGCAGCTGTTGGTAAGGCAAGTGGTGAAGGGGTGCCTGGGCCCCTCCTGACACCACCCACAGTGCCCCGTGGGAGGAGGGAAATGACTCGAAGACAGAAGTGTTAAACAAAAAGGAAGCAGAGCTTAAAGATTTGGAAAATTGTCAGCTTGTCCATATTGCAAAAAAGGAGAATGCAGAGGATGTGCCCAAGTGACCTAGATAAGGAGATCAATGTGAGTCAGCCTTCTCTCCAGAAGCTAGGAGCTGCTTCCAAGACAGTGGAAGAATGATGCCCAAGGCAATTCAGAGAGGCTCAGGGGGGCTGCCCTCCCACCCCCCACCCCCCGTGCAGGGGGCTTGGGGGGCACCCAGCGCCTGCAGGTCCTCAGCACTCACTGCCCGGCTCCACCTCACCTCGCAGGCTCTGCTCCCCACACTCTGCAGCGCCTGCCCCCCTAGAGGCTGATGGCAGCAAATGTGGTAGCCTCTCCCAGAATTGTCCTTTTAAACAGTCTGGAGTCACCTGTTAGCACGGGTGAGAAATCCGCCCAGCAGACTCCTTCCGTCCCCCATAGGAAGGTGACCTTGCCTGAAACAATCCACTTTTTGCTAGAAACTTCCTTTTCCTGCCCCTTTCTGCCTATAAAACTTTTCATTTTGTACAGCTGCGTGGAGTTCCTTTTTGTCTGCTGGAAAGGATGCTGCCTGATTCATGAATCGTTGAATAAAGCCAATGAGATCTTTAAAATGTACTCAGTTGAATTTTGGTTTTTAATGCTGGCAGAGCCTCAGGCCCGGGACAGAGGTGGGGACCCAGACCCGGAACTGCTGTGGGCAGCGTCCCCGAGCTGTGGGGTGATGCTCCACGCACCGAAGTACTCTGCGGCAGTACCATTGAATGAGCGGCCGGTACACAGAGCGACGGAGCTGTCTCACCACATAGTGTGAACCTTCGTGGGGGAGGGGGGCTGGGGATGGCGGTTCTCTATTTTGTAATCTGGGTACGGATGACATGGATCTGTTCAGTTCGTGCAGATCTGCCTCACTGTAAGAAAAGATTTTGAAAGCATCCATTTTCCGAGATGTATTAGAAGGCAAGAAGCTCCCAGTTCAGATCCTGACATCCGTAGTTCTGAGTTCCAGGTTCAAGGTGAAGTCACATTTGGATGCCTGTTCCTCGAACTCAGTGGAAGGCAAATTTATAGCTTGTAGGCAAAATCAAGCCAGCCATAGTTTTTTTGTAAATAAAGTTTTATTGGGGCACAGACACATCCATTTACGTATATGTTATCTGTGGCTGCTTTTACCTGACGTCAGCAGAGCGGAGTAGTTGTGATGGGGATCAGTTCCCTGGCGCACGAAGTCAACAGCTCTGATTGACTGAGAAGCTTCTGATGCTGCTGCATCTCTCACCTCTTCATCCTTTTGACCCTTGATCCTCCCTCCCCCCCCCCGCTCGAGGCTGTGCATCGCATGCACATTATCTGAGTGCAGACAAGCCCTGTGATGCTCTGGATAAAGAACATGTAGGGCCAGGACCTTGCTGGCCATTGCCCTGCCTCTCCATTGCCACATACCCCAGGTGTTCCTGCAGGTGCACCCTGAGGTGGAATTATCAGAATGTTCATTTGGCTCATGACCAAGGTGCTCCTGAAGATGTGATTGAATCTGACAACAATGGCCATTCAGGGCATGCAGAACAGCTACACACATTCAAGCTACTAAGCAGAAAGAGACCTGTAAGTGCATAGTTTTTGGAATACGACATCTGGACAGAATCGTTTTGATCGCTAACTTCCACTCCACTGTAGCGCATGATCGGAGATGGGCTCTGGGTTCCCATGGCTTTGTTTTTTGTTTTTGTTTTTTTTTAGCCGAGAGTATGTGACACATGCCAGGTGTTTGGCAGTTACATCTTGCTGAATGTGGTCACTTACATGGAAATACAAAAAAATCATCCACTGTTAAAAATCAAGAAAATTGTCACTGCCAGACATGTTCGAGACGTTATTTTTTTTTGAAGTATTTTCTCTCCCCCGTCTATACTCAGCTGTCTTTTAGGCATCATTTTTCTTTAAGAAAGGAAGGAGTCATTGGAATGGAAGAAAACATTTTGGAGAGGGATCGTCCAGTAGTTACAACTCTAAGTTTCAATTGAAAAAGTTGGCCGTCTTGTCTGCATTCTTCCAAGGCTTTGCTCTGTGACCTTGGGCTTGCTTAGCCTATCTGGTCTTCCATCTGTAAAGAGTAAATGTTTCAGTTAATGCTTACTCGACTTCCTCACCTGATCGAGGGGATAATAGTTGTTCACGAAGTTCTTTTAGCTGTCTCGGTGGACTCGAGGTGGAATTAACCCCCTGTGACAAGAGCCGGTACATTTCCACTGCCAGGACTTGGTGATACAGAGGGGAGATTAGCGGCCAGACTCGGTCTTAACTTGCACAGTCTCGTTGAGTGATGCAGCCATTGGGTGACTTCACGTACCTAAGGGAGGCCAAGAGGAGTCTGGGTCAGGAGAAGAATTCCCTTCTGAGAGGGAGAAATTGTACAGAAGCACAAAGGGAAAGACCTTCTAAGAGTGTTTATTACTTTTTCTTTCTTTCTTTCTTTCTTTTTTTTTTGCTTGTATTGGTTGAATGTTCAATTAAACCAGAAACACATATTGAACAATACATAATAATTCAGACACTATTGTGGATACATTTTAGAACCCTCTTTGTGAGATACTAAAGCTTTCAGAGGAAGAAACCACAAGTGCAAATTTTGTCTACACCTGTTACTGGATATGTGATCTGGGGGAGCCTACTTAGTTTATCTGAGCCTTAATTTTCTCATCCAAAAAATGGAGATAATCATCCATTATCCACCCATCCCTTAGCACTGCAGGGAGAAGGAAATGAAATAAAGGATATAAAGTGCTCAGTAGAGTGCCTGGAAAGAAACCAGCGGTAAAGCTTAGCCATGTGATCGTTGTTGTTACGTTAAACTGGGTTTTACAATTGAATCTACTTTTGTTAAGAAACAATTTCCAAAACATAGAACACAGAAAGATTACAGTGTGCCTTTTCAGTGCCTGCCGGAACATTACCTACAGGCCCACCTAAGGGGCAGCTAATGTAGGCAACTTTGTTTGACTTATTATTTACTTGATTAGCCCCAAGTCTTTATCAAATTAAGTGATAACTTGTAGGAAATTGGTAAACTGGAAAAGATTTTTGTTAGGTGGAGATGTAAATGATTTCTAACAGAAAAGTATTACGGTTTTAGTACTCCATCAGATATTAACCATTCTGTCTTTAACGTGGAGATCTTGTTTTGGCATTCTTTCTTTCAGAGACTATAAATACTTCAATCTTCGGTATTCTCTTTTGGACCAGCTACACCATCCTGCTGGCTGAAACATGCTTATTCACTGTAGGTATGTGAGCTTTGCTTTTAGCTCTTTGAAAATTATAATCTGAGGGTTTCTAGCCTCATCTTTTTTCTTTCTTCTTTGGACTGAGTAGAGGAGGAAGGTATTTGAATCTTCCAGGATGCTCATTGGAGGAGCTGAAGTTGTTCTGATGTGAGAGGGCCAGAATGTTTTGTAACAAAAGATCCATAGTTAAGGCAAAAAGTCATTGTACCTCAGTGCCTAGCACATAGTAGATGAAATGTGTACTTGCCCACTCCTAACACCCACCCCCATCCTTACACATTAACGTACCATCACATTTTGAATCTAAAATGTGTCTCTTGTGGACAGCATAGAGTTAGATCTTATTTTCTTTATCTCGTCTGACAGTAAGTGCTTTTTGATTGCACATTGTCTAAGCCATTATAGTTATTATCAGTATGGTTGGATTTATGTCTGCCATTTTGTTTTGTTTTCCAAATGTCTCAGATATTTTCTGTTCCTGTCTTCCACCTTTACTATATTTTGTTGTAGTAAGTGGATATTTTCAAGTGTATAATTTTCATTCTTTTAATCATATTTTTACTGTCTCTCTTTTTTTCTTCGTGGTTGCTCTAAGACTTACAAAATACATCTTAACTATTATCATAATGCACTTCAGGTATACTAATTTAATCCCAGTAAGATGCACAAACTTCAGTCCTGTGTAACTCCATTCCTTACTCCAGTAACGTGCGCGTTACTGCTATACGTATTGTTATATCTGTTAGAAACCAAACCATACATCGTTACAGTTACTGCCTTATGTAATCTTATGTCTTCTAAAGAAGCTGAGAGAAGAAGAGCAAGTATATATTTATAGAATTTGCTGTATTAACCTTCTTATTTACCATTTTTGGATCTCTTCATTTCTTCCTGTGGATTCAAGTTAGCATTTGGTGTCATTCCCTTACTCTATACCCTCACAATTTAACTTCTTTATAAGAAATAGACTTTATAGTCTCAGCCTGTGTGTGTGTGTGTGTATGTGTGTGTGGGGGGGGTGGGCATTCTAGAGAAATAAACATGCCTTCTCTGATTCAGTATAAGATCTTTGTCAATAAATTTTAACCTTACCTCTTCACATCTAAAATAAGAATAGCTGGATGTTAGCTCTTCTACACACAGGAAGACAAATACAAACATTTCTTATTACTTAATCCCACCCTAAATCCTTTCTCCTATAAAATACGTTTAAAACATGAAGAAATCAGAGGTCTTTCTATGGACACTGGTTTATTCTGACAAACAAATGGCGGAATGTCCTTTAACTTCAACCTAAAAGCTTTTCCTGGGAAAAGACAAAAGTGGTTTTTTGGAGGGCTTTTGCTTTAATCTATTTTTCCTTCAGTTGCTGGGGATTTTGATAGGCGACCGCACTGTCTGTTAGCACACTGTGCATTTTAATTACAAAAAAATCTAGCTCTGGTGACACATTGCTTGCTTTCTCCAGAAGAAGGCCTGCACTTCCTTCCACCGCTAGCGATGTTTCTGGTTAGATGAAGAGGTGAGGGAAGGGAGAAGGTATCTCTTCTTTGGGCTAAAATATGGGAAGTGATCCTAGTGTTTCTCCTCACAGAGAAGCCACACTTGAGTCTGTTTCGAAGCAGTGCTTCCCAAACTTTAATATTCATACGAATGACCTGTTAAAATGCGGATTCTGATTCAGGACCAGGAGGGTTTGGCCCGGGAACCTGCAGATGTCGTTAGCGGACCCACAGCTCAAGCAGCAAGGGTTGGGCCACTCATTCTCAAACTTCCAGCGCCTGGTAATCAGTGCGGAGTTTTCAAAAACTCCTGGGGCCCATGCTCAAAGGTTGCAATTTGAACAATTGTGATTGTGATCGTAATGTGCAGGCAAGTTTGGGAACTTATCGGGAATTGCAAGTTGAGAGGCCAAGAGACGATGATCAAGCCGGGAGTATCCTGTCCCAGTCCCCAGGTACCCCACACCAAGTTGGGTATGCTTCCAGAGTTGAGTCTCTTCGTGGTGGGCATGTCCCGGCCATGGCTACCAGGCAAATCTGCTTTCTCTTTTTTCACATCTATCCACATTCAGCATAACCTTAGTACAGCTGCCCCCAGGGCGTAGACCAACCCTCTGGGGTGCACGCCATAGAGGGATGCAGGTAGAATGTCGAGCAACAGTTGAGAGACTGAAGACGCAAACAGACAATGGCCCGACCACATAGGACGACAAAACCCTGACTCACAGCCTCTGTGGCCGCCAACTTGAGAAGCCAAGCCACAACCCCTGTGGTCATCAGGCCAGAAGGGCTGGACTTTGTCAGTGACTGGCAGCTCCCCTATTTTTTTGCCCCAGCTCCCAACACCAGACCAACCAGAGAAAGCCAAACCAATGCCACAAGATGCCCCACTTGTAATTGTTCTCCTCCAGCTTCCCCATGTCCGCAACCTCCAGTCAGGTCATACTTGGAGCTCTCCTGTGGTTCCAGACACGTTTCCACTCCTCTGCTCATCTTTGAGTCTCAGCCAAGGTAAGTGATGGAGGCTGAGTCCCCAGCTCTGACTAATCAGCCTCTGTTCTCTTTCGGGTGGTCTTCATTATTTATACACGAATGAATCAGAGTCTGCTTTTTATTATCACCCTGCCCCAGCAACTCTAAATAATTTCAGTGACATAATACCTCCCCGGGGTGAGGGTGGCCTGGGCACATCGCCCTGGCCCCTTGGTGAGGTCGCTGCTTTGTAGGCACTTTTCCTACTAATTTTTAAACCATAGCTGGGTAGCCAGGCTGGCCTGGAGCTCCAGACAGCTCTCTTTTCCCTGAACTTGCTGCATTTTGAGCCTGCTGTCTCCACACCAGGGGGCTCTTCCATTTCCTGAACCCTTCCTACAGCTGCAGCCCTTTTCCAGATCACATTTTTTCCCCCAGGAGGTCACAACCTCTGACTCACTCCTCTCCCCCTTTCTTCCCGGCAGCACACCCCGTTCCCCCCCCCACTCCCACCCCCCGCCCCCCACCAGCCCGCCCGCCCAGGGCCAGGCTCCAAAACCTCAGCCTTTCACTTTGGTTTCTATTGTCCTATTTCCTGCCAATTGATCCCTGGCCCAGTGAAAATTAACATTTTCAGCATTGTGTAATTTACATGGGATAATCTAAGTGGCTCTTCTCTGTGAAAAAAGTGTGGGCATCCTTCAGGCACAAAGTGTGTTATTTAAAGTCAAAACTGCAGGTCACAAGCTGCTTCCAAACCAGTTTACTGGTTTCTGATAGGGCACGTTAAGCCTATAGTTATGGTTCGTGGTTTGTTTTTTTTTTTTTTAGCCACTTTTGTTGTTCTGTTTTGCCTCATTCTCCTTCCCCAACACCACCTATCCTCACCCGCCCCCATCCATCTAAATTCTTCACATTTCTGGGATATATTGAAAACTTTCACATCGTGAAGCCTAACTTGCCAGTGTATTCTTCCTACCGTCTTGATTATGCCTCAACATAGGGCAGGAGAAGAATAATATGTAAAGTGTTAAGAAAAATGATCCAAATCTCAGCAAAAAGGCCGGGAGCGCTCAGGATCTCCTTTCAATGCCATAGTGGTACCCTTTTCAGCGAGCCCAGCCCAGGACCACGCAACTGGCTGTAGAAGCTGTCTCCGTTTGACTTGCTATTTACTAGTTGGGACATAAGAACCCCGGACTACGTGAAATTATGTGTTCACGTGTATATTTTGTCTGGAAAGGCATGCAAATCATTTCTGGCTTGTGGAAAAGAACACCCCAAAGGTCATGGTGTCATAGCCCCGTAGGACGCGGAACAGTGTCGTGTGCAACCTGGCAAGCTCATGCGAAGAACGTCCTTCTTTTTACACAGTTTCCCCCCGTGCTCCTTGCAATACCTTGACTGTCTCATTGATCCCGTCATTAAGGAATTGCAGAAAGTCTTCAACGGGAGCCATGTTTTTAACTTTTTGGAAATTACAGCTTTGAAGAGTCCAGAAAAGCCGGCGTAGGAGCCCCTCCTGGCCGCTGTGGGGGGTGAAGAGCATCTAGGTCCTTCAGTGCAGCTGTTCGAACCCTTTCAGAGAGCCCCCCTCGCAGAGTTACTCCCGTCCGGGAACCAGAGCCCCGGAAAAGCTTTTCCACAACATTAATTAAAAGGGGAATCTGAACACGTAAATAACATTTGCGGCCTCCCCTGTGTGCCTGGTAAAGTATCCCTGGCACACAGTGAAAGAGCCCCAGGGTGCAGTGGGTTTTCCAGCGACTGGCCCACCAGCAACCAGCGCAAAGGAGGAAAGGTAACCGGTTTTTCCAGAATGATGAGGGAGTAATAAAGCAGAACCCACTCGAGTCTAAGCGTCGGCCACAAACACACGTGGAAAAGCCCAGACCCCTAGTGAGTTCTAACAGCAAAGCCAGGCCAGACCCTAGCCTCCGGGAAGGGGCGCACACTCGCTTGCAAAATTTGTTGGCAATAAAATATTTGAACAGCTGGGGTCCCGCGCAGAGTTCTGACATGGGCCATTTTATACAAAGGAGTCTTTTTTTTTGTTCTCCGCACTCCAAAAAGGGAAAGGTCTTTTCATGTTTGTATTGAAAAAGTAGCCAATCGCCCCAAAAGGTCAGTTGGTCTACTCGTTTTCTGGCTTCTTTAACACAATTCCTTGTTATTAGCTATGTGTTTTCAATCACCTGGCGTGCATTTAAGCAGATTATTCTAACATAAAAGGCATTTCACTTTTTGAAGATATTAGAAGGCACGTTTGTCTCTTCGTGGTACTGTTGGTATTCAGGCCACTGTTTTATGTGCTGTTTCATATTCATCTGCCTCTGAATGGTTGGCTGCTCGGGAGAGACTGAGAGTGTTGATCTCCATCATTCAGATCTCAGAATAAGGCTTTTCCATTTTGTTTGGGTTTGAAATATTAAGGTGACCAAGCGAGAACATAAATGAAAAGCTTATTTAAAAAATAGTCTCCTTCGGGGCGCCTGGGTGGCTCAGTTGGTTGGGCGACTGCCTTCGGCTCAGGTCATGATCCTGGAGTCCCTGGATCGAGTCCCACATCGGGCTCCCTGCTCGGCGGGGAGTCTGCTCCTCCCTCTGACCCTCCTCCCTCTCATGTGCTCTCTCTTTCATTCTCTCTCTCTCAAATAAATAAATAAAATCTTAAAAAAAAAATAGTCTCCTTCACTAAAAATACCCAGAATCCTTCCATGCTTTCTAAAAAAAAATTTATTTGAGAGAGAGAGAGCGAGCATGAGGTTTGAGGGGGGGAGGGGCAGAGGCAGAGGGAGAAGCAGACTCTCCGCTGAGCAGGGAGCCCAAAGCCGGGCTCAATCCCAGGACCCCGGGATCATGACCTGAGCCGAAGGCAGACGCTTCACCGACTGAGCCACCCAGGTGCCCCCATTCCATGCTTTGGTAACTCTTTAGTGAAGCTGTTTTGTATTTTTTTAGCAGAAATGCAAAAGGATTAGCCAGGGCCTAGGACAGTGCCCTTGTAATTGCTGGCTGAGTTTTCTTAAACAATAAAAGCTACCTAAATGGTCAATTTGTATATATTTCATTTTGCCTTAGTCTAAGAATTCATCTGTGCCCAAATAAATCTAGAAAGCCGAGCCAAGGAATAGGGTAGGCTAAGGGTTTTACTATTACTGTTCTGCAGGGCGAAGCAGTACCTTTGTCCATCCTTGGACCTGAAAAAGGTTTTTTTGATCAGGGGTCCCCTTACCCCCGTGCTCAGTCCCCAGATCAGTGATGTGTTCACCGGATATTCGCTGCCTTCCGAGCTGGTGACAGGCTGGTCTGTTTGCTCCTGGCTTTCTCTGGCTCCCCCTCCTCCCACGTAGTATGGCTACTTGTCAGGAAGGAAACACAGAGAGGACCCTAAAGACCTAAAGACCCTAAACTTACAGCGTTTTCCTTACATGACTTTAATGCTGCTTATTTCACAATAAATTGAGAAGATCTCCCTGAAAGTTTACTGCTTCCTTTTGGAGGTATCAGCTCAGGCTTTTCCCTTGCATTTTCCAGAAAATTCCATCTTCAAAGAGTTGAACACCCTTGCCCCGTCCGTATAACAGGTTCAGGTTCCGGGTCTGCCTGACCCCCTCTGGCTTTCGTGCTGTTTTTGATACTCAAATTACTTGTTCTACTGCAGGAAGACCTTCACTTACTGCCTCAAATTGGACTTGTAAAGGCTGTATTTATTGAAGAGGAGGAACTTGTCTGTTTTTCCCTCTTGCTCTGCCATGAAGCTAAGATTAATGGCCCCATATAAATTGCTGGTCTGCTCCTTTATCTGCAATACGTGGAAAGTTCTGACCCCATAATACAGGTAATGAAAGTCAGCGGTAGCAAATAAATCAGCTTCAAGTGGGTCAGCTCATTAGAATAGCTTGCTTTGTTGCATTTGTCTTGAACCCCTGGAATCTCGGCTCCACCCCTTCTAGTTCGGAGACACCGCTGTCCTGGCCCCCACCTTCCTCGGGGCAAGCTGCTGTTCCTGGGGTGGGGGGCCGGTAAGCTCTTTCCTGGTTAGTGGCAGGCTTTTCCTTTGGCCTGCTCGCCTTCTCACAAGCCTCTCGGCCTGTCAGGGGAGACTTGGCTTCCTCTCGCTGCCCTGAGGCCTAGAAGAAGGGTTGACCCCTTCGCTGAGGCCACTCCTGCAGCCTCTACGCTGCTCTCCAACATGGCAGCCACGAGCCACACTGTAGCTACGGGGCACTTGAAATGTGGCCCCTCGGAGCTGAGATGTGCGGGACGTGTAAAATTCATACCAAATTCCAAAGACTTCCTACAAAATAAGTAAGTAAACGAAAGAATATCAAATACCTCAATAATTTTTACACATTATACATTGAAATGACAATATTTTGCATCTGTTGGCTTCAATAAAACGTATTATTTTTTTTTTTTTAAGATTTTATTTATATGAGAGAGAGAGAATGAGAGTGAGAGAGCACGAGAGGGGGGAGGGTCAGAGGGAGAAGCAGACTCCCCGCCGAGCAGGGAGCCCGATGCGGGACTCGATCCCGGGACTCCAGGACCATGACCTGAGCCGAAGGCAGTCGCTTAACCAACTGAGCCACCCAGGTGCCCAATAAAACGTATTATTAAAACTAACCTCAAAAAAAAAAAAACCTAACCTCATGATCTTCTTTTTACTTTTTTTTTTTTTTTTAATGTGGCCACTAGAAATGTAAAACTCCGTACGTGGCTTGCATTTGCAGTTCTTGCTCCATTCCCATTGGACCGCGCCGGCCCCCCACTCGCTATTTCTCTGCCTTTGCGGGTCACCCCGTGTGGTGCCATGGCCTCTTTCCACCTGTTGCGGCTCCCGGGACACTCCTCGGTCGTCCTCTGGGCTGGGATTCCCGCTCTTCTCCATCCAACTCTTCTCATCCTAACTCTGGGCCAAGACAATTGTAACCGTAGCTACATGTAGCCAGTAAGTATTCGTTCGGCACTTACTGTTGTCAGGTGCTTTGAGGCTCTGGATCTATGTATTTCCTTACAGGGTAAGAAACGGATTGCAAAGAACGTATCATCTATTGAGAGGGAAGGGATTATAAACCAACAGGACAAAACGAGAAGGGTTCTGGAACAGGTCTATGTATAAAGCACTATTGGAAGCAACAGGAGTGCAGTTAGCTCCGCCTGTGGTTATCCGAGGGAGCCCCAGGAGGAGGCCACGGGGGAAGCACCCACGGGAGACAGAGGTGGAAAGTGCCTTGCAGGACCAGATGCCAGAGCTCCAAGAGGCCAGGGTGGCAAGGCTGCGGGGGGCGGGGGGGAGCGGACCAGCCAGCGCTCTGGCTGGGGCACTGGGTGGTCAGGCTGCAGAAGAGCAGATGATGGTGAGAGAGGAAGATGGGCTGATGGGGCCTCGGGGGGGTGGGGGGGTGGGGATACGGCTGCAGTCCTGCTGGCTCCAGAAGCCGGAGAGGAGGATTTGGGTGGCAAAGCTGGAGCAGGGCACGGCACAGAGGCCCTTACAGGACAGGGGCGGGGTACTGAGCTGGATCAGTGCTGAACCCGGTCATGCGTCTTTGTGAGCATCCACCGGGCACTGGCAGGGGGAAGGGGCCGGAGAACTTGCTCGTGGGTCCCGGCTTCTACAAAGGTCCGCAAGTCTGCTCTTTGACCGGAGAGAGCTGCATTTGCACTCAGAAGTTTAGCAGAAACAATGACCTCGTTCACCAGCCTCCAAGGGGCCGGCTTGCGGAGGCAAAACGCCCGAGGTTTATTAAAAGTGAAAACTCATTCTCCAGTAAACGCCTTACTTGTCAGAACCTTCTCTCTACCTCTCCGTGACAGGAAATCCAGGGTAATGAGCAGTTATGGAGCCCATGTATTTTCTTGATTCTTGAAACCCAGAGACCACACATTGGAGGACCCTCTCAGCTCAGGGTTGTTGCAGACCTTTGCCGGCGGGCCCCCTAAGACTGGATTTCAGGCAGCAGGTAGCTCCGCGTCCGTGTGCCCAGGACTAACACACCCACCCCTGTTGGCTTTCACCGCCGTGTGTGGACAGGGTGCTCGGAGGGGAGAAAGGCCTTGCTCAAAAAAAAGAAAAAAAAAGTCAACATGGGGGTGAAGTTTATTTTATAACGAAAATTAAGGCAGAATCTCTCCACCAAGCCAAGGCCAGAGCATTGCTTAGAGATTTTCAGCTCACGAGATTACCTGCGGACCTTAAAAAAACACCACCACAGCAAAGAGCTGCATCCCTGGAAAGTCTGACGTCATTGGCCTGATCTGGGCTTTTTTTTTTTTCTTTGAGCACTCCCAGGTGATTCCAATCTGCAGCCAAGGTTGAAAACCTGAAAACGACTGAGTTAGATTTTAAAAGTCCATCTTTTAAAATTTTATTTATTTATTTATTTTGCACTTTCCTCGGCTCTGATGTTCTGCCTGAAGTGGGAGGAGGGGAAATTGAGGTGGTTGATTCAAGGCTTAGGAAACCAAATCGACCAGTCCAAAGTGGCGGAGAAAGTCCAAGGTGTGTCCGGGTCGGAGAAATAAATCAGGACTGCAGCTGGAAACCTCACCTGGAGCAGGCTCCTTACTTACTGGACTTCTTTATTGCTCAGCAAAAGCCACGGCAATTGTCCTGAAAGAGCCAGAAAGATGCAGTTGCAGATCAACTTCTCTAAGGCCGGTGGTGTTCCAGTAGATCACCCGGAGGGGCTCGGGAAAACACTGATTGCTGCATCCCACCCCCAGAATTGCAGGTTCTCTAGGTGCGGCGAAGCCAGAACATTTGGATTTCCAACAAGATCCCAGGTGATGCTGCTGGTCCCCGGAAGGCAGGGAAAAAGAGAATTATTTCAAGTGAAGGTTCAGCAGAAATCAGCAGGCGTTTACACCAAACACCCACCGTGTGCTGGCACCGTGCCACACCTGGGGGTCCGGAGCCAGCATTCCTGCCCCCCATAACTTGACTGTCCAGAGACAGAGACCCAGAGGCCCTGGAGGGGACTTCCAGTTTCTTCTTGGAGATGGACAGGTCTAGAAAAAGCATGGCTCACACCCTTGCAATATCGAAAACACAGACAAACTGCAAGTTCAAACTTTCCTTGAATCTCTCAGACATCTGAGGCTGCAGGCCAACCAACCAGCCCAGAATGGAAGAACAGATAGACACCTGCAATAAGAGACGGGATGTCAGCCCTTACTTCCTTGGGGCAGATGCTGTAAGAATTTGCTAGAATTTTTTTTTTAAGTTTGTTTTTAAAATTATTTTTGTGGAGGTCCTCTGTGGGTTTTGGGCCACAATTTGAAATTCATTTTGAGACAAGGTCCACGGTTCTGCCACTTCCGGTTTCCCCAGCTAGGCCATAGGGTAGGAGTGACGGAATAGGAAAAGCCCCAAACCTTCCGTTGTATAGGGTCCTTCAAGCCAGGAATGAAACTGGATGAGTTTGAACAGTTGAAGGAAGCCCCTAGTTTGGGGTGCTTAGAAGGGCCAGCTGGAGGAAGCCCAGTCTACAAATGGTATTTGTGCCGACAAGCTACGCAAGTATGGATCAATAAGGATTCTTTTTACTAGCAATGTCTACCACTGGTGGGGCTCACCCCTTTGCAGATGGTGGGGGACATCCCTAGAGCTTTTCTCTCTTGACAGTGTTTGCTTTCTGGCAACATTCCATGCACGGCCTCGAAGTAAATTCAACCTGTGTCCTTACAACGGAAGACGTTGAGTAAGTGCAGTCTCTTAAAAATTGCCAATTGCTGGGGCGCCTGGGTGGCTCAGTCGTTAAGCGTCTGCCTTCGGCTCAGGTCTTGATTCCAGGGTCCTGAGATCGAGTCCTACATTGGGCTCCCTGCTCAGCGGGAAGCCTGCTTCTCCCTCTCCCACTCCTCCTGCTTGTGTTCCCGCTCTCGCTATCTCTCTCTCTGTCAAATAAATAAATAAAATCTTAAAAAAAAAATTGCCAGTTGCTGGGCAACTCCTGTAAATTTTCTATATATAAAAGTTTTAGCCTTGGATGTCTGAGAGAAATCTGGAATGTTATTGGAAGCTCTGAAATCTGAAAATATTTTTACTGGACTTTCTGAATTCTTTAAAATAAAGCCCATGGAAGTATATCATTTTTCTTTCCTGGGGACTTTTGGATAACATAAAAGAATTTCATGGGAAAAAATGTTCCTCTTCCAGAAAGTGCTAATAACCAAGATTTGCTGCTTCTCAACGAGAGGCCAATAGAAGTCAAACTAACTGGAGAAGGGAAGGGTAATTCTTCATCCCCTTTATGTTCCTTATTCATTGTATCTTATTCTTCATAGCTTTCAGGATTTCTCCGTCTCTCTGTAGCCCATACTCACTGGAAAGATGCCCAACTCAGTTCTTCCTCTCAGAATTTGTGTGGATGATTTTTACTTCCTGTGAATCCTTTACTGCCTAAACCATCCTTTTTCCACCACACAGCTTGGCCCACATACCAGGAGCCCGGGGTGGGGGGAGATGTAAGCCCTAAATTAAGAAATGTTCTCTCTTTAGTTGTCAACATAAAATAAACTTTCTAGAATTTCCAGGAATTCATCAGTAATCTATGGTGAATTCTTGGTATTTCCTGAAATCATTCACTTGCACTCATCCTCCCTTCAAGCTAATTGCATCATTTAGAGAAGAATCAAATCCATTTTCCAAATATCTGGAGTTGTGAGTCTTCTATATTCTATGCTCAAATGGAAATATTGACTAGCTGTCCCATACATGGTCCCCGGTCTCGCCAGCCTTGCTTTGGATCTGCCAAAGGAGTCTCACACCTAGAGTCTTTAAACTGGACAGTTGTGACCCTGATTCCCAGTTCCATATTCTGGGCTCTACATAAACTGCCCAACATACAGATTCACATTTGATCTGAGAACTCTTTTGGCTGGCCAACTTCTCTCCACCAGCAATTAACCCAGGTACAAATCGGATGTCCTGAGCTGGCATCGACCTCAAGTTGACCCTTTGTGTCTACTCTCACCTTAACTAGCTGGTACTGAGTTGGTACGCAAGATCGAGGTGCCATGAAATTGGCCTGGGCGGAAAGCACCTGGAATGATTTCCCCCCCAACATTTCCCTGGCAGTTGGCTTACCATTTGGGTTGAAGGAGATGATCTTTGTGAGTGACCAACCAAAGCTGAGCATGACGTATGATTTCTTTCACTTGGACATTCACATGGATTTTCTAAAAGCCCTTAAATACCCCCAGAACGAAAAGCCTCATGTCTCAGGAGAATAAATATGTTTACCCCCCCGACACAGTCACTCACACACACTCACACAAGTAAGTCATAGAAGAGTATCACCGCAAGGGAAAGGGATTACGTTAATGAAACGCTAAACCAAAGATCGGTGTCCATTCGCTCATTCTTGTTAGGATTAAACTGAAAGCCATTTATCTGCCACTAGTCGCTCAGGGATAGATCTTGGCTTTACTTCTGAAAGAGATTCTTGGCACAGTTTCATCGTTAGGGATAGAGGATCCAAGACAAAAAAGAAATTGTCCTGAAGGAGTATAAAGGAGTTATGGTCCTCAGATCTTTATCTGTCTTGATGTTTGGAAAACTTGCTTTGAGAGCAATAACATGGGGCTGGAGTAGAAGGACGGGAAGGATGGGGAAGCTGAGAGAGCCGCCAGGAAGCTGGGGGCTAGCAGCTCTTCTCTTTTTCTGAGCAGGGGAATACGATTAGACAAGAGTTATAAATACACGAGTGTAAAACCACAGTGTGTCCGAGCAGAGTAGGGCGGTGCTGAGTCCCTATTGCTTGTGTGTGAGGGACAATTGAAATTCGTTCATGGAAAGTTCATGAAGACGAATAAAGTTACTGCATTCAGCATGGTGTTGGTCCCTAACCAACATGGGCTTCCCCAAGTTGTATCAGGTCTCCGTCTCCGTCGATTTCCACTGAACCAGGAGAGTGAGTGCCAACTTCTCTTGATCTCTGTTTTTCAACATTAAACCGAGGTGTACTTCGTGGTGATGACAGCTCTGAACCAAAGGCCCCAAGGACAACCTTGCAGGCCTGAGTGGCGCATCCACCTGGATTCATCTTTATGCGGAAGTCTTCATTTACGCCTTTTCTCTTGGCCCTTGCTCCAAACCCGGTCACTGTAAACTATACAACATGGCTGTTTATACTTCACTTTTTAGAATCAGAGTAAAGACAGGGCACCTGGGTGGCTCAGTCAGTTAAGCGTCTGCTTTCCACTCAGGTCAGGATCTCAGGGTCCTGGGGTCGAGCCCTGTGTGGGGCTCCCCACTCAGCGAGGAGTCTGCTTCTCCAACCACCCCTCCTGCCCCGCCCCCAGTCATGCTCTTGCTCTCAAATAAATAAATAAGAATCTTAAAAAAAAAAAAAGAATCAGAGTAAAGGCAATAGCCATCTTAGACATTTGCTCTTTCAGTGTAGACGTTACAAATATGTACTCCCTTCTGTGTTTGTTTGCTTTTCGCTGCCCGAATATGTGAAGAGTATGTCTTAACGGGGAAAATTACTACTAAAAAGAGTCTTCAGGTCGATTTTTTCCACCACCCGATGGATAAAATGCTCAGACTGCATTAAAATCAGTTCGATCATTTATCAAAATTATTGAGTCCATAATATATACTAGACACCATCGTGGGCACTGGGCACAATGCAGCAAATAAAATAGGACAGAAATCCCTGCTTGCCTGAAATTTATATTCCAGTGGTGATATAGGGAAAGATGAAAGAAGGGAAGAGGGTGGGGAATGCCAGTGGTCATGCAATAGGGCGATTTTATCGCGGTCGGTCCCCAGAGGCCGTGTTTGCAGAGACGTTTGAGCGAAGAACCGAAGGAGAAGAAGGGAGACAAGTGGATGTGTGGGGCAGCAGATTGCTGAAAAAGGAAGTAGCGAGCATGAAGGCCATGCAGTAGAAGGCTGCTTGGTGCACGGAGGCCAGGGGGGGCTGCAGGGAGTAAGGGAGGAGGCCAAGTAGCATGTGAAATAATAATTAACATGTCAAAAAAGTGTTCTTTCTCAATGTGATTCTTAACCAAATTACTTTTCTGATTTTTCCTTGTCCATCCTGACCAGATAAATGACTTGAGGTGTCAGCTGTATTATCACTAGAAATATTAGCAATTATAATAAGGGTGTGCTATCTGACCTACTTTCCAGTATCACATTGATTATTGTCCTAATCACGATAATCTCCACTGTGACCACCAGTAACGCAGTGGCTCCTAGGTTTACATCGTCCCATTGACCCTGCGGTAATGCCTGGATAACTGTTATTTCCCCTTTTTGCAGATAGAGAAATTTTTCAGACACATTAGGTGACTTGCCTAAAATCGCTCAGCTAGGAAATGCTGGTGGAGTGTGGACTGGAAATTCAGTATTATTTTTGCTCAGTGCTACATGCTGTTTCAATACCCGCAGCCTTCAGTATATACCTGCTCAGGGTATCTTTACCCTCTTGAATTGTTCCTTTCAGGAGGAAAGATTTGTAGCTGGAAAAGATTGGTTTACCAAAGAAGGAAAAAGTAAACTAAATGACAACATTTATTTCAGTGTTCTATATCATAGTGAAAAATGAGAAATAACCTGGAAGTCCAATAATGAGAAATGGATAAGTATGGTAGGCCGAATAATGGCCACCCTAGGAGATCTGCGTCCTGATTCCTGGGACCTGTGAATATGTCGCCTCACATGGCAGAGAGGAGCAGGGCTGGGCTGGATTAAGGCCACAGGTGGAATTAAGATTGCTAATCCAGGAGATTATTGAGCAGCCGCTGTAATCATGAGTGTCCTTAAAAGTAGAAGCGGAAGAAAGGCACAGAGAGAGGCCATGTTGCTGGCTTTGTAGATGGAGGAAGGGCCACAAGCTGAGGAATCCAGGTGGCTTTTAGAAGCTGCAGAGGGCAAGGAAATATTCTTTCTGGAGCCTCCAGAAGGAACACAGCCTTGCGGACTCCTGGGCTTCAGCCTGGTGAGACCCATGTCAGACTGCTGAGTTGTCAGATAATAAATCCATGTGGTTTTTTTTTTTTTAAGATTTTATTTATTTATTTGAGAGAGAGAGAGCACGAGCAGGGGGGCAGAGGGAGAGGGAGAAGCAGACTCCCCGCTGAGCAGGGAGCCCGATGCGGGGCTCCATCCCAGGACTCTGGGATCATGACCTGAGCCAAAGGCAGATGCTTAACCGACTGAGCCACCCAGGCGCCCCAAATCCATGTGGTTTAAGCTGTTCCATTTATGCTAATTTGTTACAGCAGCAGTAGAAAACTAACATAGTAAGTCAATAAGGACTGTGTACTTAAGGGTCTGTCATGCACCCATTTCAAAATGTATGAGGTCCAGGTGGTAACACAGAAAATTTTTAGGATCTACATTTAAAAAGCATTACACAGACGTGTACACACAGGGTGGTTAAAATTATGCTTGAAAAACAGAGACAAAAACTAGTTCGGTGGATGTAAAATCTGGGAGAAAATTGGCAAAAATGTGAAAAATGGGTATACCATGAGTGGTGAAATGATGCCGATTCAGTTTTCTTTCAAATTTTATATGTTTTTCAAATTTCCTTTACGGGCCTGTACGGAGAAAATACGAAAATGAAGTTTTAGGTTGATTTATGAAGTAAAAATCCCATTCAGAGAACCGTAATGATACACGTTGCCCAGACAGAACACTATCAATCATTACATCTGTGGGAAAATAGCAGTATTCTTTCCTATTTTATCTAGAAAGCCATATGGAGAAACAGTTATCGTTTTAGCAGCTGGTACCAGAATTTCTGGGTAGGGAGAGACCTGCCTTAATTGAGAAGTTGGAAAAAAGCTTTATCAAGGTCGCGGGCGAGAAGGCAGCCCTCAGGCCTGTGTGTCGGGCTAATGCTTGTGCATAGTAGAGAGGGAACTGGAAGAGCAGGGGACCAAGGCTGTTTGGGGATGGGGTCAGAAGAAGGTGGGGTTGGAAGAATATCTTTTTTTTTTTTTTTTAAAGATTTATTTATTTATTTGAGAGAGCGAGAATGAGAGAGTACATGAGAGGGGGGAGGGTCAGAGGGAGAAGCAGACTCCCCGCCGAGCAGGGAGCCCAATGCGGGACTCGATCCCTGGACTCCAGGATCATGACCTGAGCCGAAGGCAGTTGCCCAACCAACTGAGCCACCCAGGCGCCCAGGAAGAATATCTTTGAAGGAAAACACACACTCGCAGCGCGTTTTCAAAGGAATTCAGTGTGTTGTAGATCGGGTAGCTCCTCGTCACCCCAAATCTTCAGCAAAACTGTAACTTATCCACATTGGATTGGATTTCAGGGGGAAACGCTAATAAGGTGCATGTGGCCCATGTAGATGGGGAGAGAGAGCTGAGATCTGAATCACGTGTCCCTTCAAAATTCGGTCGGACATCCATTGGAGGTGTGCCCACCCTGTGCCTTCAACTTGGCTCAGTCACCAGTGCCACTGAGGTGGATGTCTCCTGCCCTGCTCACCATCTCCCCTTCCTGGGGTAACTCTGGGCCTCGCATCCTGCATGGTGCATGACAAAGTACCAAGTGTTTACAGAGCTATTTCACTACCTTGAGTTGCATTTCCATCTTAGAAACCAGACCTTGGATTACCTGGGATTTGTGCCAGCTTGTTGCAAAGCAGCCTCTAACCAGATCCCCTAAGAGCCTATGGAAAGCTCCCCACTGCTGTTCCCCAGGTGCCGAGCAGCTCTTCATTCTCCAGCATGAGGTGGTTTCAGAGCCAGGAACCTGCAGTTATTCCGAGGAGTCATGGCACTCGGGCTGTCTTCAAAAGCCCAGAGGATGCTAGGAGGGGGAGGTTGTTAGAGAATCCATTGAGGATGTTCTAGCCCCCAGGGTGTTCTTGAGAGCTGAGCAAACTTAACTACCCTAGATACTCCAGAAACAGTTCGAAACTCCTGAGGTGCCCATGATTGAACACAAGGAGCCTTCCCTAGAGATCCTTTGGGTCAAATCCATCTTTGTTCACAGTGGTCTCTCCAGAGTGGCAATGGCTTCTTAGGTTTGCTCCAGTCCTGTTTGGAGGGCTCAATATACCAGAACTCCCTTGGGATCAGATGGTATCCCAGAGGTCTAGTGTCTGCAGTGAGTGGCCAAATTTGTTGCCAAAAATGTGGGGAAGTAGGAATGGTGATACCAGTGTGTGCGTGCGTGTGTGTGTTCACGAGCACACACGTGTATACATTTACACCCACTTACACATGTATACACATGTATACACTTGTGCCTACGGGCAGGTAGGATTGTATGTTACAAATTCAAGATTAAGTATAAAAAGTAAAATACATATTTAGAATGGGAAAAAAGATTGCAACAAACGACAAATATCAAAAAAAAGCTCTCAAATACCAAAAGCATCACAAAATCTGGAATAAAACATATGTTAATTAACTCCCTGGAACACTTGTATAATATTTTTTCCTACATTTTTTAGCTGTATTTTCTTTGATTAGCTCTTCAAATGACAAAGCATTCTTTTTAAAGATTTTATTTATTTGAGAGAGAGAGCATGCGCACGCACACACACGTAGGGGAAAGGGGCAGAGGGAGAGGGAGAAGCAGACCCTCCCACTAAGCAGGGAGCCCAATGCCAGGGCTTGATGTGGGGCTTGATCTCAGGACCCTGAGATCACGACCTGAGCCAAAGGTAGACGCTTAACTGACTGAGCCACCCAGGCGCCCCGTCAATGCTTTTGTAATGTTTTCTGTAACAGGAATTAAAGGGCTTTCCTCTGTCTAGCATGATTGATTTTTTAAAAATTATAGATAGTACAGAAATTGATTTTCAGCTTCCCAATTCATTTTCAAGTCGAAATGACATTCATTGCCAAAAATCTTACATAAATTTTTAGAATCTGTTGCCAAGCTTGGAAGGCCTATCAAATTTCTTACATGTATGAGCTCTCAGGTTTCAGGGCATTTCAAGTTTCCTTACACAGTAACTAACCTTAAACATTCTTTGAACCGATGACCCTCATTAAACAATGTAACACCACTGATAGCTTTGTTTAGTAGTATACTATTTTTGTGTTAATCATTGTTGGTATCAGTATTTCTTATCAAATTGGCAAGAAATTTAATTTTCTTCATCTGTGTTTATATGATTCACTTTTTTTTCATGAACTGGATTAGCAAACAATCCAGGTGCCTATTCATTGCTCCTATTCAAAATTTCTTTCTTCTTCTTCATGTATTATTGATTTTGTTATGATCTAAAAGGATTTTTTAATTGTAATTCCTTTCTCAGTATCAGTGTAATTTCTATTGATTTCAAATATATATCATATACATGGTATATCTTTCTATTGATTTCATATATATTTTTTTTACTTATATAGTGAAATTACATATATGAGATATATATTATATGTAGTGAAATCCATATCCTATGAAATTATATTTCATATATTTGAAAATAAATCTGTGAAATATGTTTCATATACACACATACGACTTCACTGTATAACGAGGTTATAACTGTATACACTGAGCTGTTGTAGTCTGCTCCTGATGGGAGAGAACTTCCATTGTAACTTGAGGTTACTGAGAACTAAATCTTCTACTTATAATTCAACTCACCTCATGATTGGAAGGTTTTCCACAGACCAGCTTCTGGCTTTCTGTATTTCAAACTTGCTTTCTCCTCCACTACCCCATAATTCTGGTGTTTCTAGGCATGACAGCACACATTAATATTTTTTGCCTCTGGCCCTAAATGTCATGATTCCAGGTGAGTCATGCCAGGAGATGGAAGTACTCCTGAAAGCCATTCCTACATCAGGATGACTAGAAATAACTTGGGTATAAAATACAAATATTTCCCACTAAACCCACTCTCTCTTAGTTAGATTTCAAAAATGCCCATGGCTATCTCCAGTGCCAATACAAGGACAGGAAGTCATAGTGGAAAGAGACAGTAGACTTAACTAATAGTAGGTGAAACATATTACTTTTGCAAATTTTACAAAAACATAGGAGCATGTGGAGACATTGCCTTGGAAGGGGCCCAGGTGTGCTGTGGAGGCTTTAAGCTTCATTAGTTTCCTGATCAATCCACCTATGGTTTTGCATATGCATATATTTTAATTACACACTCACACACCCCATATCTCTTTCACTCATTGTTCCAACATTTCCAGTGGAAACAGCTATGTTAGAACCAGAGTTTAAAGCAATCTATTACAGGGGCGCCAGGGTGGCTCATTTGTTTAAGCAGCTGCCTTGGGCTCAGGTCATGATCCCAGGGTTCTGGGATGAAGCCCCGCATCGGGCTCCCTGCTCAGCGGGGAATCTGCTTCTTCCTCTCCTTCTGACCCTCCCTCCTGCTCATGTTCTCTCTCTCTCTCTCTCTCCCCTAAATAAATAAAATCTTTTAAATAATGTTTAAAGCAATCTAATACAAACAGAAACAATTTTTAACAGTTTTTTTTTCCCAAATGAAGCAAGAATTGTACTTTCAAGTTGAGAAAGAAATTTTTTTTAAAAGATTTTTTACTTATTTTTTTGACAGAGAGAGAGAGAGCACAAGCAGGTGGAGTAGCAGGTAGAGGGAGAGGGAGAAGCAGGCTCCCTGCTGAGCAAGGAGTCTGATGCGGGGCTCAATGCGGGGCTCGATCCCAGGACCCTGGGACCATGACCCGAGCCAAAGGCAGTTGCTTAACCAACTGAGCCACCCAGGAGCCCCGAGAAAGAAATTTTTATGTGATGATTTCAATAAAGGTAATACTTCGCCAGGAATATAGGAGACTTAAAAAAAAAATAAAGTTATTTCTACACTACCACAATGATAAAAGTTTCTGCCTATTATGAAAACAAAACTTCGAATAAAGAATAAAACAAGCTACCAGAAAGTTGTTTAAAAGGCTTTATTCTTTTGACTAACAATGCTTGCCATTTGAATAAGATTCATGTTTTCTTTCAAATCTCATCTACAAAGCTTCATAAAATGAATCTAGATTTATTAATCATCTCTATATCTTTCATCAGTAGCCGGAAAAACCTTAATAAAGACTCTACTGACATTAGAAGATCCATTGCAAGAAGAAAGACTCTTTGTGTAGATTTATACGGGGGAAAAAATAAATCTGTGTCCTTCTGGTTCTTAGTGAATTCTTTCTGGTCCGTGTGTGTGTGTGTGTGTGTGTGTTTCTCTTACACACAATCCAACCAAACACTTCCTTTTGCAAATATTATGATTATCATTATCTCTGTTGCACCAGGGGAATTTTCAGCATTCTAAAAATAATTTCAATTCTATGGAGTCCGAATGTTTTTAGTTACTGCTGCACAAACAGTGGGGTTTCACATCAGATCCATTTTGAAATACTATTAAAGACTCAGAAAATGATAAAAATATGAACAATGCTTTGAAAATTAGGATAACTTAACCTGATTAAAATCAACTTCTATACTAGCCAAAGGATAAAATCCTAGTGTGAGTGGTTGAGCTCCAAGGCCTGATAAAAACCTGTTTCCTTTCTCTTCCTCATCTTCTGTTTGCTTCCTTTCTCACTGTGTTTTTTTCTGTACTACTTTAACAGCAGCTAGGACTGGTTTCAGCCCCATGCTTAACCCCTTGTTTGCCAGCCTTCATCAGAAATCCTCAACCTAGGAGTAAGGAGCCAGGAAAGCTCTAGGCAAAAGGTCTACCTTAAGGCAAGTGATTTCCTTCTTGTTTTCTTCCCAAGTCACCTGCTGTTGATTTTAGATTTTTGTACAACTGGATGTGAACATTTCCTCTCTCACTTGTACACATTTCATGATAGAGATAAGCAATTTGTTTTATTATCACCTTCAACCATGCAAAATTAACTTTTTCAATTTGATTCCTTTTGCTCATAAATACCATAATGAAGACTAGTTACTAAAGTCTAAAAATTGCTCAATTCTTATAAAAAGCTTGGTGGTAAAAATTACTATTTGTGGAGATTGCCCAAGGAAAGTGAAATCCATTGCTGACTCTAGGTATTCATGGACCCCAGGTTAAGAACCTTTGTGGTAACTTACAGTGTACATTAGTTATTGCTGCAAAACAATGGTTCAGGAGCTTGCAACAATTATCTGTTTTTTCATGTGTCGGTCTGTGGGTCAGCTACAGCTTGGTGGCACTCCTCTGGGATTAGGAGGGCTTGGCTCCAGGCTGCAGGCTGGTTTTAGGTCCACTCCACGTGTTTCTTCATTTTCCTTGAACCAGGGCTAGTTGAGGCCTATTTTTCTCATGGTGAATCACAGGGGCCTAAGAGGTCAAGCCCAACTGTACATGTGCCCCTAAAGCTTTAAGGCTCCCGTCAAGTTTGCAAGCTTTCCACTGGCTAAGCCCAAACCCAGGGAGCAGGGACACTGACTCAGCCTCCTCTATTGCAATGCTAGGTCATGTGGCACAGGGGAGAGGGAAGAATTAAAGACAATGACCACTGACCATTTTTTTTCTCTCTGTGACTTGACTTTCCCATTTGTAAAATAAAACAAAACACAACAAAAATGAAGAAAACTACCTCCTAGACTTGTAAGGATTAACGTACTTAGAATAGCAGTGCCTGGCGCACACATTTAAAAAAAGAAAAACTTGGGGCACCTGGGTGGCTCAGTCGTTAAGCGTCTGCCTTCGGCTCAGGTCATGGTCCCAGGGTCCTGGGATCAAGCCCCGCGTCGGGCTCCCTGCTCCGCGGGAAGCCTGCTTCTCCTTCTCCCACTCCCCCTGCTTGTGTTCCCTCTCTCATTGTGTCTCTCTGTCGAAAAAATACATAAAATCTTTAAAAAATAATAAAAAAATTATAAAACAAAAACTTAAGAAAAAGATTTATTTATTTATTTTAGAGAGGTTGGGGAGGAGGAGAGAGGCAGAGGGAGAGAGAGAGAGAGAGAGTCTTAAGCAGACTCCACCACGCCCAGAGTGGAGCCTGACATGGGGCTCAATCTCACGCCCCTGAGATCATGACCTGAGCCAAAACCAAGAGTCGGATACTCAACCGACTGCATCACCCAGGTGCCCCACCCCCCCAAAACGTAATAAAGTTAGTTATTGTTGTTGTCATGTCCCAGTTATCCAATAAGAGGGAGAAGTTAATTCTTATGAATAGCCATACTTTCAAACATTATGCAGTCATCAAAAACAGCTATGAAGAGATTCAATAATTAGGGGAAATGCTTCTTCTGTAATAGTAAGTGAAAAAAGTGGGATGTACAAAAATATGTGGATAATGTCATCCCAACAATGTAAAAAATCTATATGAATCAAAGATTTAAAGGAAATACACCAATCATTAAATTGGCTGATTCTGGTGCTGATCGTTCTCTTCTTTCTAGTTTTCTATATTTCCCAATTTTCTTTTTTTTTTTTAAAGACTTTATTTATTTGACAGAAGAATAGAGCGAACCAGAGAGTACAAGCAGCGGGGAATGGCAGAGGGAGAAGGAGAAGCAGGCTCCCCCCTGAGCAAGGAGCCTGATGTGGGGCTCGATCCCAGGACTCTGGGATCATGACCTGATCCAAAGGCAGATGCTTAACTGACTGAGCCACCCAGGTGCCCCTATATCTCCCAATTTTCTATAATAAAATGTATTTTTCTCTAATAACAATAAGTTTGAAAAACATTGTTAAAAATAGAAAGAGGGGGTGTCTGGGTGGCTCAGTCGGTTAAGCTTCCAACTCTTGGTTTCAGCTCAGGTTGTGATCTCAGGGTCTTGAGATCAAACTCCACATGGGGCTCTGCCTCAGCGAGTCTCCTTGGGATTCTTTCCCTCTTCTTCTTCCTCCCCTCTCCGTCTGCCCTTCCCCCCATGTGTGTTCTCTCTCTCTCTCAAATAAATAAATAAATAAAATCTTTAAAAATAAAATAAATAAAAACAAAAAGACCTGGGGTTTCAGGCATTATATGAGCATCTGATCCCAGCCATTAATTCTTTGTTTTGTGTTTTGGGGTAATTTTTGAGCTCCATGCCTTTCATCTTTTCACTATGGACCAATACTATTAGCTTGATTGTTCCGTTTTTCAAATATCCAGCTCCTTGCCTTTTACAGCTGGCTTTGGATTGTTTCAAAGGTTAAATGAGGTACTTTCCATGATTGGAAAAATACACAGCAGAGGTTGGGGATGCTGTAAGCTTAGGAATGCAAGGAGATGACACTTCAGGTAATAACACAATTCATCGAAACCCCTGATAAGTGCTGGGGGGATATCTATAAAAATTAATAGGTTATCTTTACATTATTTGTCTGTTTTAATTATTTGCCTTTTTCTTGAGTCTTCATGAATAATGGTACTGTGAGCCTGACCCTTTTAGAAAAATGCTACACTACTGTAATTATATTTTAGAGATACAATATTATGTGAAAAGTCACCTTGATACTATTCAGACATATTGTATTATGTCCGGGACAAAGATCTTCGACGAATGCAAACTTTCCTGACATTACTCATTACATTTAGTGTAGCTAGGTTGGCTGTGTGCGTATTTTTAGCTCCACTAGATAAATTAAATTGGATTGTGTTTTTTATGTTTTTGCATTTCCAGACCTTCAGGATTTTCTGAAGTCCAAACTCTGCTTATGTGGTAGCTTGAAAATATGTCTACAAATTCTTTGGTATTGCTTCCTGAAGAGGTTGAGTCTGATTCCTCTCCCCTTGAGGGTGGGCTCTACTTATGACTCACTTCTAACAAATAGAACGTGACTAAGGTGATGGTATGTGACTTCCAAGACTAGGAGCTAGAAGTATGGCCTCTCCTTGCTCTTCTTTGATCACTCATTCTCAGGGAAGCCAGCTGCCATGTTGTGAGAACACTCAAATAGCCCTATGGGGAGGCCCACTCAGCAAGGCACAGAGGCCTCCTGCCGACAGCCATGGAAGCAGATCCATCGGCCTCAGTCAAGCCTTCAGATGACCGCAGCCTTGCCGATGTCCTAACTACAAAATCTCGAGAGACCGTGAGTTGGAATCACCCAGGTAAGCTGCTCCGAAATTCCTATTCCACAGAAACCGTGAGGTGGTAAATGCCTATTGTTTTGAGACACTGTTTTGGAGTAATTCGTTAGCAGCAATAGATAAATAACACAACTTACCACATAACTTTACTGCTGGAAAACTCTCCTGAGAGATTTTATATCCACACCATGTAGTGCCTACCATAAGTAGGGTCTGAACTTCATGGTAGGTTCATAGTGGTGAGGAAAACCAACCCGGGGAGCGCCTGGGTGGCTCAGATGGTTAAGCATCTGCCTTCGGCTCAGGTCATGATCCCAGCGTCCTGGGATCGAGCCCCATTATCGGGCTCCCTGCTCGGCGAGGAGCCTGCTTCTCCCCCTCCTACTGCTCCCCCTGCTTGTGCTCTCTTGCTCTCTCTGTTAAATAAATAAATAAAATCTTAAAAAAAGAAAAAAGCCCGGAATCTGCTATGGGGCAGCTTATCTTTGAATTCCACAAACATGGAGTAAAAGAAAAGGAGCCAAACCTTTGTGATGTTGAGGAAGTTACTTAATATCACTTGCCCTTGATTTATGAAATAGAGAATAATATTTACTTTGCATTGTTGTGAGGCTGAGAAATGATATTCAAGTACCTAGCACGAGTTGTCACTCATAAGTGCTTGCTATTATTAGTATAGAGGTGGATTTTCACCGGCAGCTTTTTTTTTTTTTTCAGACTTCTAGTTAGAGCCCCTGCATGATGCCAAAAATGTCCAGTCATTGCATGACTGTGGAAGGCAGCTTTGTCATTGCTAGGTTTGAAGAGTTAGTAACTTTACTAGGAAAAGCTCTCCGCTGTCTTTCTCAGAACTGTTGGTTTGAAAACCTCACAGGTAAATGATGGTGCCATGGTTTAGATTTGACTGAGTACCTCTCACAAGCTGGTTGTAAATATATCTTCTCGCTACGAATCATTTCGAATAATAAATAAGCAAAGTTGTCACTCTGACGTGCCAACATACTAAATGCCATCAGCCATTTTGTTGAAAGGTAGAGGACTATTTCTCATGCTGGACCATGTGTGTGACATTTTATTCCAGAGCCATCCTTTCACCATTTAGATAAGTACTTATCAATCATCACATTATTTAATCCAAAATTGCACGGGTTCCTCCTTTCCTCAATTATATTGTAGGTTCAACTCCATCTCATCAATTATATCGATTTCTTAAGCTGTTGAGACGAGGGGATCTGACACGTACTCACTTTATCCACCTCTGCTCTAATATTGCGGGAATTATCAAGAGAAAAAGCTCAGAACCTAAAGTTTAGGTCGAAGATCAGCAATTTTAAGAACCCAAATGTAGATAATCGGTGCACAAGGTGAAAGAATTAGATGGTGAGGAACAAGACTGTCGCTTCTGGCCGGAGGGCAGCTCTCCCTGGCTGCCAGGTCCTTATATGCATAATCGCAGCCCCTGGTTCGCTCTGTTGTTATGGCAACCACCGCTGTATATCACACTAAAATCTGGTATTGAAATGTACTAGAAGCACAAAGCATACATTTTTCCTATTTTTCCCAAGTTCTTTTTTCATGGGTTCATGTAGCAATCCAACATGAAACATTTATTGGAGCTTTAAAAATCATAAATCCATCATCTCCCACTCTGAGATTTAGAACTAGCTTCTCCGACTGTAATAGCAATTCCCCACCAAACGGATGGAATACATTTCAAACCATTAGACTTTCTTTGCAAAGAAACGGGGGTGGGGGGGGAGGGATTGCCCTTGGCGATCTTCTGTGAAGCTCATCTACATCACTCGTTCCCTGATGTAAGCAGAATTAGTCTTCAGATTCCAAACTGCCGAGAGAGAGAGAGAGAGAGAGAGAGAGAGAGAGAGAGAGAGAGAGACGATGTGGGGGGATTTTAAATGAGGGGTGACAGTTTTGCTTCTTTTCCACAAGGAACAGGTCAATGTTGAAATTCTCGAGCTGCTCCGTTTAATTCACACGGTAAAGTCAGAGGCTTCTTGAATGAAGAGAGCAGCCACTAGCTATGAGACAGACTGTTATCAGAATTGCTGGCATTCAAATAATGCGGAGAAGGCTGTAGATTAGAGTTAGATACAGAGCACTAAAACTGATTTAAAACAAAAAAAAAGCTTTCAGTGACCTAATTCAGGAACTACCTAGGATGCCTCCCGGAAAGAATTTTGCATTAAGCATTCAGATCAAGAGAAAGACCCACATCCATTTATCTGACACATTTAATTCACAACATTATTCCTCTTTCTCTAGGGAAAAGATTATATAACCGAAAATATCATAACGAATGGAAGTAGGACACAGGAAAACCCCGTTGTCGAGAACATTGCTGGTCCGATGTGAGTTCTTGCAAACATTTCTTAGATGCAAACCTAACAGCTGTTTTCAACATTAATATTATTATAATACTCATTGCCAAGACTAGACTGTATTGCTAAGAATTTGTGAAGAACTCAAAGATTTGGAGTTTTAAATCTGCTTTTTCAATATTGGAGATAATCCGCTGGTTGCAACATCCTTGCCTTATAATTTTTTTTTCATGGAAAGGCCATTGCAATCATCTGGACAGTCTCATCAGAATACAGCTTGAGAGGAAGGAAAGATCTTCTTTTAATAGCTAAACAACCCTAGGATCGCATTTATAAACTTTAGGAATGGAAATAAAATTAAAGGTTGAATGAATTAAAATGTCCTTGAGCTAGAAAGTAAGATAGGATGGAGGGGAGAATGTCATCCGATTTATTTTGCTTCCGTTCAAATACCGTAAGCAAACTCCAGCTACTCAGAGGCCTCCTTAAGGCAATATCCCCAACTAGAGGTGGTAGAGAACGGAACGAGGCCACAGCAATCCCCAGTTGGGCCACTGTCGAGGAAGCTGCTGACCTAGTGAGTTTCTGGAATAGGTATGCGGTGTCATCAGAGAAAATCGCCCTCTGCCTGCACAACTAACATCTGACTTTCCTCATGAGGAGTCGCGTCAAGCAAGCTCTTGATTAAGCAGGTTCTGCATTCCTACTTGGTCTATTAAACCAAGGACTGTGCTCTTGGCACTGGGGTACCCAACCTGAGCCTGAGCACAGATCAAGGCACACCCTGGACAGTGTAAACTAGGATATTTTCATCATAGCCAAAAGCTCTGTTCTAAATGTAGAGCAGGTGATAAAAATTAATCAAGATTAATGGATTGGCTTTAGAAAGGTTCCTTGAGATAACATGCAAGCTTTGGATGCTTTAAATTATACGACATCTTCCAAATGAAACATCACATGTTTTGGTGGCTAAGGGAGAAATCAATAAAGAAATAAAGGCTGCATCTAATCATAGAACCTATGGGATACTTTTCAGATTTTTAAAAATTTCTTCAACAAAAATGCATGGCTCTTCCCCATACCAGATACTGTGCCGGGCATGCATTCAAAATCAAAGAGGTATACATCCTAGCCTCATGGTATGCTCTAAAGAAGGTCAAACAACGAGATATGAATGAGCAATACGGGTGATCAATACCACACAGGAGACCCTCCTCTGGGTGTGCAGAGGTTCTCTGGACCCCTTCGCAGTAAGGGGGCATTGATGCCCCAGCTGTTGGGAATGTTCCCTACTTACTGCTTTCAGCTGACGCCCTCCCCAGCAGGAGAGCGCACTGGATTAGCCATGTTTTTGCATAGTAAATCTATCCAGGTATAAAAGGAAGGATTTCTTCCCTTCTCTGGGACGTCTCAGAATTTTCAGGAGACATAAACCACTGGGCAGCCATAAGCGCAAAGAGAAAATTCAAGGGAGGCAGTGATTAATGTTTAAGAGAGGGAGGTCATAGCAAAGCAGGTTTTCCTTATTTGATGTAACTGATTTTGCGACGTTTGGGGCTTGGGGTTGCAAAGGAAACAGTGTTTAGAGACATGGTGAGTTCAGAAGGAAAATCCAGTGTTGGCCAGAAAGAGATTAAAGGCTCAGCTGGGGCAGATAGAACAAGGCACCCTTATCCCTGTGATTGAGAAAGGTCTTCCTTTCTTTTAAGATTTTATTTATTTATTTGTCAGAGAGAGTGCGCACAAGCAGGGGGAGCGGCAGAGGGAGAAGGAGGCTTCCCGCCGAGCAGGGAGCCTGATGCGGGGCTCGATCCCAGGACTCCGGGATCACGACCTGAGCCAAAGGCAGACGCTTAACTAACTGAGCCGCCTACGCGTCCCTCTTTTGGTGTTTTAATGTATTATTGCTTATCCTAGAATTTTGAGATTGAATTTAAAGCTTTCTGGTTTGAGCCCGTTCTGCACTTAAATTCAGGAATGTCCTCTCTGCTTCTTTCTCCACCTCTATCTGTGTGTGAAGAGTAAAACCCACAGATAACTCAGTCTTCTGACTGGAGGGAAAAAATCATCCAGTTCCTTGCTGGTCGGAGTGTGGTCCTTGGACCAGCGGCATCGGCAGCATATGGGGGCTTGTTGGAAATGCATGCTTTCACGCCATACTCTGCACTTGCAGAATCAGAAGGTGCACTGTAACAGGACGCCCAGGAGATTCGTGCGCATGATCAGGTCTGAGAAGCAGTGTTCGGATTCAGGGGTCCTCAAAGTTGAATGTTCAGCAGAATCAGAAGAACGAAGGGTGACCTGTTGGACTGCAGATCGCAGGGAGCACCCCCAGACTTTCTGATCGAGTAGGTCTGAGGTGGGGCCCAAGAATGTGCATTTCCAGCCCATTGCCAGGTGCTCCTTCTCCTCACTAACTGGGGGACCAGGGTTCCTCTCTGCCGCTCACCAGCTGCGTGATGCCGGGAGCTCTCCTGACCTCTCCAAGACCAAGTTGCTTTTTGTGTTACAGGGAGTGATGCTAACTTCATGGTGAGAATGTGAAGACCTTTTGAAACGCCAAGCACCTGACCCAAGTCCCGTCACAGAATACGCTCTTCAAATTGGGGTCTGCAGACCAGCAGCACCAGCGTCCCCTGGGAGCTTGGAAGACCTGTGGTGTCTGCCCCCACCCCAGACCTGTGGCAGCAGACTCTGCAGCATCACAAGAGCCTCAGGTGAGAATTATGAGTGTTAAAGTCTGAGCGGAGTTCTACAAGCACGTGGGTCCTCATTTCCCAGTTCCATGTGAGGGTACTGAGGCTCAGAGAATAGGGGTTTCTAGCCCCAGACCAGGCATCGGAAGCTTGAACCCCTAAATCTCCCCCATTGTTCCCACTCTCTCCGATTGCAGCTGCACCCCGAGGATTTGATTCCCCATCTCAGGTGGGAACGCTCACCCTCACCCCAAGCGCAGGTTTGCAGCGCCCTGGGAGGCACCCAATGCAGAGAACGCGTATCCACAGTGAACTTGCCTCCTGACCTGGGGCTCCTCCAAGAAATAGATCGAGCCTGAGAGGAGAGAAAGGATTTCTGTACCTGAGGGTTTGCTTGTTGGACTTTGTGATTTTTTTGTGTTGGATCTTCACGCTGAGGTTCTACGGGAATCCTCGTGGGCAGGAGAGGAGTAGGAAAGAGAAGGTATAAAAGCAAAAGCCACACAGGGTATAAGGAGTCCCGTGGGGAAAGACAGACTCTGGGCTGCCAAGGAGAATGACTTGCTCACAGGGAGAAACTGGGTTCTTTTAGAACACATGGTGCAGCTAAGTTCCCACCACAGAAGTCAGCCCCCTCAGTGTTCTGGTGTGGGATTCTTTGCGAACAAAGTGCTGTTTGGGAATCATTACCATTTGTAGCTCTTTTATTGTACGAACCAAATGAATCCTTCCTGAACATTCTAACGAACACAATACAGAAGTGACTTTAGCAGAGTTAGAAAGGTAGCATTTCTTTTTTTGCATACTGATGAGTACTGACATCTGAAAAGTAATCTGACAGGAAATATAAAATAACCAAATTTATTTGATAATAAAATTCTGGAAACTGTCCTTCCCCCATAAGTGCATGGCTAATTTTGTCATCGAACTTTCTCTTTGACACCTCTTGCGTTGTGACTGAAGGAGTCTGCTTTCATTTCATTAGACCTCATGGACCCGGGACTCCTTGTTCTTTCCTTGAAGCTGAGGGAGGCTGGATGCACATAAACAAGCCGTCATCCCAAATACCATGGCTACAAGATTTACACTGCCCATTATAGTGGAAATCAGTACAGCAATACTCATTTTAGAGCTAGAAGAAGTTCAGAGATGGGAAGTAATTTATCCAAAGTCATGGCCTGTCCAGGTTGGGGATATGCTTAAAATTTAGATCCCTAGTCTGAAGCCTCTTCATATAAAGCATAGACATAAAAATGGTGAGTTCCAAGTAAGAGCTAGATTTTAAACTTTGAGTCTTGATTTCTTTGCCTAGCTATATTTTCTCCTCCCTGGCCCTTAAGCATTGACATCTCCTGGATATAGCTTCCGCCCAGAAGCAACTTTGGGGAAAATGGATTTCAGCTGGGCCTTAATCAAAAGCCCCCTTGTGAAAATTTGGCCTCCAGTTCAAGACTGAGCAGAGCCCCTTTGGATGAATCCACAACTCAACTCATTTAATGAATGAGGGATCTCAGAAATTTGCCTCCTCCCACTCCAATCCCCAAATACACTCCGGGATTCAGTGCGATGGGAAAATCAAACAGTGACTGCCTCTAAGCAGGAGAGGATAGTGATTTTTGGCCGGGAAGGAAGGAGCAAGGGGGGAATTTTCTGGAGGGAAAGTAATGACCATTTTCACCGGGGTTTGGATTAGGTGGCGCGGCGCACATTTGTCCAAACTCACAGATACACTGAA
The DNA here is from genome assembly GCF_011800145.1 of Mirounga leonina. NCBI lineage: Eukaryota > Metazoa > Chordata > Mammalia > Carnivora > Phocidae > Mirounga > Mirounga leonina. The sequence continues at coordinate 9,691,631 of NW_023270649.1, forward strand.
GATTTGTGTGTTTCATTATATGTGAATTTTAGCTATCCTAAAACCTTGGGTAATGAAACAAACTCCCCGGGAAAATATTTGGGATGGTGACAGGGTTAAGAGCTAGAAATGTTAAATTTGCATTTTTATCAGCTCTGTCATCATCCTCACCAACCACAAAATACAAAAGTCTTTAGACCACGTCTGTAGAGGGTGGGGTGGGTGGAAGTAAGAAGAAGCCAAAACCTGTATCTAAAGTACACGATGCATGTTCCGGGGCAATTGTCTTTCTGCTGGCACAGCCAGGAAACCAGACCTTTGCCCTGAACGGAGCAGGCTTCCTTTAGCAGCTACTCCTTAGGTAAAAATAATCACTAGGGTTGTGGGGGGGTGTGGAGGGCGGGGAAGCTGAGGGGCGGGAACTCCGTCGTGAAGCCCCTGGAGGAAACCCCGTGTAGGGTGGTGGGAATTGGGCATCTCCGATTCTCTGATGTCTTCCCCTAAGTAAACGTAGAAATGGGTCAAAAACTGGCAGGGAGGAGAGGCCCTGCTTCAGGATAAAATCCATTACATTATGGGTTTGGGAAAAATTTAAAAAGCATGTGGGTAAAGAATAAATGTTACTAAGACTGTATTGTTTGAGGGTCTTCCTGTTCGCACTTTGAGAATTACTCTGTTTCCCCAGTTTACCAGTGTGGTGCGCTGCTTTTATTATCATGCAAATTTCAAGCCTAGAAAACACAGAGAATAATATAACAAAGAGTAGTATACCCATGATTCAGTCTCGGAGCACCCAGCTGGCTCAGTCCGTGGCACTTGTGACTCTCAGTCTGGGGGTCGTGAGCTCGAGCCCCATGTTGGGCGTGGAGCCTACTTAAAAAAAAAAAGTATGTTTCCATGATCCAGTCTTGTCGGATTACTGTTTTTTTCTTTTTTTAAGATTTTATTTTTGGGGCGCCTGGGTGGCTCAGTTGGTTGGGCGTCTGCCTTCGGCTCAGGTCATGATCCCGGGATCCTGGGATCGAGCCCCGCATCGGGCTCCCGGCTCAGCAGGGAGCCTGCTTCTCCCTCTGACCCTCTCCCCTCTCATGCTGTTTCTCTCTCGCTGGCTCTCTAAAAAATAAATAAAAAATAAAATCTTCAAAAAAAAAAAAAGATTTTATTTTTAAGTAATCTCTACACCCAACGTGGGGCTCGAACCTACCACCCCAGAGATCAAGGGTCACCTGCTTCACTGACTGAGCCAGTCAGGCGCCCCGGGATTACTTCTTTTTCGAGATTGCAAGGGTGTTTTACTTTGTGATCAGTGATTATTAATAACTAAATAGTTCAAATGAATCAGAGTTGTCCTTCTATGAACACTTATATCCTCTTGGCTTTTTCCTCACCTTTATGTTATATGTACTTGGATATAGGCGTTTGGACATGATAATTGGTAATTGGATACTCTCCTGTTTTCCTAAACAGGTACATATATCTCTATGAGTGACTGCTCTTAGCTTTTGCTATTTATAATTTATAGAGATTTTTTTTTTTTTTTTTTTTTTTGCTTAAGAGACTTATTGTTAAAATACTTGAGGCATATCTGCTTTTTTGCTCTACAGACTCTACAGTCTGGTTGCTTTATAATTTTTTTTTTCAGCTTTATGGAGATTTAATTGACATATAACACTGAGATTAAGGTGTACAACATGATGATTTAATACACATATATATTGTGAAATGATTACCACAATAATGTTAGCAACACCTCCATGATGACTTTTACAAAAATTTGTTGTTTACTTTTTGTTGTTGTGATGAGAACACTTAAGGTCTATTCTTAGCAACTTCCAAGTATATAATACAGTATTGTTAACTATAGTCACCATGCTGTACATTAGATCCCCAGAAATTATTCATCTTATTACTGTAAGTTTGTACCCTTTGACCACCATCTCCCCATTTTCTGTATCCCCTAGCCCCTGGCATCCACCAATCTACTCTCTCTTTTTTTAAGATTTTTAAAATTTATTTATTTGAAAGACAGCACACACGAGCAGAGGGGGGAGAGGGAGAAGCAGACTCCCTGCTGAGCAGGGAGCCCAATGCGGGGCTCGATCCCAGGGCCCTGGGATCATGACCTGAGCTGAAGGCAGATGTTTAACCAACAGAGCCATCCAGGCACCCCACCAATCTACTCTCTGTTTCTGAGTTTTGCTTTTTCAGATTCCACATATAAGTGAGATCATATAGTATTTGTTTTTCTCTGATATATTTCACTTAACATAATGACCTCAAGGTTCATCAATGTTGTTGCAAGTGGCAGGATTTCCTTCTTTCTCATGACTGAATAATATTCCATTGTGCATTTACTTATGTATATAATATAATATCCATATAGAAACATCTTCTTTATCCATTCATCCATCCAGAGATACTTCAGTTGTTTCTGTACCTTGGCTATTGTGAATAATGCTGCAATGAACATAGAAGTTCAGATATCTCTTTGAGATCCTGATTTCATTTCCTTTGGGTATGTACCCAGAAGTGGAATTGCTGCATTGTAGGGTAGTTGTGTTTTTAATTTTGTGAGAAACCACCATGCCGTTTTCCACAGTGGCTGCACCAAGGGATACTCCCACCAACAGTGCATGAGGCTTCCCTTTTCTCCACATCCTCTCCAACTTCTGTTAGCTCTTGTCTTTTTGATACTAGCCATTCTATCAGGTGTGAAGTGACAGCTCATTGTGGTTTTGATTTGCATGTCCCTGACGATGAGTGAGTGACGTTGAGCATCTTTTCATGTGTCTGTCGGCTGTCTGGATGTCTTCTTTGGAGACATGTCTATTCAGATCCTCTCTTCACTTTTTAAAATTGGATTGTTTGGATTTTGCTATTGAGTTGTATGAGTTCCTTATATATTTTGAATATTAACCTCATGTTATAACACTATCAGCAATTTCAAAATTTTAAAATGGAAATCTTTATTTGTAATGTAAGTCAGCCGTTCTCCAACATTTAGTCTTTTTTTTTTTTTTTTAAAGATTTTATTTATTTTTTAGAGAGTGAGCGAGAGAGAAACAGCATGAGAGGGGAGAGGGTCAGAGGGAGAAGCAGGCTCCCCGCTGAGCGGGGAGCCCGATGTGGGACTCGATCCCAGGACCCTGGGATCATGACCTGAGCCGAAGGCAGATGCTTAACCATCTGAGCCACCCAGGTGCCCTCCAACATTTAGTCTTAAGAATCATTGACGACTCCAGAAAGCTCATGTTTGTGTGGATTTTATCAATTGGTGTTACCAGGTTAGAAATAAAAGTGGATAAAAATGTCTAAATACTTATTTATTAATTTATTTAAAATCACAATAGCAAACCCAATATATGCTAACATAACACATTTTCATGAAAATAACTATTTTCTTAAATAAAAAATTTATTGGGAAAATGGCATTGTTGCACATTTTTGCAGTCTTGTTCATGTCTGCCTTAATAGAAGCTGGATTCTCATATTTGCTTCTATATTCAATAGATTTCTTTAAATGATTTTATTTATTTGAGAGAGAGTGAGAGAGAACGAGAGGGGGGAGGGCCAGAGGGAGAAGCAGACTCCCCACTGAGCAGGGAGCCCAATGCGGGACTCAGTCCTGGGACTCCGGGATCGTGACCTGAGCCGAAGGCAGACGCTTAACCAACTGAGCCACCCGGGCGCCCCTGTATTCAATAGATTCTGAAACATTGTTTTGTTCAGAAAATATAGAGGAAACCCAGCCTCCCAAGGATAAGTATTTGGAAATAGGAGGAGTATATTAACAACTTTTTCAGGTAGTTGTGGATATTCTTCTTTGGTAGTACACCAAGTTGTGACGAGTGGTAGTTTCTTGAAGAAAATATACGTTATGAGATTTGAAACCATAGTAATGACGTTTTTGTACTCTGTTACATTAAAATTCATTGGTTTATCTTACATTTTGAATGAATATTTTACCCATGCATGATTTTGTAACATCGTGTGTTGGTCATGAGGGAAATATTGTTTCATTGAGTTACGCAGATCTTCCTTATACAGTATAAAATAAAATCACACTCATTAATGCCACTGATCTCCTGAGAGAAGTCTTTAAATGATGGGAAGCTGTCAAGTCCATGGGGCATATTCACGTTTTCTAAAATTGTAATTGTCACTTGAAAACTCAAGCTCAAACTCAAATTTTATTATTGGCAGCAAATACTGTCAATTGTTTTCCTCAAACTGACAAGCCCATTTTGTTCATTTTTGAGAAAATGTCTGCCTAATCCTCAACTCTGTAAAAACCCCTGGTTGTCAGTTAGCCTTTCAAGTTAAAATAGTATCACGTGAAAACAGCAGCTAGTTTACCTGGCAACTCAAATATTGGCACTTCAAACAGTCGCTGAGTGCTTTTCTTTTAAGATTTTATTTATTTGAGAGAGAGAGAGAGCGAGAGAGTACGAGTGGGGTGAGGGGCAGAGGGAGAAGCAGACTCCCCGCGGAGCAGGGAGCCCGATGCAGGGCTCCGTCCCAGGACCCCCGGGATCATGACCTGAGCCGAAGGCAGACGCTTAACCGACTGAGCCCCCCAGGTGCCCCCGAACAGTCACTGAGGGCTTTTCCTTGAGACAATATATGAACACTGGTAGGCAGCAGAAAGGATTTAGACATACTTCTCATTTTGTCACACAGAATTTAAGAACATGTGTACTCAAGGGTTGAAAGATAGTAAAAGTAATAATTTTACTGGCGTTTGTGTTTTCTGCAAGTGCATGGTGGTGAGAACACAATCCCCATTAGTACAGCGTGCGCCAACGCCTTCATTCAAGTTCAGGTTCCAGCACCTTTACTCCCCACTGCTTTGTAACACTAGTGCAAATATCAGCATGGTGAGAAAGACAAATAACATCTTTGAGGCATTAGGAGAATAGTTTTGACTTCACAGAACCCTTGAAAGGGTCTTGGGGACCCCCCAGGTATCTGGGGACCACACTTTGGTCAGAATTTTGGTGTCAGAATTTTACCTATTTAGCATTAACAGATGAATTTAGCATTCTTTTACTCAGGAATTACATGTGTCTATACACCACAATGTGCCGGCAATACAATGGTGGGCAAAAGCAAAGTCTCTGCCCATATGGAATTTCTATTCTATTGGGTGAGACAAACTGTAATCCAATCATTGGGTAACTGTAAACGTATAATTGTCATAAGTGCCATGAGAACCACAGTAGGGGCAGTTGGCTTAATCTGTGGGTGGGAGGTTGAGATACAGTGTTCCTGAGGACCTAATGTTTGCCTTAAAACCTCAAGGGTCAATAGGTGTGAGCAGGTAGAGGAGGTGGCGATAGTGTTCCCAGGCAGCGGGACCAGCATGTGCAAAGGTCCTGAGGCAGGAGGGAGCTTGGCATGTTGCAGAAATGGGAAACAGCTCTGAAAAGGAGGGAGGCTGATGGGAGATAATGACAGAATGGAAAGAATAGATGCGAATATATTGTAGTCCCCACTAACATTTTGGCTTTTATGCAGAGAACAAAGAGGTGCCATTGAAGTGTTTCTAGAAAGGGTGGCTTGATGGAATTGGCAGTATAAGAAGATCACCTGGGCAGCAGTGTTGAGAATCAATGGATGATGTTGGGGGGTTGGGCAGATGAATGCAGGGAACCATTTTTCAGATGGGGAGACTCAGAAATGTTGATGTTTGCCAAGAATCGCACCACTCCCAGTCTTAAAACTAGACTTTCCACACTGTTTTTATTTTTCAGCTCCATTGAGGTATAATCGACAATTAGAATTGTAATATATTTATGCTATTTTTTTCTTCAAGCAACTGAATGATATTTCTGATATAGAGGCTTCTAGGTTTGGGGGGTGGGCGGTCACGGACACCTCTGGGATTCTACTGACAACTAATAACCTTCTCCCTAGCAAGGTTCACATTTGCACACACACAAAATTGTCACATTTCTAGAGGTTTTCTTTTGAAACCCATTCAGAGATTGCCCAAGACCATTTGAAACCCAAGGTTAACAAGGCTTATTCTAGGGCCTTTCAAAGCTATCACTGGTGTTAAGTCTGGTCACTGGTAGATTTTTTAAATAATCATCAAAAACACTAACCACTTTAGATTTCCAGATTAAAAATGGGTTACTCTTCATAGAATTACCATGTAACCAGCAGTTCCACCCCTAGGTATGTGTTCAAAAGAATTGAAAACAGGTGTTTAAACAAAAACCTGTACACACGTCCATAGCAGCACTATTCACAGTAGCCAAAAGGTGGAAACAACCCAAATGTCCTTCAGTGGATGAATGGATAAACAAATTGTGGTCCTAGGCATACAATGAAAGTATTTGGCAGTAAAAGGGAATGAGGCCCTGCTGTGTGCTACAACATGGATGAACCTTGAAAAGACTATACTAAGTGAGAGAAGCCAGATACAAAAGGCCACACGTTGTATGATTCCATTGATATGACATGTCCAGATAAGTAAATCCTTAGGCAGAAAGTAGGAGTGGTCGTCTGGGACTGGGGAGGGGACAAAGGGAATGGCTGCTTTGTGGGTACAGGGTTTTTGTGGTGATGAAAATGCTCTGGAATTAGATAGAGGTGATGGTTGCGCAACATTGTAAATGTACCAAAAGCCACAAAGTAGACAGTAATAGATGGGCTTTTTAAAGACTTTAAACCCGACGCACCATTCTTTGTATTTGTTCTTTTTGGCCTCTTTCCTGAGCTGCTCTGGGTCAGCTATTCCTCCCTTGTCGACTACAGCAGTGGTTCTCAGAGGTGGGGGCGGGGAAGGGGAGGTGGATTGTTGGGACTCCCAGGGGACATTCAGCAATGTCTGGAGACAGTTTGGTTGCCAAGACCTAATGCTATCTAGTAGATAGAGACCAGGGATGTTAAATATCCTACGATGCACCAGACAGCCCTCATAGCAAAGAGTTCTCTGACCCCAAATGTCAATAGTGCCAAGGCTGAGAAACTCGGGATTATAGTATTGTTATCGTATAATTGAAAATGCCAATACCTACTTATTATGGGCGTTCTTATGGAGACAGCTCCCATTCTCTTGGTCTCTAGGGCTTGTGATGCCAAATGCTGAAACAGCCCCAAGGAGAGGGTTCTGGAACTCTATAGGGAAATCAAAGACCTCAGCCTTGTTATTTGTGGATCCCACAAAGGCTATATCCCATAAGGTCCTAGGGACAGCATGGAACTAGAAAATGGAAGTTAACCCTTCCATGTCTGGCTGCATGGTGTCTGCATGCTGGCCACCTGGCAAGGATGAGCGGATAAAGAATACAGCATAAGAACATGATCTATAAAGGAAGGAATGAGCATAGCACCATTTTTCTTTATCATTTCAATTATTCTAAGAATTGCATCGTCCATAATTTCATTCTGAACCAAGGTTTATTTATTGATTTTTTTTTTTTATTAATCTACTTATAGAAGGTTGGTCCTTTTATCTTACAAGGAAAACACTGGCTATATGGATCAGTTTCATTCTCTTTAATATTATTTGAATATTGGTAAAAACAAATGCTTTTAAAACAGGCATGATCTTGAATGAGAATCAGATCCTCCATTTTAAAAACCTTGTCACTGCCTTTCTTGAAGGGAGCAAACCCATACTGCATAAAATGGCAACAGATTCTTAAATATTCTCCTTATTATTCTGCAGAGAGATGACATGTTCAGAACACCCTTAACTACACTTACTCACATTACTTTAGAAAATACCTTAGGGAAAACCTTCAGTAATTATTTACTTGCTGGAAGATTTACTCTCTGAAAAATTATGCTTGGTCTCTCCCTAGCTGGCGAAAAATGTCACAACTAGGACATATCATGTTGAACACATTGTTTGACAATTTGGAGGTCACATGGGGGAGGGGCTTCATTATAGTTCCTCTCTAATGGGTTTGGCAAATGCATCTGTACCTGTCCCTGCAGTGGTAAACTCCCCAGCAGTGACCATCCAGAATAAATGGAAAAATCACGTTCGAGGACAGGGAGCACTTGCTTATGTGAATTCACTCATACTGAAAATGCCAGGAAGTCAAATTCACATTTTTCTTCATCTAGGGGTCTGGCTAACCCTTTCTAATAACAGTGCACACTTCTATGAGGCCACTGAGGCCAGGACGTCATATGTTTGTGATTGGAAGACTATGGCTACAAAAGGAAGTGATGTATTTGAAAGAAATTAACAAATACACACGAGGGTGGGTGTGAGTTTCTCAGCATGGAAACGGATTCTGTCCTCAAATGGTTGCGTGGAAACATCTGTTTCAAACCATTCTGAACTAGGAAGAATGTGGGGACCAACCATATGGCTTACCTCACCCTCTTGACCTAAGGGATGGTGTCTGGGCAAGGGAGGAAACAGAAGTGGCCTTGGAATCACATCCTTTTAAAAACAAAACAAAACAAAACAAAACAAAAACCATGTCCTTATGCTTTTTTGAAGGGTTTCTTCACAGCATAAAATTCCCCAAATATCCTCTTTGTGTTTATTTTTTTAACCCCTTACACAGTTTCCTCACGGTTAGTATCTTTCATGACTGTGGCATATTTGTCAAAACGAAGAAACTGAAATTGGTGTAATTTAACCAAGCCCCAGACTTTATTTGAATTTCACCAGTTTTTCCATACTGTCCTCTTTCTGTTCCAGGATCCCATCCAGGACACTACATTGCATTTAGTCATTATTTCTCCTACTCTTCCTTCTTGGCTTTTGATGACCCTCTCTTCTTTTGCCTGACTATAAGCTTCAATGGGCTCTTAAGAAGCCCTTCTAAACATACCAGGGCCAACATTTCAATTGTGTCTATTGTAAGGGAGAAAAAAAAAACTTTCCCTCTACCTTCTCAGTCCCTGCAGTTGGGTCCCACTGACAAAAGACAGGTTAACAAGGGAAAAACTGAGTTTATTAACACGAGCAGAGTGTGTATATGTGGAAGAAATTCAGTGATAACTTAAAGTGGTGGTTAGAACTTAAGCTGTTATGGCATCTTAACAAGGGCAATAGATTTGCAGAGAGGTGACAAGACAAAAGGAAAACAGGCTTAGGCTTTTAGGGGTGACAAGCCACAGTAAAGTGAATATATGTGGGGAAACTAATGGAAGATAATGGTTAGCTAGTGAAGTTTGTTATGGATAGATTCCTCTCATCTCCAGACTAATAAGAGGCTACGGTTGTCCCTGGTGCTTAGGAGTCTAAGAATTGTCCTCCTCTTCCTGGTATGAGAGAAAGACACCTTTACAAATGGAATTTTATGTTCTGCTCTGAGGCAAATGGGGAGAAGGCAGAGAGCTATTTTTGGCATCTGCTGTTTCTCAATTTTCTTCAGCTCAAAATCTTATGCCAAAGTAGTTTATTTGGAGGTGGCATATTCTGATCCCCTGCACTATAATTCAAAAAACAAATAAACCAAAAACGAACAACAACAACAAACAATTTTAAAAACCAATAAAAAAAACTTGGGAAAATTTAAAAATTCAGTCAAAAGGCTCTCCTGGTTGCCATTTTACCTACATAAAATCAGTCATCATCCATTTAATGAATTTATTTTCTACGATTTTTAGTGCCTGTTCTGGCATAACTCAACATATAGCTGGATCTATCTCATGGGTCAGAACAAGAGGTCATCAGGCAATAGGAAGGACTAGACTAGGCCAGCAAGGTATTAGAAACTAGACTTCTGGACTGGGAAAGGACAGAAATTTGGACCAGACCATGCCTAACTATATGAGGGGAAGTTCAGAGAGCGGGACCATAGAACATCTGGGAGACCCCAGACAGGTAGCATCAGAAATTAAAGCAAATAGTAGGAGCATGGGGACAAGGGGTTGAGAAAGGTGGGAGGGCAGATGGACTGGCAGTGAGTGCCAGACAGGGTTAGGTGATGTGCAGGAGCCAGTCAGCCATGAGCAGGAGGTTGGCCAGAAAGAGCAGAAAGGACATCAGCCTGGCCTCATGCTGCCTGTGAATCAGAGGCAGGATCCTGGTTTGAGATCTCAGAGCTTAGGTTCTGAGTTGTATCTCTGGCAGGGTTTGACCATGCAGGGACTACCCAGAACCAGGATACCCGGGATACCAAGGTAGAGAGGTGAGCACAGGAACCCCAGCATTAGAATTAGGGCAAGGTAAGAGCAAGGTCAGAACCCAGGTTAACCTGAGATTATATTAACTTCCCTACCAAAAAAAAGATACTAAATTCCCCCTGAATAGGAAAAAAAGTTACCACTAACTCTAACTCAGAGTTTCAACCTTGGCGCCAGTGAGATTTGGGACTGGATAGCTCTTTGATGCCAGGGCTGTCCTGTGACATCGTAGAATGTTTAGCAGTATCCCTAGCCTTGACACACTAGATGCCTACAGCACCTCCATCCCCTGCCAAGGTGTGACGATCAAAAATGTCTCCAAATATTGCCAAACGTCCCCTGGGGACAAACCCACTCCTGTTGAGAACTACTGCTCTAAAATGAGGCTGACCCAGTAAGAGGCATTAAATGGCCTCAGTTTTAGTAGAAAAATGTCTGGGGGAAGAAAACCAGGCCAGTTATTACAACCCAGAATAGGAATCAAGGGAAGTGACGCACCTAGTAAGGCAGTGTGGATGCAATGGCTCCTTCATAGAGAGCCACTGCATAGGCAGGTGTTAGAAAATGTTGGTCTTCAGTGGAGGGAGTCTGGGACCATAAATTGCCTTGCTCCATATCAACAATATATATGGTAGAAGTGGGTATGTATTCACTGATTTAATGGGTCAAATGAAATTGACTTGTGCTTAAAGCAATGTTGGACACATAAAGCCAGAAGAAATGAAAACTGTCTTTGTGTTTTCATACCATGAAAGCCATCCTAGCCTTAAAATGCTGTTGCCCAATGTGGGACGTATTTTACTGAATAATGCCCTTTTGTACTCTTAAGTTTTTTTCCGTTGAGTCTTATAAAGGCATTGTGTAGAACTTTTTTATCCCAGAAAATAGTGGTCACTGAAGCATTTTGGTGGACTTGTTACCACTTATATACAGTTCTAGTGTAGATTTCTCTGATTTCCTGTGTGGTATTGATGTTTGGGAATAAACTGCAAAGAGCAATGATTGCCATATACTTTGCTGCTTAAATCCACGTGAATTTCTTAATTTCATGCCACGTTGCACCATTACACTGTGGTTGGCAACTTCCAAAATGGCCCCCACGATCCCCACTTCCTGGTAATTGATGTGGGAAACAAAGGCAGAAGAAAAATCATTAAATTTCCTTACTACCTACAGCCCACTGACAAGTCCTTGAAACAGGCAGAGTGACATTCCTCTGAGGACTCAGCTGCCTTGCTGTTAATACTCTGCAAAGGGCAAAAAGGCAATCTTAGCTCAACCCCCAGGATTCTCTAAGTCTACTTTAACATACAAAAATTCCTTTGGAAACTTCCTTTATCTCTACCCCCCAAGATGCATGTTGACATTCATCCCCCAAGCATATGACCCACTGATATACATCTGAAGGGTCTCATGACTGAGTTTTTCCTAAACAGTAATAAATGACCTTTCCCCAACAATAGCTAGCCCCCTCAGGATCCTGGAAATCTTGTTTCCAAAATACCTGGGAGGCTTGTGCTCTCCCTAACCCCCTCCCAACTTGAAAGTATATAATGGGCCACTCCTCATGACCCCAGTGCAGCTCTTTTCTGCCCACGTGTCCTGTCCCCGTGCTTTAATAAAACCACCTTTCTGCACCAAAGATGTCTCAAGAATTCTTTCTTGGCCATGGGCTTTGAACCCTAACGTCTCTCCTACATCAGTAGTCACACCTTGTGTGGTCCCCTCCCTTTGCATGATGGCCGGACCTAGTGACTTGCTGTTGGCAAATAGAATATGGTGCAAGTGATAGGATATGGCTTCCAAGATCAAGTTCTAAAGATCATCACTTCAGCTTTGCCTTTTCTCTGGCTCTTCTTGCTTGCTCTCTCTGATGGAGCCAGATGCCATGTTGCAAACTGGCCTATGGAGAGACCTATGAGACAAAGAACAAAGAAAGACCTCTGGCCAAAAGCCAGCAAGGAATTGAGGCCTTCAGTCTCACAGTACGTAAGGAACTGAATCCTGCCCACAAGCACTTGAGCCTTCAGATGACTCTAGCTCCTGGCCAACACCTTGACCAGAGCCTGCGAGAGACCCAGCTGAGCCACTCCCAGATTCTTGACCTGCAGAAAGTGTAAAATCATAACTATTGTTATTTTAACTTGTTACATTTTAGGGTGATTTGTTAGGCAGCAATAGATGACTAACCCATACACTAAGGTCATTCTGCACTTAGATCTGTGGCCCTATTCTTGTATCGTCCAATGAGGCAACACACAGCTATGAAGACAAAACAATGAAACTTGAACTCCAGCTCCTGATGGGTAGAGAGGGGGCCCTGAGGTAGGAGGATGGCAACTGACCATGACACACAGATTTTAAGGCTGCTGAGAAATGAAAGAGAATTACCTGCGGCGTGGAAACAGGAAGTCCACCATTTGTAGCCATAAGACAAAAAGACCCGAGTGTATCTAATCTGCCCAACAGGGGGAAGCGGGAGGAAAGAGAAAAGCAAGGAGCAGCACCATGAATACCAGGCGCAGTCTGCATTGCACAGTGGGGAAGGGGCACATCCAGGCTTTGAGGAGCACCAAGGAGTCCTGGAAGAAAGTGACGATGGTGGTTTCAGGGGAAATGTGAAACATGCTTAAAAATAGATTTCTAAAATGTGAGGCGTGATAAGAAGTAAAACATCTCTAACAACCACAACCGCAACCCCCACAAAAGAAGAAGCCTCAGCCTCCCAGCCCTCTAGGTGACTAAACTATACTGGATTTTCTGGACAATTCCATAGGCCCAACAGACAGGAAAGAGCGAGAGAGTCAGGGATGTGAGAGTCCATTCTTTGTAACTGGACAAAAACACTTAAAGACAATAAGAGTACTATTTATTGATCACGGTACGAAGCAGTTTACCATTTCTTGAAACTTCATGTTTTGCAGCTGAGGAAGCTAAGCCCTCACAACCAAGGTGTGTGACTGGTGGAGCCAGCGGAAACCCAGGTCACTTGATTCCGAAGCGCGACCTTTACCCACAACCGTGCAGCCCAAGGTACGAGCAATCCGAACAGGATGGCCCTTGAGCTGAGCCATCCTGGGGACCCTTGCTGGGCCATGCTGGCCGGATCGCGGGAGGCGAGCATGGTGACCAGGGAAGGAGGGGACCCCACGGTTGCTCAGGTCACTGTTGACTGAGTATATGCTTATATACTAACAGGTCGTGCAGTCCTGTCCTTTGGTACTTAAGCATCCCATCAGATGTACCAGTGCAGGTGGGCGGAGAGCAACTCTGTTCCCAGCCAGTCTGGTCCCGGGCCTCCTTTCTGCAGGGTCCTGTCTCCACTTGTCACACAAAACCTGGATGTTTATTTCCAGCACAAACTGACTAAAAGTGAAGGAGAAACCAGACTGTCTGTTCTCTCGAGCATTTGTAGACAGACAACTTTTAAATAGAAGCACCCACATGGGATTCTGAAAGCTGCGCTGGCATGGTGAGTTCTGGTCGGAGATCCCTCTAGAAAGAGAAAACTCGAGCGACCGTCTTGTCTCGTGAAAAGGGGTGGGGCGTGGGATTTGGCTGTTTAGGGAAAAGCTGGTCTCTTCATCTCATGTAAAATCACAAGGCCATGGTGTAAATTTATTTTTTTTTTAAGATTTTTATTTATTTGCGAGAGAGAGAATGAGAGACAGAGAGCATGAGAGGGAGGAGGGTCAGAGGGAGAAGCAGACTCCCTGCCGAGCAGGGAGCCCGATGCGGGACTCGATCCTGGGACTCCAGGATCATGACCTGAGCCGAAGTCAGTTGCTTAACCAGCTGAGCCACCCAGGCGCCCATGGTGTAAATTTAAAGTAGTCATAGAGTCGCCCTCCTCCAGCCTGGCTGGTTCATTTACGCCGAGTGCAGAATAGAGGGAGAAAGCCGTATATTTGGCCTTAGGCTGGGGGATGCCACTGACCGTGGAATATAAAGAAGTGCTTCTCCACCCTAGAGTCACCCTCCAAGGATTTTGGTAATCGATCTGCGGTGTGGCCTGGCCACGAGATTAAAATCTCCCCCGATGATTGCCATGTGAAGCCCAGGGTGGGGATCACTGATCTAGAGGGATGACAGGACGTTTGCAGGCACCACAGCTTGGATGGGGTTTTGCCACTTACGAGTTGGATCGAGGAAATGACCAGATTAGCCCGGCTCGTTTTCCCAATAAGCCACCCAGGTGTTGGCCCAGCTTTTCCCCTCTGGTGCGTGGAGGGAACTGTGGTCTGGTCTTCGTGACTTGCCTCTCTGTTTTGTTTCCCCTGTTTGCACTCGAAGGGAGAATTAACGCTTGAACTTCTTCTTTGTGCTTCCGTTTTATCATCCTCAAAGTGAGAAGAATAGTCAGGGATCGGTAGCGGCTGTTTTTGTCGCGGTCCTGCAGGGACATAGCTAATGAACCGGCCGGGGTGCTGTTGGAGTAGCATTTGGTGGCGAAAACTTGCAGAACCAGGGACAGTAGCAAGGGCGTGAAGCCCATTGCCTGGGGCATTCTAGCATGGCTGTGCCGGACACGGGAGAGAGACCCACACCCTGGGCTAAGCGAGAGGGTTAGGGAAGCCCAGACCCCTCCATGTATGAAGGTTCCTATAGAACTGTAACATGACAGAGCAAAAACCTTCCTGGTTGTAACTGAGCTGATATATGCAAGAACACTTCAACAGTTACAACATTATGCAAGGGAAGATGGAATTATTGTAAGTCTCCTATGTTTTCATGCATCCCATAGTCCTACACACCCTTGTTATTGCTCCATGTTGGGATTTTCCGGGGCCATTTTCCAGATAGCGCAATATACCATTTCTCAAACTTTCATGTGCATGCCAATCACCCAGGGCTCCTCTTAAAATGTAGATTCTGGTTCAGTGACCTGGATGGGGCCTGAGATTCTGCATTTCTGTATTTTCAGCATCTCAGTGATGCTGACGCTCCTTTTATAAAGAAGGTACCAAGCATTGTTCTAGTTGCTCCTCAAGGCACACATTATGGCCATCAAACGTTGCCCATTGCCATCTTTCTCTGGTGTATTGGCCTCCGTTTAGGGGGGCCAGATGAAACACGTATGTCCCAAACACACTTAGGTAAAAGTTTACTTCTCGCTTGTCTGAAATTCAAACATAACGGGCTTCCGGCTAAATCCGGCTACGCTAAACCCCACTAGCCTCTTCCCACTTGTAATCTGCTGCCTGTAATCTGTTGGGGCAGCAGGAGTTGAAAACAGAGCTTGAAATGGGGGCTGCCAAGTGTAAGAAGCCCTCGATGTCCCCCCCCCATTTACACTTGCTTCCCCATCACGTCACACTATCTCTATTCTGACCAAATCTGTTTCCCCAACTCCTCATACCCGAGTTCTGAGACTCTGACACCCAGTTGCCTCCTCACCATCTCTGCCGGACTGTCTAGTGGGATTTCAGAACTAACGTGCTCAAAGCAGGACCTCTTGACTCCCGGGCTCTCCCTGGGTTCTACCAGCTTCTCCTCCCCTAGCCTGCTTCCCCGTTTGTGGCACCAAGGGCCAGCAACCTAAGAGCCATTTGGGGTGATCTTTTCCACACGCACCCCTTTCCAGTCCATCGATGTGGCCCTGGTGGCTCTCTCAGAACATGGCTCCAGTCCATCTGTCCCTCTGTTAAAAAAGGAAATTCAGCTGAGTACATTTTAAAGCTCTTACTGACTTTATTCACTGATATTCATGACTCACTGAATACGCAGCATCCGTTCTAGCAAATAGAATGGAGATCCAAGAGCTGTACGGTATGAAAGACGTTTGTAGGTGGAAGGGGGCGGGACAGGGAACTTCCTGGGGAGCACTGGATTGTTTCAGGCAGTCACCTGCCTTTGGTGGCTGGCAGGGGTCCATCAGGCCAGTTACTTCACCTGTGCTGACCAGGTTATTCTAGATTGACTGGCTTAAGATCCCACTCCCGGGACAGGCTGAACCTGTAAGTAAGCCAAGTGATATGTCTCGGTTTGGTGATGTGGGCTTCACACAAGTGACTCCATTTTGGGCCTGTGGCTCCCTTTGGCCACCCCTCATTCCCACTGCTAAAATCCCTGTCTAGGCAATCACGCCCTCTTGCCTGGACCAGTGCATGGACTTACCTGGTCTAGACTCTCTTCTTGTCCCCTTGCCCCCCACTCCCCACAGAGCAGCAATCAGATATACCCCTCACCTCCTCCCTCGCCAGCTGGCACACCCCAAACCCCATAGCAGTTCCCTGTTGGGATTATTGACTAGAAGCTGGTTAAGTCTGCAACAGAGATTCCGAACTGGGGGTGATTTTGCACCCCCCACCCCGGGGCAATGTTTGGAGACACTTTGGGCTGTTATCACTGGGGGCATTACTGGTATCTGGTGGGTGGAGACCAGGGATGCTGCTGGGACAGCCCACGCGCGGATGCCAAAGAATGTCCAGTCCCAAATGTCAGTCATGGAGAGGTGGAGAAATGGTGGCCTGAGGTGAGTGGGGTCCCAGTGCTGAAGATGAAAGAGTGAAGGACGGTTTCATGCTGACACACAGTGCTGCATTAATGAACACCTTCATTCTCCAGCTTCCTGCAGCTGCCCCAAGGGGGACCGCTCCTGGCTGGACAGATGCTGCAGAAGACATCAAGACACCGTGCTGAGAGCCTAGTGAGCTCCCAGCAGGTACGCAAGCGTTAAGTGGGATGCTTAGAGTTGATATAACATTGAACAAACGAAACCCCTAGTAAAGCGTAAAACAACTGAAAACCAGAGCCACGTGCGCTGAAGGGCTGTATTTCCAGAGGTCCCAGGGGATGGCTGATGAAGGCCTTGAGCCAACGGGCCCCGCCGGCTGCCCAGAGAATTTGCAGAGAACAAAGGCCTCTGATTTTCCCCCCCAAGCTGTTAGCTTTAAGTGAAACAAGGGTAAGAAAGTTCCCTTTGGTGTCTCTTGACGATTAAAGGATGATGTAGGGAAAGTGTTTTGATTTCTCACAAAAACCATGACATTTTTTTTCTTCCGTTGAAACATCTTTCCAATAACATTTCAACAAATTAACAAGGGCAACTTCAAAATGTGTGTTTCTTCCACCTTAAAAAAAATGTGACAACAACTGTTGTTCTTTTCCACTTCATTAAGCTGAACAGGCTTGAGATAAGGCCGGCCTTTCCTGCTACTGAGTAATCCCATGGAGTCTGAATAAAGCCACCAAAGAACTAATAGTTGCTAATGATCTCCCTCCACTAGCTTTCCTGTTAGCCATTTTTTCCTGTTAGCCATGTTCCCCCTGCTGGGCAGGAAGCAGTCTATGGCGTGGTTTACCAGAGAAGCCCCTCTAATCTCCTGTCACTTGATAGGCAAAACCCAAACCTATCTTTGTCCAACAGCACTCAGGAGCCCCACAGTGACAAATAGACGAAGTAACATGGCGGCGGTCCATGGGGTTGGTGGGAATGCAGAGGACTCCATGAGAGACACAAAATGGATGCCTTTAGGAATCAGATATTTAGGGGTTTAGGATGGTGAAGGAGTTCTCAACTCTGGCTGCGCGTTAGAATCACCTGGAAAGCTTTTTAAAAGTACCAGTGCCTGGGCTGGGCCCCACTCTCAGAGTTTCAGATTCAGTTGGCCTGGGGAAGGCCCAGGGCATTGGGATACTTTGAAAGTTTCCCAAGTGAGTCTAGAGGACACTGAGGGTTGAGAAGTACTGCCCTAGCCCAGGATTTCTCCACCATAGTGCTGGTGGTATTTTGGGCCAGATCGTTCTGTGCTGTGGGGGAGGCTGTCCTGTGTGCTTAGGGTGTTTAGGAGCATCTCTGGGCTCTACCGATGGGAGGCCAGTAACATCCCCTCCTCCTGTTGTGACAACCAAAAATGTCTCCAGATATTGCCAAATGTCAAATGTCCCCTGAGGGACAAAACTGCCCCCCCCCCCGCCCCGCCCCAATCCCCTGCATTGAGAATCACTGTCTTGGCCTTCGTGTGCAGAAAGGACTTCACAGGTGACCACACCGATGGTATGGTTGGGGGAGTGGGAGTGGAAGTTCAGCTCTCCGAAATAAAGACCTAAGGAATGAAAGAACTGTTCACGGTCCCATCCTCAGCCTCAAGGTGGGATCAGTGGTGCCTTCCATAACTTTACACTGAAATACCTTTCCTCTCAATTACAGACATACACAGACTACATTGGCTCTGTAATAAGTTTTGGTCTATATATTGAATATACAAATCCATAGCCAAAATTGTTTGTATGACATTAAAGATCTATCTCTGAGAGAAGAAGAAGACAACGCATTCCCTCCCTAATCGAGTTATGTGTTCCCATAGGTGGCCACCTCCCCTCCATTCCCTGCTGCTCCTGGGATAACTTTCCCGCTTTGGGGACTCCAACATCGCTGTCCCCAGCCACCAGTCACATGTGGCTTGGAAGATTTCAGCTTAAATTAATATAAGGGAGATAAAAGTAGAAATTCAGTTTCTCAGGCACACGAGCCACATTCCAGTTGCTCAGTAGTCAGGCATGACTAGTGGCTACGATATTTTAATGCCGGAGCGAACATTCTCAGCATGGCAGGGAGTTCTGTCGGATAGCCCTGTTTAACCGTAGAGCTTCTGGTGACATTTTCACACTTACATGTCCCTGCTAGTGCCCCACTGCTTCTTGGACCAGATTAGCTTGGCATTTAGGATGGTTCACGACATAACCCCAGCTGTCCCTTCCAGAGCCCCCGCTGCCCCTCTGTCTCCCATGTACAGCTCACCACCCGAGAGCAGAGACCACCACGCTCTTCCACCTCCATGGCTCTCCCTGTGCTGTTTCCTTTGTTGTGAATGCTATTTCTCTAACTTCTTCGCTAGGAAAACTCACTCTTGAGCCTCAGATTCAGTTCAAAGTCATCTGCGTTCATGTCTCTAACGCGTAAGGCAGAGCTCCTCAAGGTCGAGGAGGGGCTCCCGTCCTCTTTGCATCACCGAAGGCTAGCACTGTGTGGGCACCCACATCTCAAGCAAAGAATTAATCAACTAGCTAATGAATGAAGGCGGCATGATAGACACATTTAACACCACGGAAGTCCCAACAACCCACACTTGGATGAAACTGATGGTGCCTCCTTGCGAGAAGAACATCTGCCTTTTATTTTCCGAGCAGAGTGAGCAGAGCTGGTGACTCCAGGCTGGGATAGAAGATAAATGCCCTTAAAGCTTGTAGCTGATGGGTTGATAGTCTCGGAGAGTAAGAAAGAAAATAAAGGGGAAATTTAGCGCTCTCCTATGAGGATTTCAACTCTTCTATCAGTGAAGCAGAAATATCTCAAGAGAAAGAATATTTAAATAGTGAAAAACCAAACCAAAACAAAGGCAACAACAACAGAGAGGACCAGCTTAGCATTATAGCTGCAGTGTTTCTTCCCTGGACCATTCTTAACTCTCTCTAAAGGGTAGTTTGTCTCTATTACAGACCCCAGTGTTGTATCTTACACTTCCTTTCTTTTTCCCTCAGCACCTAACACGGTGTCCAGCACACAGCTTCACCTCCTCCAGGAAGCCTTCCTTGACTTCCCCTGACTACCCCTCTTCTATGATCCGGAAACACCACGTACACTGCTTCATCATGTACTAACTTGTCTTACATACTGTCTCTTTAATGTCACTGTGTTTTTCCTCAGGTCAGAGACTATATCTTACTCTTCTTTGAGTTTTCATGGCTATTAAGAGTGTCTGACACTGCAATAGATCTTTGATAAATGAATAAACCTTGGCAGTGGACAATCCAGGTTTTAAAGGAGAATGACAGTATTTCTTTGCAATAGTTAACAGTATTAGTAGGAATTTTTAGAATTTGAAAGGAGGAGTGGGGGAAACTTTATGACTGTGAATTTTTTTGGATTTAAAAAAACCTTTGGGTGGCTTAGTTGGTTAAGCATCCGACTCTCAATCTCAGCTTGGGTCTTGGTCTCAGGGTTGTGAGTTCAGGCCCTGCATTGGGTTCCATGCTGGGCGTGGAGCCTACTTAAAAAAATAAATGAATTTGTTAAAAAAATAAAAACAAAAACCAAATCTTTGGCGTTACTTGGTCTGGATAAAGGCACAACGATCATTAAATAATTCTAGCAAGTAGAGACAATTCTAGAAAAAGAATCCATGCAAGATTCCGTTTAAACCTGTTGATTTCAATCCAATGAATAAATATTGAAGACTTAGGATGAGCAAATAACTCTGCCAAGAGAGAAAAAAGAAAATACTTCTGCCACTTAACGTTTCCTAATTCTGTGACCTTATGATTCTGAACGCCTACAGAAGGTATTTTTAAACCTTGGCAGTCACATGGGGTAGATTTACATGAAGAACCAGGCATGATGGAGTCAGACCTTGCTCTCATCAAAGTTGCACTACGAAGTGATGCCAACGGGTCATTTTCAGATTCAGGCCATCGGTTTATGGCTTCACCCCAGAGTGGGCTAGACAATCACGTGCCACTTGGCAGTTTTCAAGCTGCACGTTCTTGCTGTCTAATGTTCTGTCCCTTCCTCCAGCAGCCAGATGGTTAATTGCCCTTCCTTAAGCACATGCACATGCACAGAAAAGGTGTGAGGAAGGGCCCAGGGAAGGGGAGCCTCTCACACAGCCCTGCCGAGTCACAGGATTGTCGACCCAAGGATGGTGCCTGAAAGCCTTTTCAGCCACACAAAACCCTGGGTTTCTTCATTAGCATATCAGAGGTGGCGCAGTGGTGGGAAATGCCACAGGCAACAAAGGACACAGCTCAGTGGCATTTTGTCATTGGTGCTTACAGAAGCAGAAAAAATGATCTTCAGGCCAGGGCTGCAGTGATAGACAGATGTTGACATATTTCCTTGGGTGACCAATGTCTGCCCAGCACCCCGCCCTCCACTTGATATGTACTCCAGGTTGCCCATCCCCCTGCAAGAGCACAGTGCCTGGACCAGTACACGAGGAAGAGCCGTGTACCAGTCAAGACCTTCCTCTAGCTAAAATGAAGACATAGTTTCAGTTTTAACTTCATTGTGACTGGAAGGGACTTGCCCTTTTTTTCCAGACTTGAGAGCCTTAGCGGAAACATGATGTGACGATAAATAGGAGAATCCATTGCCAGTAGCTAATACCATCACAGAGACTGAATCACTGTTTATGTCACCGTAACTCTTGTCAGGAACCTGCCATCTTATCATTTCATCCTGAAAGGGAGGAAAGGCGTTTAGTGACAAAGTAATTTCACATTCTCATTGTTAAATGATTTCCCTTCTGTGATCCATACTCTCTAGCAGTGGTTCTCAACCGGGGGGGATTCTGCCCCAAGTGGACACTGGGCAGTGTCTGGAGACATTTCTGGTTGTCACAAGTAAGGGCTGTGCTTACAGGCATCTAGTGGGTCAAGGCGAGGGATGCCGCTCAGCATCCAACAATGCGCAGGACGGCCCTGTGTGACAAAGACTTCCTTGGTTCAAGATGTCAGTAGTGCCGAGGCTGAGAAGCTCGGCTCTGTGGCCTTTTTTGTGAATATAATTTACAAATTCCCATCAAGACAAATTGCTACTGATGAACGGGCACCTCGAGGGACTTAGGTTCGTTCCCATGTTCACTATATTAATTTGGAATATGGAACCATTCTTGACAAAGAAACAGGACCTACAGGATAATTTCTCATCTTTGGCTGTATCACTGGAAGATTTGATCTAAGCAGTGGGTGTAAAATTTTAGAAAATTGTATATTGAGCACAGAGGGGTGAAAATTTTCCTACGCGCAGTAATTCTGCTTGCTTACAGCCAACAACGTGTCTTTACTTCACGCTCAGCTGAGTCTTAAATATACTCCAAATGGCATGAAATGTGATTAAAGAATTCTTCCTCCTCACTTGGAAATATTTATAACCTCTTAGAATATGACACATTGGGGTAAAATATACATTGTTCAAATATGCATGCATTATATATATTTTTATATATATATACACACACACATATATAATTAAATCTATATCTAAAATCACATGTTGTAGTAGGTTTATGTTATTTAATATCATGTTTTCCCAAATCAAAATTTTTTCAGTTCGATATTTAGAAATCAGAATGTCAGTAATCTCATATATACACATATGCATCCACATATATAAATAGATACAGATGTATAGAGAATCATATACAGCTGACCCTTGAACAATGTGGCTATTAGGGGTGTTCACCCCCTGTGCAGTCAAAAATCTGTATATAATTTTTGACTCTCCCAAAACTTTACTACTAATAGCCTACTGTTGACCAGAAGCCTTGTCGATACCATAAACAGTTGGTTAACACTTTTTTGGTATAGGTATTATATACCGTATTCCTGCAAGAAAGTAAGCTAGAGGAAAGAGAGCATGATTAAGAAAGTCATAAAGATGAGAAAATACACTTACAGTAGTGTACTGTATTTACTGAGAAAAAAAATCCGCATATAAGTAGACTCATGAAGTTCGAACCTGTGTTGGTCAAGGGCCAACTGTGTTGTTTTCCTTAGATACCAGTTGTTCTACCCAAGTAGCTAAACCACTCCAGATCCCAAACTCTAAGGACTATTGATCACTAGTTATTATATACATTGCTTTATAAGTTAGCTAAGTACCTTCTTTGCAGTGTCAAGTAGATGTTAGATGCCAGGGGAAAAAAAATGATAGACGATTATAACGAACTTTATAAAGAGAAACATAAAATAGAGACCAAAGTGAATTGCCTTAATCCATCTTCAGTTATCTCATAGTCTGTAGAATATATGGTTTTTTTCCTTAAAAGTTCCTAATTAAAATTATTCTATTGTTTAAAAATCACTCAGGCCTGAGACACTGCCCAAATCAGAGTATGTGCTCTGGTGAAGATATTTCATATTTCACCATTTGAAAAAATAGTTTTCCTTTCTGTAAAGCACAGTGGTTCATATGAGAATCAATTGAGCTTTAAAAGCATACTCAATTCTTAGGCTTCAATCAGACTGATCAGATTAGAATAACTGAGGATGACATTAAAACAAAATAATACACACACACACACACACACACGTGTACACACATCAGGCCATTCTACCATGCCTCCATAGTGGGAAGGCTGGCTGGAAACCCAGTTCTAAAGCACAGACTACCAGAGACCACCAAATTGGCAGGTAAACTGGGCAAATATTGCCCCATAGAGACGGTAACGACATTTCTCTGTCTTAGTCTGGTGGAGGCAGGGAGTGGAAATCGTCCAGGAGAATACTTTTGGTATGTTAACAACTTAGCAATGATTCATTCCTTTTTTTTTTTTTTTAAAGATTTTATTTATTCATTTGAGAGAGAGCGCAAGCAGGGGGAGCAGCAGAGGGAGAGGGAGAAGCAGACTCCCCACTGAGTAGGGCGCCCGACGTAGGGCTCAATCCCAGGACCCTGGGATCATGACCTGAGCCGAAGGCAGAGGCTGAATCGACTGAGCCACCCAAGCACCTGCGATGATTCATTCTTTAAATTGCCATCTTGAATGAGAAGAGCACCTTGGTATAAAGTAAAGAATGCTTGGGGTGCCTGGCTGACTCAGTTGGTAGAGCATGCGATTCTTGATCTCGGGTTTGTAGGTTCCAGCCCCACGCGGGGTGTACAGATTGCTTGAAAATAAACAAACAAACAAGGATTGCTAGAATCCAGGCAGTGTTCTTAAATCTGGCTCTTTCTCCGACTAAGCTATGGGTGAGCTCTGTCAAGTACCTTCATTCTGCCTAGCCTCAGTTTACTCACCTATAGAATGAGAGGGCTTGGTTATGTGATTTCTACTGTTTCATTTAATTTAGAAAGAAAAATAACTATGAATTTAGAAAAAAATTAACGAATTTAACATTTTATATTTTTTATAAATTTATAAAGCATTATATGACAAAATAATATACAATTTATAAAGGAATTTGGGGCAATCTGTCAGAAATATATTTCGTCCTGTCATGAAAATGGGCCTAGTGTTTTGGTTATATGCTATTTCTATAGCTTGCTATATCTTAGACTGGTGATTAGCAAATTTTTCTGTAAAGGAGCAGATAGTCAATACCTTAGGCTTTGAGGAGCAGGCTCCAGAAAATTTCTGTTGTGTAATCTTTTCTTTTTAGTCATTTAAACATGTGAAAAACAGGTGACGGGCAGGATTTGCTGACCCTTGTTTTAAACAATAAAATTTACATTTGCGTAAAACCCAAATTGCTTGCTTTATGACAACAACAACCAACCTACTAGAAGCTCTTGTTACACGTTGTTACATGGAAGCTGAATTTAGACAAAAAAGAAGCCCGCTGAAGTTGATCCCTAATGCCTCCTGGGGCCAACCAGCCATCTGCTGGCTGACCAGCTTATCCAGTTTTAGCCCTGAAGTCCCAAGTCCCAGGAACCCAGCATGGTTGGTCACCATCCACATAAAACTCTTGGACAGGTTTATTTCATGGGAAATCTGGGACCCAAATTAAAAGGTAAAAAGTTTGAAATGGAAACGCTTTTAGGAGCTTTGATACAGAAACAGCAGGCCAAGACCCCAGCTGGAAGACTTTAAAGGGAAAATTACAAGAGACTATTTTTGTAGTCCTTTTTTGGATCAAGCTTGATTGAGCCTAAATCTGCCTTCCAGTTACAAGTCCCAACCCAACAGGCTGCAGATGAGGAAAAGGCTTATTCACAGGCGTGGCAGGTGGTTTTGAGTACAAGTTTATACATCCCCTGGAGATGATAAATGCTAGATGTTAGGATGAAACACAGCCCAACTTTATTACTCAAAAGTGACAGAGTTTATAATTACTTCCTGGGTTAGTCTGAGAAAGACACGTGGCACGGACCTAGCTGTGAGCCTAACTATGAATACAAAAAATTACTAGTTGGGACTGCTTTGGAAACAGCCAGGAATAAAAGAGAGAACAGTATTGTCAACATGCTTCTATGTGCATTATTATCATTAATTTGAATCTTTAAGACTGCAAACTCGAAACTCAAAGGCCATTTTTCTCTTAGGAACTTGCCTTGAAATTAGGTACACTGACCCTAGGGGAACTTTGTTGTGACCACATGGCTTTCCATTTGTACTTTATAAAAACAGGAACCCTTGTTAAGACATAAATAGTAAAAAGCAGATCTGATAGCTTGAGTAAAACAAAATCCAGGAGATAATTTAGAATCTTTTGCAATATTTTTTTCATTGTCATCAGTTTGTTCCCGTTCTGATCCTAGTTTGGAGTAGTGGTAGTGTCTTTACGACTCATCCTATTTGGGCCATAAAAGCATCTCTTTTTTTCTCGGCATCAAAACCTCTTGCATCTTTGGAAGCTATGGCTGTGGGTAGTTCTCTTTAGAATCTACTTTAGCAGAATCAGTGATGCTGGAAAATACTCACACATTTCTCTTAAATGGATCTTCCTGCCCCTTCCATGGTATTAAATCCAGGGGAAAGAGGGGACACCCATTTAGGGAGTGACTTGATATCTTGATTCTACAAGAAACCCAGCAATGAGTCTTTCCCTAAGTGGAAACTTTGCTTCTTTGTAAGGAGAGAGGGGTGGGGTGTTAGGGCCACAAACTAGGGAGGTTCGGAGTGGAGCAAGGTATCATGGGGGAGCAAACTCATTCACTCAACTCCGGAAAGCAAGTGGATATCCACTTCCTATTCTACCTGGTGACAAAGCAGGAAGCTCTTAATCATGTTCCATTGCATTTTAGTATCTAACTTCCAACACCACTGGGTGAATGTAAGTTAAGTGTTTCAAGATTAGTTTCTGAGCTACACCTAAGTAGAGGAACTGCTCTTTCTCAATGGCCTATGTAAATAGATGAGGACTTAACCCTGCTCCCTTACAAACTCCTCCACTGAACGATGGCTGACAGTGAGCCCCATCCAAACCCAACTTTGAGGCCTGAGCCAAATGCCCCAACTCTCCCTGGCCCTCCGTGCCTTCCACTGACACCCCCCCCCCGGAGTCCAGTCCCTGGCTTCAATATTGTTCACAGGAGAGTCCATTCCCTGGCCCCCTGCTACTCTCTCAGGTCAATCCTGTTGCCCTTTGCTACAAGATCTCCCCAGGCCACAGTCCCTCTTTTGTGTATTTTCTCCTTCTTAGACTAGTTATTAAACCATAGTCTCTCAGCTCAAGCCTTGCCTTCTGGACTCTGCCCTCTGATGCTGGGGCTGGAACTCTGCAAACCTCATGGCCCCTTTGCCATCTGTCCCCCTGATTGGCTGTCCCAGTAAGGGTGCTAGCTGGGGAGAGAAGCACGAGGGACAGAGGACGTGACTTCTTCCCATTTGCTTGCTGGTCCTGCCAGGGTCACCCTGGCCATGCTTCCTTGCCCTGTAGCTGTTGCTTCCAGGAATAGTTGGTTCCGATTTCCAGTATTATTCTCCATCCCCTTAAAGGTACCAACACCAGCCAACTAGCAGCTGCCTCCTCAGAGGTCTGGAGCCTGGCTGTAAAGGCCTCTGCTCATAGATTTGGGGTTCTGATAGCCCCAACTTCTCTCTGCTCCTGTAGGCCCGGGAGTGACCACTGCTTCCAGGAGCAGTGACTACTTCTGTGTCACTACAGTCTTCCCTCCATGACTTCTCAGTCCTCTAATACCTATTTCACTAAACTCTCTGTTAAAATAACTGGTGTGTTTCCTCCTTGTTTAGTTGCTTCTCTCTTTCTCTCTCTCTCTTTTTTTTTAAGTTTATTTATTTATTTATTTATTTTTAGTAATCTCTACACCCAACGTGGGGCTTGAACTCATGACCGTGAGATTAAGAGTCGCATGTTCTTCTGACTGAGCCATCTTGGCACCCCTTTTCGTTGCTTCTTGACAGAGACTCTTCTCTGTAGGCTTCTAAGGTTCAGATTCCTCAAACATGTCATGTATCAATAGGAGGGAGCCTAGAAACATCCCTTCCAACTTATCCAGCATTGACTGTCCCCTCACTGGGGTCTATGTGCTTATATAAAGTGGTCCCCAAAGGGGGTCCTCCTTCTCAGGTCCACACACCCCACATAAACATGCCTGCTGCATGGATTGGCCACACGCCAATGGTTCTGCCCAAGGGTTCTCCTTCATCTTTACTCAGAAAAAAATCAACCTGCCTGCTAGGGAACCACAACAAATAGCCTGGATTCCAGAACATTCCTATCATTGATTCCATCCATAGCAGGATGACCTATATCTTATTCAGGGTCAGCCTGCTTCCCATGCTGACTATTTGGGAGAGTTGGCCCCTTCCCAGAAGGCCACACACTAGGTGATCAGAGGGCTTCTAGACAAGCCCTAAGACTCCTCATTTTAGGTCCTTGAGTCCCTTCTGAGATACACCTAGAGTCTATAAAATGGACCTTAAAAATTATCTATCATCTATTCCAACCTTTCATTTTAAGGAGGACCTATACATTCTATATTTCTTTTTAAATGACAGTTTTGGGCAAATAAAAATTGGCTGAATAGATAATTCACAGAACACTAATATTCCCTTTGCCCGATGCTGTAAAACAGCCAAGGTATTCAAAGGAAATCTTATAAAATACATTTAGACCATGCACATCTTCAAGCCATGGGGTTACAATCTCAACAAATGCCAGGTTTGGGAACATGTAGATTTTATGGAAGAGCACTAAAGCAATTTTCCTATGATTATTCAGCAGCTGCCACTCCTGAAAATTGTAATTGCAGAGAAATAGAATGTTCTTACATCATGATGAGGGGAGGCAATGTTCTGTAATCTGGAGCATGCAATCCTAGTGAGGAGTACAGCATATAATCTGAATATCTTGAATATAAAATGAAAATATTGTTAGGGCATATGAGGCCAGCATTCTTCAGTTAGTCAAAATCGTTGACAATATTTTGGTCCTTCGAACATCAGTGGTCACATTCTGATGTGATCCCATGTAATCCTCTGTGTGTTCTAGTTTTGATATTTGATTATGACATTCCCACCACTATTAAACAACCACGCTATGTACATTTAAAAAGCACTTTAAACAATGAACTCTTTCTTTTCCCCATAAATGTACAATAGCAGCCCAAGTTGAAAAACAGGGATGGGTCTCCGCAGTAATGTTTAAATGTCTTCGTTCCATTCATGATGTTAGTGCTATGGTTATCTGTTCGTTTTGTATACGAACATAACAAACTCCCCCAAATCATAGTTTAAACCAGCAAACATCTATTATCTCACCACGTCTGTGAATCAGGAAGTCAAGAGCACCTTAGCTGGGTGATGGCTCTTGGACCCTCATGAGGTTGCAGTCAGGCTGTTGACCAGGGCTGCAGTCCCCTGAACATTGGGCTG
This sequence comes from Mirounga leonina, assembly GCF_011800145.1. Lineage (NCBI taxonomy): Eukaryota > Metazoa > Chordata > Mammalia > Carnivora > Phocidae > Mirounga > Mirounga leonina. The sequence goes on from NW_023270649.1 coordinate 9,719,998, forward strand.
GGGTTGGAGGATCAGCTTGCAGGCTCCCCCATGTGGTTATCGGCTCGCCTCAGTTCCAGGGGGCTGTTGGCCAGAAACTTCAGGTCCTCCGTGGGCCCGATCAAAACAGAACAGTCTGTTTCCCTCAGAACACGTAATTTTTGAGACCCTGCTCACAATTCTTTTGGATATATACCCAGTAGTGGAATTACTGGATCATGTAGTAGTTCTAGATTTAATTTTTGGAGGACTTGTCATACCCTTTCATACTGCTTGCACCATTTTACCATCTTGTCAGCAGGGCACAAGGGTTTCAATTACTCCACATCCTCACTAGTACTTGTTTTTCTTTTCTTTTCTTTTTTTTTTAAGCCATCATAATGGGTGTGAGGTGGTATCTCATTGTGGTGTTGATGTGCATTTCTCTAATGGGTGAGTGATGTTGAGCATCTTGTCATGTGCTTGTTGGCGATTTGGAGAAATGTCTGTTCAAGTCTTTTGGCCATTTTTTTAAAAATTTTTTTTTATTTTTTAAAGATTTTATTTATTTGACAGAGAGAGACAGAGCGAGAGAGGGAACACAAGCAGGGGGAGTGGGAGAGGGAGAAGCAGGCTTCCCGCTGAGCAGGGAGCCCGATGCGGGGCTCGATCCCAGGACTCTGGGATCATGACCCGAGCTGAAGGCAGACGCTTAACGACTGAGCCACCCAGGCGCCCCATCTTTTGGCCATTTTTAAATCATGGTATTTGTTTGTTGTTATTCTTATTGAGTTGTAGTTCTATGTTCTAATTATTCACCCCTTATCAGATAGATGATTTGCAAAGATTTTCTCCCATAGGTTGCCTTTTCCCTTTGTTGATTATGCCCTTGGATAGACCAGCTTTGTTTTGTTGGTTGGTTGGTTTGTTGATGTCTGATCCTATTGATTTGTTACTCTTAGAAAATCCTTTTTGACTAGACTCAGACTTGGAGGTAGAAGCTCTCGGAGAGGACAACCTCCGTCTCTTGGCAATCTGTTCCTGGAGTTTTCCTTTGTCCTCCTTCATCCTCTTGGCCAAAAGTTTAGCATATTCTGCAGGCTCGTCCTTATTTTTCTCAGTATGCTGTTTCTTCAGAGAGATACACCGTCATTTGCGTTGGCAGACACGTGGAATAACAAGACGCTGAATCTTGGCCGCTTTGGTTCTAGGTTTCTTACTGTCTTTGTTTAGGGCCTTTCTCACAACATACTGGTGGACATCACCTCTAGAGAAATTGAAAAGTTTGTGGATTCTGCTGGCTCTTTTGGGCCCCGGGTGATGGGGCACAGTATAATCAGTGAGTCCAGGAATAGCCTTGTCCTCTTTTTTCACAATGACCAAGCTGAGAACATTGAGATTGATATCCACAGTGCAACCCTGAGCAGATTTGCGCTTTCTTTCCCCAGTCCTCCTTGGTCTGTAGCAGGGAATGCCCCTACTCAGGCACAGGTGGACATGGCCATGGGTCAAGACACCCTGCTTCCTGGGGAAGTTTGTTTCTCATTACCACCACCGATTTGGACCATGTAACCCTTCCATTCTTTACCCAGAGCATCAGCAGCAACTTCTGTAGCCATATCCTTCTTCTTCTTCTTTTTTAATTTTTTAAAATTTAAGTTCAGTTAGCCAACATATAGTAGTACATCATTAGTTTTTGATGTAGTGTTCAATGATTCATTAGTTGCGTAACACCCAGTGCTCATCTGCTTCTCGTAAAAGGTACGAAGTTTGCATTCATTATTCACTTTACTGAGTTTCTGGCAGCCAGTATCTGGGAAAGAGATGTTCATCTTTATCCTAAAGCTGCCTACTGCCTCCAAGGCACCACAAAAAAAGAGGGATACACAAACGCTTTTAAGTTTGGTAGATTTGTTTCGTTTGTCTATTTTTGCTTCTGTTTTCAGGACTTTTGGTGTCATTTCCAAGAAATCATTGTCAAATCCGAAGTCACGAAGCTCTTAGCTTTATGCTTTTGTCAGGGAGGAAGACCGTGTCCTCTGCCCTTCAAGGTCCTTCGGCTAAGAGTAGAACTTAGAATCAAATTGACATGAGACAGATTAACAGGAGAAAATCAAATTTAATAGCATAGATACAGGGAATCCACACAATGAGATTCTGAAGACCATGAGGTGATGTGAAACTTATATGAGCTAAGGAAAAATGTTGGGGTCTGCTGATACAAAGGGGAGAAAGCTCATTAGCAAGAAGGTGAAAGGAGATGTTTGGAAAAACAAGATTGTTCTATTATGCAGATGAGTTCCTTCCATAAAAGGGGCCTCTGTTCATACTTTCCCTCCTGTTGCAGGCTCTCCTTTCCAATGTAAATGTAGGCAGAGCACCTTTCCTGCATCCTGCATCCGCTGGCTTTTTATTACTTTTAACTCAAAATGATCTTTATGTCAAAATGGCACATTTTGGGGTGTCTCATCCTGTACCCTTTCATTTTCTTCTGGGAGTTTTACAGTTTTGAGTCTTAAGTTCAGGTCTTTAATCTACTTTTAGTTAATTTTTTTATATGGTATAGGAGAAAGGTTCAACTTCACTCTTTTGCATGTGGATATCCAGTTTTCCCAGCATTATTGGTTGAAAAGAATATCCTTTCCCCATCAAATAGTTTTGGCACCTATATTGAAGACCATTTGACCACCTATCTGAGGGTTTATTTGGGGGCTTTCTATCCTATTCCCTTGGCCTACAGGTCTGTCTTTATGCTAGTACCACACTCTTTTGATTACTATAGCTTTCAAATATGTTTTGAAGTCACAAGGTGTGAGACCTCCAACTTTTTCAAGATTGTTTTGACTGATTGCAGTCCCTTGAGATTTCACATGAATTTTAGGATGGATTTTTTTTTTTTTTGGTCTGCAAAAAGTGCAATTGGGATTTTGATAGGGCTTGCATTGAATTTTCAGATTGCTTTGGATAGTATTAACATCTTAATACTAAGTTTTGCAATCCATGAACACAGATGTCTTTCCATTTACTTATGTCTTTAATTGTTTTTTTTAAGATTTTATTTATTTCTTTGAGAGACAGAATGAGATAGAGAGAGAGAGCATGAGAGGGGGAGGGTCAGAGAGAGAAGCAGACTCCCCACCGAGCAGGGAGCCTGATGCGGGACTCGATCCCGGGACTCCAGGATCATGACCTGAGCCGAAGGCAGTCGCTTAACCAACTGAGCCACCCAGGTGCCCCATGTCTTTAATTTCTTACAGCAATGTTTTATAGTTTTCAATGTGTAAGTCTTTCGCTTCCTTGGTTAAGTTTATTCCTAAGTATTTTATTATTTTCAGTGCTACTGTAAATATTTTTAGATTTTCTTTTCAGATTGTTAACTGTCAGTGCATCGAAACACAATTGGTTTTAGTGCATTCACTTTGTATCTTGCAACTTTGCTAAATCATTTATTATTTCTAACACTTTTTTGTGGGGGTTCTTCAGCGTTTTCCCATATAAGCTCAGGTCCTGCAAACAAAGATAATTTTACTTCTTCCTGTCCAATTTGAATGCCTTTTCTTTCTTTTTCTTACCTACTTTCTCTGGCTGGGACTTCCGATACTATGTTGAATAAAAGTGGCAAAAGAGAGCGTTCTTATTTTGTTCATGATCTTAGAGGAAATTTTTTGTCTTTTACTACTGAGTATGGTGTTAGCAACGGAGTTTTCATATGGGATTTTTATTATGTGGAGGTAGTTTCCTTCTACTCCTGGTATGTTGAGTGTTTTTTATCATGAAAGGGCTTTGGGTCTTGTCAAATGCTTTTCCTGCATCGATTGAAATGATCATGTGGTTTTTGTCCCGTATTCTATCAATGTGTTATATTACACTGATGAATTCTCATATGCTGAACAACTCTTATATTCCAGGAAAAAATCCCGCTTGGTCATGGTGTATAATCCTTTTGATGGGCTCTTGAGTTGGGTTTGCTGGTATTTTGTTGAACATTTTTGAGTATGACATCATCTTGAGTAATTACATCTACAAAGATCTTATTTCTAAATAGGGTCACATCCTGGGACTTCAACATCTCAAACCCCTATGATTTCCACCCAAAATGCCCACATGCATTATTTATTTTGAGTTCTGCAGTTCCAGAGAATTGCTTTTCCTTGTTTACAGAGGCCCTTTGAGTGCAAACCATTTGTATCATTCCCTTGGTTTTCCCGCCCTCCCCCGCTGGTGTGGAAACCAGCCACTTTTGTACAGTGAACTCATTTTTAATTCAGGAAAAAAAGAAAATAAATGATTGGTATGTAGGTCAGTTCCTAGTTCTGTCTCAGAAAACAAAGGACCAGGGCTCAACTAGCATAGCATTCAATTATTCCTTCATATGGCCTTTGTACATATGCTCATATGCATTTCACCTCGCTCTTTCCTGTTACCCAGAGATAGTAAATTTCCAAAGATCTGGCTCAGGTTAGGTAAAAAGTCCAAATTGATCACATCTTGGATGAATCTTATTTGATGCTTTTGAGACTCTTCTGACCTCACCAAACCAGATTGCTTTCTCTACAGAGATGTGGATTGTTAAAAATGAACTTCATATGTTTGTTTTTATGAAATGTGTTTTTCTGCCAACCGGATGATTACTGTAAGATTTTAAGCATATTGTTGAGACTTTAGTACAAGACCTCTCAAAACACTCAAGGACTGCATAGGGTCTTTGGTTGCTTTCTGGTATCTTTCTCTCTAGGAAGTCTCCCTGGTGTCCTGACCTCCTTCCCATGCCACCCTGGAGCTCTGAGCAATTTCCTACAGCTTCAAGACCATTCTCTTGCACCTCACTGATTGAGGCCTTCTACTCAAAGCTTCAGCATGTTGGAAATAAATTTTCCACTGTGGGAACATTTTCATTTTTCAAATTAAAATTGCAGCACAGTGCTATGGTTAGAAGAGTGGCATTTCTAATTAAGGTGACATGAAGTCACACACATGATACAGATGAATCACTTTATGGTGGTTGCCACACTTGACAGACAGAGCAAGATGCTTCTGAAAAATTAGGCATTGGCTTGCAGCATCTGTCCATGTTAAACTATTCTTTAAAAATGCACATATCCAACCTTCTCTTGGGAGATTAAGGAAGTAAGAGAATGACTTTTATAAAATCGAATATCAGATTTTCTTAGGAATCAGGAAGAAGGTTATGATGTTTCTTTAGAAAGGACTTCTTATTTAGAGCATTTTGTACAGTCAGGTACTGGAGCCAGCCCACACTGGCCCATAAGGTCTAATTCTTAAAAACGCAGGAATTTTGTGAGTTGATTGACATCATGTTGGTAGCTTGAAATTGGCCATGGTGGAAGTATTTACACCATGGAAATCAGCAAATGCTACAAACTAGGGCTTTTGCCAGCACACCATTGATTTTGTCCCTTCTTTTTATTTTTTATTTTATTTTATTTTATTTTATTTTATTATTTTTTTTTTTTAAAGATTTTATTTATTTGAGAGAGAGAGAATGAGAGAGAACACATGAGAGGGGATAGGGTCAGAGGGCAAAGCAGACTCCCTGCCAAGCAGGGAGCCCGATGCGGGACTCGATCCAGGGACTCCAGGATCATGACCTGAGCTGAAGGCAGTCGCTTAACCAACTGAGCCACCCAGGCGCCCTTGTCCCTTCTTTTTAAATACAAGCAATGAACACTATGCATGAAATGCCTGCCATGTCCTTTTTAAGGATGGTGGACCCACCAAAAAAACCAATATATATATATATATATATATATATATATATTCCTAAAGATAAATATATATATGTGTGTGTATATATATATTTTAATGGAATGCATAACCTATTTGAGAAAAGAAAACAAAGAGGAAACATTATCCATGAGGATGAAAGGAGTCCAGAGAAGGGAGAGAAAGCAGTGGGCGCACATATGGCAGAAATTTCACGAACGTGTCATACTTTGAGCTAGGTCTTGAAGTATAGGTAGGAAAGGAAAATGAGCAATCAAGCAGAGAGAAGGTCATGAAAAAGAATTGGTAAGCAGACAGAAGGAATCGAATCTGAGTAAGAACAGCAAGCGTGGAATGAGAGAGTGCAGGGATATGGGGAGCTCGCAACTGTGTGAGGCACGAAACAGTCTGTAAAGCCTTTCTTACACATCGTCTCATTCTTTTCTTCAAGCCTGAGAGATGAGGGCAACTGAAGCTCAAAGAATCAGTGTGACCCAGCTGGATGAGCCCACGTTTGGAACAAAAGAGGAGTCTTCTATCCCTTGCTCAGCTTTCTTCCCACTGTCCCATGTTGATTCTGCTCATCTACGTCATAAGGCATGTAACACAGAGAAGCAGCCACGAGAAAGGATTCTAAACAAGTAATAATGCAGTACACCCTGGTTTGCTTTAAATGTGCAGCTATGATGTTCTGGGTGGCTTTGAGTGTTAGTAAGGTCTAAGTTCTTCTTTTTCTTTTTTTTTTTTTTTAATTTTATTTATTTATTTGTGAGAGAGAGAACGCAAGAGAGTACAGAGGGAGTGTGACAGGGAGAAGCAGACTCCCCACTGAGCAGAGAGACCAACGTGGGTCTTGATCCCAGGACCCTGGGATCATGACCTGAGCCGAAGGCAGACGCTTAACGACTGAGCCACCCAGGCGCCCCAGTGAGGTCTAACTTCTAAGTAAAATTGCTTTCAAGAGTTCAGATACAATTTCTGTGCAAGGCGTCCAATATAGCCCATAGCTTCATTGTACTCAACGCTAACTCTGGGCAGGAAACAGAATGATAATCAGGGCTCAATTTCTAAGAAAAAGCACAGAACAAGTAAAAAATAATACTATCTAGACTATGAGGGTTGGATTCTTGGGTCCCCTGAGAGTCAACTTTTATAAAAGAAATATTTTTGTTCTTTTCCCCATACCATACACTAACCTTCAAAAGGGATAAACAAGAATTAAACTTTGGAGTTTAAAATTTTCCAGTAACCCGAATCCCACAAACAGTGTTGAGCGAAAGAAACCAGACACAAATGTGATACTTGATGATTTCCTTTCTATAAAGTATGAAAAAACAGGAAAAACTAATCTGTGCTGTTAGAGGTCAACCTTGTGATTAATGTTGGTGGGGCGGGGGGCCCAGGGCCAGGAAGGGGTCACGAGAAAGCTCCTGGGGTATCGGTGATGTTCAGTTTCTCCCTCTGGGTGCTGTTTACACAGGTATGTTCACTTGGCAAAAATTCATCAAGCTTCCAAGTATAACGTGTTCAGTTTTCCTTATGTATGTTATACTTTAATAAAAAGGTACTTAAATATTTCCTGCAAAAAAAATTAAGTAGGATAGAGCCAGGATTACAATACTTTGAGAGACAAATAATGTTTGATGCTGGAAAAATGCTCAGTGATAAGAGAGTAAGGGACTGTAAGTCTTGCTCCAGCAGATGTTGGGGTAGAGCAGTGTAAGGAGGTTCTGTGGGCAGAGGGCCATGTAAACAGGAGGGATGGGACATTCCAGCCTTCCGAAGGGGCGCCAGATTGTAGCTGAAGGATGCTCGAGAGGATTACAGAAGCAGTAGGAGGCCCGAGATGACATGTAATGTATGATATTGAAATATAACCGATAACATCAGGATCCGGCCCACTCTGGGGCCATGTTCCTATTACTCAGCTGATTGGTTGCCCTTTCATACCTTAATTCAGAAGGAAATTATTTCAGATAAAGATGGCAAAGGACATACTCACACAGGCAAAGGAAGATGTTCAAGTTTTAGTCACTCAGTGAATAGGATACAATTTAAAAAGCAGGGCGGAGGGCCCCTTGAATCTCACTCTCTGATTGCTCTTCATAACTTTAGCAAATACTCAAGGTCGTGGGATTTTTTTTTTTTAGCAGAAAGGTTTACAATTTAAGAGACAAACTATCTTATCTTCCTTTTAGATTTTCCAAGCCTATTCTTTGCTCAAGTTAGATCATCAGAAAGTTCTATACCATGTTAGGTTAGTATCTTACCTCTTTGGAGCAGGTGTCTGATTTTTTTTTTTCTGTGCTTCGGAGCCCATTGGTGGTCTGGTGAAGCCCATAGGACCTTGCCCAGAGTAAGCATTTAAATGCATAAACAAAATGCCAAAATGCATGGAGTTGCAAAGAAAACCACTTATACTAAAATTCAGTTAGCAAAATATTTCGATACAGCAACCTATATGCTTCTTAATTAAAGCATGAGAAACAGGAGCTGCCTGAATTCTTTTTTTTTTTTTTTAAAGATTTTATTTATTTATTTGACAGAGAGACACAGCGAGAGAGGGAACACAAGCAAGGGGAGTGGGAGAGGGAGAAGCAGGCTCCCCGCAGAGCAGGGAGCCCGATGCGGGACTCGATCCCAGGACCTTGGGATCATGACCTGAGCCGAAGGCAGTCGCTTAACCAACTGAGCCACCCAGGCGCCCTCTTTTTTTTTTTTTTAAGATTTTTATTTATTTATTTTAGAGAGAGGGAGAGCACATGTGAGCAGGGGGGAGGGGCAGAGGGAGAGAGAAAATCTCAAGCAGACTCTGAGCAGAGCTCAGAGCCTGACGCAGGGCTCCATCTTCGGACCCTGAGATCATCACCTGAGCCAAAACCAAGAGTCGGATGCTTAACGCACTGAGCCATCCAAGAGATGCCTGAGTTCTAATAGCAATTGTACTTTCAAAGTAGGAATGAGAACATGAACTTCTGAGATACTGGCAATAACTGTATCATTGATAAGAAAATATCTGTGATAGGGGCGCCTGGGTGGCTCAGATGGTTAAGCGTCTGCCTTCAGCTCAGGTCATGATCCCGGGTCCTGGGATAGAGCCCCTATCAGGCTCCCTGCTTGGCAGGGAGCCTGCTTCTGCCTCTCCCTCTACTGTTTCCCCTGCTTGTGCTCTCTCGCTCTGTCAAATAAATAAATAAAATCTTAAAAAAAAATATCTGTGATATTGGTTAACAGTCTCCATTTTAGAACCTGTTTTTGGCCTATATTCATGCTAAATAGCCATTTGACCATAACGTTCTTGATTTTTTTGTAAAACTGTTTAAATCATTGCATAATGTGTAATTCAAGGTCTTACGAATAAAGGATCTAGATTTTAGCAGTAAGAGCAATCGCCTCTGTAAACTAAGAAGCTTCATGTGTAACTGGCCTGCTTACATTTTTGCCCAGGTTAAATTTTCCATTTATTGACAGTACAAGTATTAACCTATGTGGCTTGCATATTCGGCTTCTCTGCCTTTGTACAATTTTCATTTTCTGCTGCTATTGTACGCACCCAACTTTATGTGTGTTTTTATTGGAAGCTATTGTGTATGTGTGTGTGTGTGTGTGTGTTTAGAAGTGTGGCATAAATACAAAAGTAAGAGTCATTGTTCCATCATACCCAGGGCCACCGAGCCTCTGTGAGGATCTACGTCTTGGTCTCCAGACCCTGTGATCTTTCCTAGCCCCCAGTACCTGCTTACCACTTCATTGTTTGCTGACAAAACTAACCAACACATCTGATATTTAAGCCTGGAAAAACAAGGGTAAAAGGTTTTGTTTCTGGAGACAAATGAAAATGACATATTTTCAGGAAGGAGGTTCAGAGCTAAAAGCACATGGGAGCAGGCAGGCAGAAGGAATAGAATCTGCTAAGGATAACGTGTACATCAAATCTCACATCACTTAGGTGTGGAAAGAAAGTTTCATTTCTGCTCTCCTTACTAAAGAAAGGGTGAAATGGTCTTCAGGTACAGCAGTTTGGCTTTTTATTTAATCTGTCCATCAGATGAGGGTTTGAAGGTACCCTGTGACAATTCAGACACATTAGAAAGGTGGCCAGTTCAGGAAAAGACTAACCCCACCCCCACCCCCCGCCCCACAAGAGAGCACCAGTGAGTTTCTCTATTCTCTCTAGAACATTCTTGAGATTTAAAATTTCATGTGGAGGATTGGAAGAACAAGTATTGTGAAAATGTCTATGCTACCTAGAGCAATCTACACATTTAATGCAATCTCTATCAAAATACCATCAACTTTTTTTCAAAGAAATGGAACAAATAATTCTAAAACTTGTATGGAACCAGAAAAGACCCCGAATAGCCAGAAGAATGTTGAAAAAGAAAAGCAAAACTGGCGGCATCACAATTCCGGACTTCCAGCTCTATTACAAAGCTGTCATCATCAAGACAGCATGGTACTGGCACAAAAACAAACACATAGATCAATGGAACAGAATAGAGAACCCAGAAATGGACCCTCAACTCTATGGTCAACTAATCTTCGACAAAGCAGGAAAGAATGCCCAATGGAAAAAAAGACAGTCTCTTCAACAAATGGTGTTGGGAAAATTGGACAGCCACATGTAGAAGAATGAAACTGGACCACTTCCTTACACCACACACAAAAATAGACTCAAAATGGATGAAAGACCTCAATGTGAGACAGGAATCCATCAAAATCCTAAAGGAGAATACAGGCAGCAATCTCTTTGACCTCAGCTGCAGCAAATTCTTCCTAGACACATTGCCAAAGCCAAGGGAAGCAAGGGCAAAAATGAACTATTGGGACTTCATCAAGATAAAAAAGCTTTTGCACAGCAAAGGAAACAGTCCACAAAACCAAAAGACAACTGACAAAATGGGAGAAGATATTTGCAAATGACATATCAGATAAAGGGCTAGTATCCAAAATCTATAAAGAACTTCTCAAACTCAAGACCCAAAAACAAATAATCCAATCAAGAAATGGGCAGAAGAGATGAACAGACATTTCTGCAAAGAAGACATCCAAATGGCCAACAGACACATGAAAAAGTGTTCAACATCACTCGGCATCAGGGAAATACAAATCAAAACCTCAATGAGATACCACCTCACACCAGTCAGAATGGCTAAAATTAACAAGTCAGGAAACGACAGATGTTGGTGAGTATGCGGAGAAAGGGGACCGACCCCTCCTACACTGTTGGTGGGAATGCAAGCTGGTGCAGCCACTCTGGAAAGCAGTATGGAGGTTCCTCAAAAAGTTGAAAATAGAGCTACCCTATGACCCAGGAATTACACTACTGGGTATTTACCCCAAAGATACAAATGTAGTGATCCGAAGGGGTGCATGCACCCCAATGTTTATAGCAGCAATGTCCACAATAGCCAAACTATGGAAAGAGCCAAGATGTCCATCAACAGATGAATGGATAAAGAAGATGTGGTATATATATACAATGGAATATTATGCAGCCATCAAAAAAAAAAGAAATCTTGCCATTTGCAACGATGTGGATGGAACTAGAGGGTATTATGCTGAGCGAAATAAGTCAATCAGAGAAAGACAAGTATCATCTGATCTCACTGATATGAGGAATTTGAGAAACAAGAAGGAGGATCATAGGGGAAGGGAGGAAAAAATGAAACAAGATGAAACCAAAGAGGGAGACAAACCATAAGAGACTCTTAATCTCAGGAAACAAACTAAGGGTTGCTGGAGTGGTGGGGGCTGGGAGGGATGGGGGGGCTGGGTGATGGACATTGGGAAGGGTATGTGCTATGGTGAGCCCTGTGAATTGTGTAAGACTGATGAATCACAGACCTGTACCTCTGAAACAAATAATACATTGTATGTTTAAAAAAAAACAAAAAATGATAGTAGGAAGGTAAAAATGAAGGGAGGGAATCAGAGGGGGAGACGAACCATGAGAGACTATGGACTCTGAGAAACAAACTGAGGGTTCTAGAGGGGAGGGGGGTGGGGGGATGGGTCAACCTGGTGATGGGTACTAAGGAGGGCACGTATTGCATGGAGCACTGGGTGTTATGCACAAACAATGAATCCTGGAACACTACATCAAAAACTAATGTTGTAATGTATGTGACTAACATAACATAATAAAATAGAATTAATAAAAAATAAAATTTCATGTGGATAATTCTATCCTTGATCCCAGTTTGTTTTCTTCTACCAGTTCTACTTCCTTCAAATACACACACATCCATATCACAAATTGGATTATTCCAGGATCTGAACATTTTGAAATGAATTCATGATCAGGAACAAGAGTTTACCTTGAGGTTGGAGGAAAAACAACAACAACAAAACAGCACAAGCTCTTTGTCAATGTCATATATCCAAATATTTGAAAACCTTGGTAAAGAGCAACCATAAGATTTAGAACTAATTTGCAGTGTAGTTGAATGTAGGATTTATTGTTATGTGAGAAAGAGTGGTTTCCAGCAGACAGGAATTGCCTTTGAAAAAATATTCCAGCGCAGAATAGCATTGGGTATGCTGGAGGACCCCAGGCCCACATCCTGTTGTTGAAGGGCACAGCAGAGGGTCGACCAGAGCTCATCTCTGGCTGTGGTGTAATTTCCTCTCATGTTCTAATCTTTCCACCCCCATTTAAATGTGATTTTTTTTTTCTTGTATTGATTTCAATTTTAAAATTCTAGGCTCAGGGAAAAAATTAGAAGAGTGATATATTCATTCTTTTTAAAGATGTTAAAGTGACAGAAAAAGTCTTAGCATTCTGATTTACGAAGTTCAAGGTACTGCCTGCATGATAGATAACAAATCTATTTGCTGGGTTGGAAAGGGGCCACGCATGACAGCCAGGGAGAGTATATGAATTGCATGATAATTTTCTTTGTCCTTATTTAGCAAATGCTGTGGGTGTAATTTTCTTCTCTGTTCAGCTTAAGAGTGACCATGACAATGGATGACACCAATTTAGAAGCAAGGCCATCCTTAAATATGTTCTCCATATGTCTGCCTCTATGAAAGTGACAGTGACAGTACATGACCCCTCCCTAGAGGTGGGACCATTCTTAATTGTTCTCTTTATTGTTCCACCTCCACACTCCAGCAGGAGCCTGGGTCATGCCACATGGGCTTTTTGGATAGCCATCACAGTCAGCTCCTAAAAACTTTTAAACCTGCATGTCCACTCTAGCCAGCCAGCAAGGGTACAGGATGACCTTCACTTTAAAATGGTCTTCCCTGGGGCTCCTGGGTGGCTCAGTCAGTTGAGCGTCTGCCTTCGGCTCAGGTCATGATCTCAGGGGTCCTGGGATAGAGCCCCACATCAGGCTCCTCGCTCAGAGGGGAGTCTGCTTCTCCTTCTCCCTCTTCCCCTCCCCTGCTCGGGCTCTCTTTATCTGTCTCTGTCTGTCTGTCTCTCAAATAAATAAATCAAATCTTAAAAATAAATAAATAAATAAATAAAATTGTCTTCCCTTGCGGCCAAGGATTAAGAAACCTGTCAGAGTCCCCTGGAGAAGTTCATGACTCGAGGGTAGACATTTTAACAGTTTTGTCAACGAACAGACCAAAAATTTTCTCCCTACCGTTTCCCCTACCTATTGTATTTAAGGCTTCCTGAGTTAATGCCCCTCTCTATTGTAGCCTGTACTCCATGCATCCCACAAATCTCTGGGTCTCCTGAGATGTGTGCCCATATAATTGGCACATTTTCAAACCAACAGAATTAACTATATAGACACAAACCCACTCTACTGTCCTTTGTTTCTGTATAAGACAGAGTTTTTACAGGACTTTCTCTTCTTCATTTGAGAGTGAAGCCTGGTATAAAAGCATGCAGGGAATTTGATTATTTAGAGAAGTGATTTCCCCATTTTTTTCAGATCTCACTCAAAATTCTTTAACACCTCTCCACTGCCTATGAGGGAAAACCTAACCTTTTAGCCTGGACTTAACAGCTTCTGTGCTCTGGCTTCTGACTCCTCTCCCCCAACCTGTCCCATTACATGTTACAAGCCAGCAGTACTCATTGAGAGTCATACCCTCAAAATGCAATGCTTTCTCCCTTCTTTGCACCTTCATACATATCATTTCCCAAAATGACTTCCCAGATTTGTGTGCCTGGGAGAGCAGTAACTTTCCTCAGTGTTTTTCAGTCATGGATGAATTCTTTAGAAAATAACTCTAGTGCTTAGTCCAAATTGAATTATTTTAATATTCTTATGAACAAGTTTAATTTTTTTAAAAGATGTTATTTATTTAAGAGAGAGAGCACGAGTGGGGGGGGGGCAGAGGGAGAGGAAGAAGCAGACTCCCCACTGAGTGGGGAGCCGGATGCAGAGCTCGATCCCAGGACCCTGAGATCATGACCTGAGCCGAAGGCAGACGCTTAACCAACTAAGCCACCCAGGCACCCCTGAGCAAGTTTAATTTTTGTATTTCTGAATATATCTGTCTTTTGCAAACCACATCCCATCACTTTTAGAGAAGGAAGAGGGCTATCATTCCAAAATTGCTACTGTTTGGTGTGATTTGACATATCTCACTCATTTAGCACAAGCAGAAAAAAAAATTAAAAAGAAAATTAGCAAGCTAGTTCCTTTCAAAAACAATCACCATCCCCAATGGGGACAACATGTGTACGTGCCTAGTAGGCACCTGCTCTGTGCTGTGTGCTCAGTGATGGTGGCGGTTATTATGTGCTTCCTCTTTTAGGAAAGGCTGCCTTATTAACTCACCTCACACAAAGGCATCTGGAGATGACACTACAAGAGGAAATAAGATGGCTTGCCAAACGCTTCCTTCCATTTAAGTACAGTCCATGAGATTTCCTGACCATTCATCATAAACAAAGAGGTGTTTGCAGCTTCAGGAACTCAAAGGATATGCTACTGTTGGGAAGGAAGAATTTCCTCTCTCTTCTAGGTCCTTCTTACTAGACTAAGAATCAAATTGACATGAGACAGATCAACAGGAGAAATTTAATTTTATGCTTACAAGAAATGCACACAGCCATGAAATTCCAAAGACAGACATAATGAAGTATGTATGTCATCCTGAATTAAGGAGAAGGAAGTAGGCATCTGGGACTTCAAAGGGAAGGAATGCAGTTTACAGGATGAAGAGTAAATGTTTGATAAGCAAATGTTTGCTGGGCCACTCAGAAACAATGGGACATAGAGGACTTTGATCAAACAGGTCTTGCTAGCTTCATCCCTATCGTGCGTAGTTCATATCACAGTGTAGTTATGGCGACAGCTGTTTTCCTGGAGCAGGTCCTCTATCTCAACTCTTTTTAGGCAGTTGAGAGGGCGGTAAAGAGCTCTTTCTGAATCTGCTTGCATTTAACTCAAAATAACCTTCATGCCAAAGTGGCCCATGTTGGGGCAGCTTGCCCTTGGCTCCTACACTACCCATGACACAGACCCCAAAATTTCTGTCCCACCTTTGCTCACTCCATTTGGTATTGCTATGTAATAGCTGCTTCTCTACTTTTCTTTTTTTCCATAAAACGCAGGCTCTACCTGTACCCCCAAAGCCTTCAGATAGACTGTTCCAGGACTAGCCAGCTAATTTGCAGGTTTAATCACACAACTCCACTCCTACGCTACCCCTTATCTCCTGGGTTCTGTGAGTCCCCACCCCCAGCTGAATCACTCAGCCACAATCACGTTAATTGCCTCCACCTGGCTGATTTTCCTGGGGCAGGCTGCCTTTGTCAAGCAGTAGGCGACATGTATTTATGCCATAGCATTTTAGTATCCATGGTACAAATCAACTCTTCTGATTTTTCAGGCATGAATTAAAGTAACAGCTTTCTGCATTATAATAACAGCAGAACCCGAATTAACTGCAAATCTCAATAAACAAGTGTTGTTGGAAACCAACCTCCGTGCTTCAGAACCAAAATATAATACGAAGATGGAGTCTGGGATAAAGAGGAACAATCGCTTTATTGCTTTGCAGGGGCAAAGGAGGCTGCAGCAGGCAGTGACCTTCAAAAATTGCGAGCCTTCCGGGAGGAAGGGGCTGGGGTGTTTTACAGGGAAATACAGGGTCTAGCAGGTTTCAGCAGGGATTGTATATGTGTTGCCAGCTTCCTTAGTTATTTTCAGGGTGGTACCTGAAACAGAAAGCTAAGAAGGGAGGAGGGGAGGTTTGCGGAAGTGAAGAAAAAGGTTACTTTAAAACTGAGCTTCACTGAAGCATTAGTGCAGCCATTTTGGTTTTTGGTCAACTGTATGCTTTGAAGCAGTTTCACAAGTATATTTTTATTTAATTTTTATCCAGCTCAGGATGAACTTAAGAAAATCATTCTGTTTTCAATCTTTAGTTTTCATGCTTTTGTAAGCACCATACATTCATTCAATTAGGTGTTTGTTTCGGCAATTAAGTCTTGTAGTATGGGTTCATAATTATCATTATTTTTTATTTTTTTATTTTTTTAGATTTTATTTATTTATTTGACAGGGAGAGCACAAGTAGGCAGAGCAACAGACAGAGGGAGAGGGAGAAGCAGGCTCCCTGCTGAGCAGGGAGCCCAATGCGGGGCTCGATCCCCAGACCCTGGGATCAT
Source organism: Mirounga leonina (assembly GCF_011800145.1). Classification (NCBI taxonomy): domain Eukaryota; kingdom Metazoa; phylum Chordata; class Mammalia; order Carnivora; family Phocidae; genus Mirounga; species Mirounga leonina. Next base: position 9,736,271 of record NW_023270649.1, read on the forward strand.
GACCTGAGCCGAAGGCAGGCGCTTGATGACTGAGCCATCTGGGTGCCCCTGGGTTCATAATTATGATCACAGCTATTCACAGACTAGGCCTCTGGGAGTTGATAAAGGAGACACAGAAAATCGGACCTTCTTGGTGTAGATTGGCTGGCTGTTGAACAAACCCCTGTCTTCTGCCTCTTGAGCACCCACATTTCCCAGCTGCCCTTTGAAGTTTGGTGTGGCCATGTGACTATATCCTAACCAATGAAATGCATACAGAAGTGAAGTGGATGAATTCCAAGCCTGGTACATTACAATCCTCCACGTACCATCCTTTGAATTCTTTCCTATTACCTATGACCTTGGAGGCCATATGTTGAAAATGGCAGAGCCACAAGTTAGAAGAAAACTAGGTACCAGAATTGGTGCTTGGAGCAATGTCACCCACCTATCAGAAACACCCCTTTTGGACCTTGCATGAAAAAGAAATAAATCTCCAGTTTTTCTAAGCCACTGAGATTTGAGATGTATATGTTGTAGCATAGTTTTACCTTAAATAGTAAAGATTTATACTGTGCATTTAAAAATAAAGTGTTATGTTTCTCCCTAATAACGGTAATATATTTTCATTGTCTACTATTGGAGAACACTCCACACTGACACATTATGTTACCTGAAAGATGCTTTTATTTATTTATTTATTTATTTATTTATTTATTTATTTATTTTTTAATCTTCAAATGCAAGTTTAATAAATCACATGATTTATTTATGGGATTTCTACATCAGGTTGTGGTTTAAAAGAAGCTATATATGTGTAATATGAAGAGAATGATGTACAATCAATATGAATCTTGTTAAATCTCTCTTCCGTGGACTTTCTCCATCTTCCTGCTTAGCAATAAAAGGCATTTTTAGGTTTATATAAATATTCTTTACAATTGCCCTCTTAACAAAAAATTAGTATATAAATAGCACTAGGCATTTAGTAAATAAATCACAGGCCTGTAAGTTCAGTTGTGCAGTTGTGAAATGTAACGTGAAAGAGTTTGAAACCTTAAGACTGGGTGATCTGCAGTGTTTCCAACATGTCTTCCACTGCCTTAAGAGAGTATTTGGTTTCCTTCTTACTTCGACCTGCAAACTGATAAGCTCTGTTTATTTGACTAGCTGCTCAACTAGCATATTTCATGTTGTCCTTTTTTGTTTTTGCACTTGCTTTTGGATTAGAAGCAATATGTAAAGCCCAAACAAAGCTCTCATATTTCTGTTGTTCAGTTTCAGTGCCTGAGCAAAATACTTTCTTGAAAGTTCGAGGTTTTCAAGTCCACCTTGGGTATATTTAACTTCAGCACACTGCTGACAGTGTAAGTGGTTGTGTGGATTAGTCATCATTAGCTCCTCTAAAGAAAAGGCTGCTTTAGCATAGTCATGTTCATTGATATAAAGTTCTGCAAGTTCATGCCAAGCTTCTTGGTCCCCAACAAATTGTTCCAGATACTCATTCAGTTCCCGAATGGCCTCCACATTTTTCCCCTGGGCTTTTCGAATGGCAATCTTACGCTTTCTTGCAGCAGTGTTAGTTGGATCTTCTTGTAAAATTCTATCATATAGTTGTATAGCATCATCATATCTTTCCATGGCTTCAAATCTCATGCCAGTTAGTCTCTTGACTCTGTGACTGCCAGGGAACGGTCTTCTTAACTCCTGAAGACAAAACAATGCCAAGTCATCTCGACCATAGTCTAGGGCTGCAATCATCACTTGCTCATATATGATCCAAATATCATCTCCAAGCTTAGAAGCATATTCATTCATTAATTCCTCTCCAACTTCCACAATTTGCTCACTGTTTCGTGAGTTTTCTTCTCTCCATTTTCTCATTTTATCTCGCATTTCTTCCCAAGTGACATCGTAAAGCTCTGAGACCTTCGCCATCTTCTCAGAACCTGGAGGCAGGGCTGAAAGATGCTTTTAGAAATAAATCTCTGATAATAATTTTGTTAGTCGGTCATAACATCCTTTCTTTTTCCTGAACATGGAAGGTAAAAACAAAAAAAACCGAACCCCCCCCAAAAAAAGACCCCCTCAATTAAGATGCATTATTCTAGTTAATGTTTTAACAATGAGTGACAAAGTTTAATAACTAAACTAACTCACGGTGAATTAAGCAATCTTGGGAATAGTAACTTTCTCAGGTCCCCAAGACATGATGCAATATTTCAGTGACATTTCCATTTTACAACTAAGATACAACTTAGGCTCTGCTCGAAATTCTCTCAACATACGTCAGTACATGCGGAAATGGAAACTCTCGTGCCGATGAGATTGGATGTATTAAATTCTTGTTTCTAGGACACAAATATATGAAATGTCCATGCAGTGCTATGCCCAGCTTTCCATTCAGTGTCACACTCTGTCAGACAACTTGAGGTGTGTGGTCGGCTGCACTGTGCCTTCTCTCCCTCAGCGAATGTTCATGAAGCACTGACTGCCAATGGTCTAAGCGCTTGGGGCACAACACCGAGTGAGCAACAGTCTTGGTAATCGAGGAGCTTAGAGGTCTGGGCAGAGGGCAGCTAATTCCTGTGAAGAAGGAGCTGAGAAAATCATCAAAGACAAGAGTCTGATAGAAATCTGGAAAGGTTGGGCAAGAGTATAAGGATAAATGAAGGAAAGGCATCGCAAGTTGAGAGACTACCAGGGACCAAGACGTGAGATTTTGAATGATGTGAAACCTGTGGGGAATGAGGAGTTCATTTTGGCTGGTGTTCAGGGGAAAAGTGGGGAGTGCAGAAACAGGGGTTTGAGGAGCTAGACTGGGGTCAAGTTATGCAATCTTGGATGATATTCTGTACATCCTGAACATTTACTTTCTGTATACAAAGAGAGGTCAACAGATAGACAGTAATAGAGGATAGACATTCAGCAGAGCAGTGAGTGATCCTATCATGTCAAGTTTAGGGGAAATCATTCTGGCAGAGCATGGAGGATGGCCTAGAATAGAGATGGTATTCCGGAAGCACCGAGGCCAGTTAGGAGGCTGTTGGAGTATTGGAGTAGAGGTGGCACTTGATTTGGGAGATGTTTCTGAGATGGAATCAGGACTCGTTGGCTGTTTGGGTGTATAGGGGCCCAGGGCAGGCTGCCCTCAAATGTGCCACTTTGGCATATTGATTATTGTAAATAAAAGCGACTTAAGGGGCAGCCTGCACAGAAGGACTCTCAGACTCTCCTCTGTCCTCCCGAAAGCAGGAAATAACTCTCCCATATGACAAGTACCCTTCCTGGGGCAGGCAGGAAAGAGACATCCTGATCACCAGAGATGGGAAATTTTGAGCCCAGAAGGCTGTATAAATGACCTGTGGTGTCTCTCTTGATCAGATGGGGGTCCCTAAACATGGGGCAACCCAGTTGGGTGGAAGCCGGTGGTACAGGCAGTGAAAGAATTCACCTGAAGCAGAACAAAGGAGCTAGAAGTTTATTGGATACACTGCAAGAGAACAGCAGGCAGGACAGCAGAGGGGACACTGTCTGCCAGGAGGCAGTGTTGGGGGCTGTATTTAAAGGGGGAAGGGGGGCGCCTGGGTGGCTCAGTTGGTTAAGCGACTGCCTTCGGCTCAGGTCATGATCCTGGAGTCCCAGGATCGAGTCCCACATTGGGCTCCCTGCTCAGCAAGGAGTCTGCTTCTCCCTCTGACCCTCCTTTCTCTCATGCTCTCTGTCTCTCATTCTCTCTCTCTCAAATAAATAAAATCTTAAAAAAATAAATAAATAAAGGGGGAAGGGAAGGAGGTCTGGGAATATATGGAATTTTCCTTTTTTGGTACCTGTACTCAGTTGCAAGTAACCCGCTGGTCCACTAGAACTTAGGGAGATTTTGAGATGAGTCAACTGATGGGCCTGTTTGTGTGTAGCTCGGTGGTCCCTGTGGGCCCTTTGGCCTTGCTCTACATCCCATTGCTCAAGCCTGCTACCTAAAAGCATCCTCTACACAACCCTTGTTACTTTTTAGTAATTTACTACCCCAGTCCAAATTCTGTCTAGAATTCCTTACTAATTGAAGCTCCCAAATTCCACTCTCTTTGCCCTGTCAATTCCTCATAGATTAATTGTCTCTTTGTCTACAAAGTCTAAAAACTCCCTGCCTTGGTCATTCTCTTGGGTCTCAATTTCATGACTGTAAACATGTAAAAAAACTGGGATTTTTTTCTCCTGTTAATCTATCTTATGTCAGTTTAATTCTTAGTCCCGTTGGAAGACCTTGAAGAGTAGAGAAGAATGCTTCCTTCCCTTCAGGTGGAAAGGAGAAACAGAAGTTAAAGATGCCTGAGATTTCTCGCTGGGAAGTCTGGGAGGATGATGACATTACTAGCGGAGGGAGGAAATTTGGAAAGAGAAGCCGAGTACAGAGGGTGAAGCCAAAGAGGTTGGTTCTTGACGTGTGGTAATAAAGGTGCCTGTGGAATATTGAGGTTGAGCAAGAACTCAAAAAGTACACTGTGGCTTACAGTCTCAAAATGTAATAGTTCATACTAATTGCAAATGGGAAAAAGGTACCTTTACAGTGGAGAAGCGCGGAAGACACCGCTTGAACCTGTTGATTAGTCAGCACCAAAATGATGTCTCCTGGTAGAATATGTTGACAAGGACACAACATCACTTACAAAATTCTCCTGCCAGAAGTTCATAACCTGATTGTAATCGTGAGAAAACATCAAACACCCCCCCAACACGTTACTGAAACAAGACTTCAGCTGCCTCCACGTTGACCTCGAACTTTCTAGTTGGGTTCTTTCCAGCTTGTCTCTTGGCTCAGGCAGAAGACCCTGAGGGCAAAGCATCCCCTGATGGAGATTGAAACTACCCCCTCAAGCAACAAGGACCACCCCGAGCCAGTGAGACCCCGCCTGTGATTGACCCCAAGACCATGATGGCTTTGCCCTTCGCTGCCCACCTGCATGTACCCACCCACCTTTGCCCCACATTTTCCTCTTATCAGCCTGGATTGGATGCATGTCCGGCTGGCACTTTGGAGATAGTCTCTGAGATGCTAGTCCGCTCTCTTCACTGGTGTTGGTCTCACTGAATAAATCCCTTTCTCATTTCATTCACCACCACTGCCTTTGGATTTTGTCAGCGGCAAGTGGCCAGATCTGGTCTGTTTGGGACCCCTCAGCCAGGTGGTCTTGCACCCCTGCGTGCCGGCCGCATTACAACACAGCTGCCCTGTATTCTTCAACAATGTCAATGCCATCAAAAACCAAATAAGGCAAGAAGTCCCCCAGAGTAAAGGTGACAAAAAAAGACAGGACAGTAAAATGTAATGTGTGATCCGGGATAGGGTCTTGGATTGCGGGAGGGGAGAATTCCTATTAAAAAGCATTACTGAGGTGCGGCTGCTGGTAGTGCCTCACCAGACGACTCGGGCTGGGTCCTCGTGCCACTTCCTGCGCTTGACTACATGCACAACATCTGGCCACTCTGCGACCGGAGTTCGGGGCTCACTGTGGGTGGATGCCGGCTTCGTACCATGCACCTGCAGGAACCCACTGCCAGCCCAGATGCGGCTGGAGGCGGACCACTAGTGGTCACATGTATCAGAAGCAAACTAACGTTCCATATCCAAAGGAATTTGGTTGGCACTCCCGGCCCCCACCCAACCCTGACCTCAGGGTTGCGAGTTTGAGCCCCACATAGGGCTCTGTACTCAGCATAGAGTCTGCTTGAGTTTCTGTATCCCTCTCCCTCTGCCCCCCCATGCCTTGTCTGTCTCTTTCTCTCTCTCTCAAATAAATAAATAAATCTTAAAAAAAATTTTTTAATCTTAACAAAAAAAAGATTCCACCCTAAGAAAATTCACTCACAGATGTACTCTATAAATGACTGTTTAATCAAGATAAAAACTTGTAAAGTGGAGGGCGCCTGGGTGGCTCAGTTGGTTAAGCGACTGCCTTCGGCTCAGGTCATGATCCTAGAGTCCCTGGATCGAGTCCCGCATCGGGCTCCCTGCTCTGCAGGGAGTCTGCTTCTCCCTCCGACCCTCCCCCCTCTCATGTGCTCTCTCTCATTCTCTCTCTCTCAAATAAATAAATAAAATCTTTAAAAAAAAAAATTAAAAAAAAAAAAAACTTGTAAAGTAGAAGTGCATGTATTAGTCCTGATGGTGAGTGGGAAAAATCAATTAAAGAAGAAAGTCTGAATAATTATTGTAAATATGGTTTAAAAGCACAAAAATGTTTTTCAAAATTCAACTTTTCACCCATTTTGTTTCTCTAAAAATATTTTATTTTTTTAAAGATTTTATTTATTTATTTGACAGAGAGAGACAGCAAGAGAGGGAACACAAGCAAGGGGAGTGTGAGAGGGAGAAGCAGGCTTCTCGAGGAGCAGGGAGCCCGATGCGGAGCTCGATCCCAGGACCCCAGGATCATGACCTGAGCCGAAGGCGGACACCCAACAGACTGAGCCACCCAGGCGCCCTGGTAGGTAACTTCTGATCCTGAAAGACAAATATCTTACCCATTTGGGTATGGGGTTTTCATAGTTTGAGTTTTCATAGGTAGATCACATGTGTAAACTCAGGGATTAATGTGCCCACTTCTATCCCACGCCATAATATAACAAAATGTAAATTCTTCAGGGCTGTCACTGTTTGTTTGTTTGTTTTTTTAAGGCTTTATTTTTAAGTGATCTCTATCCCCAACGTGGGGCTCCAACTTATGACCCCGAGATCAAGAGCCAGGTGCTCTACCAACTGAGCCAGCTGGGCACCCCGGGGCTGTCGCTGTTTTGAACAGGAAAGTCTGGTTAAGCTATACTGAAATTGGGATTCTGGCAGAGCCGTAGCCCCTGTGAGGAAAGAGAAGTACCAGCATCCCTGAGATGCTGAGGTTTATTCCCCATGATGAGGAGCTGAATTCTTACCAGCCCGTTCCCTCCCTCAAAAATATTTAGTTCCTGCAAGCCTAGGCAGGGTTCTTGGGTAGAGATGAGAGTGATTGCTTTATTGGCTCTGCCCCTCGATGGCTGCATAATTACACCCTTTACTCATGAAGGAAGTGATTATGTAAACACATTACATGTCATTACCGAAAATCACAGCGTGCCTACTTCCTGGCCGCCCAGCTCAATATCTAAATTACCCACTCCACCAAGTTGGGTAAAAAACTGGACCCAAGAAAGAGAATTGGCTATCACAATAAGAATGTTTGCAGAATCTTTTATTTGGGATTAAAGTGCTTTAAAAATACATGGGGGGCATTTAAAGTACGTACGTAATTCCAATATGACCACAGCATGATGATCTTCATTTGTTTGGAGTTCTTTCAAAATTTTATCCATATGGTCATATTGTTTCTAACATCCATCAAGCTGTATATATTTTATACACTTATAAATTTTATACATTATATAACATCATTTTAGAAACACTTTCTCTTGGTTTTACATTTTTATCATAAAATTTTTAACCATATACCATCCCATTTTATTTATACATAATATATATACTTTATTTAACCATTTCCTTGTTATTGGCTGCAAATGCTGTTTTTTTTTAAATTATGAATAACTCTGCTGTAAATATCTTCATACATATGGATTTTTCTCCTTTTGAATTTTCATATTTCCTCAATTAAACTGATGTTGCATCTTAAAAATTGATACTATTTTAGAAATGGAGAAATACAATAATTCTATAATATAGAAATCAGAGTAGAGGGTTTACTGCGTCAAAACAGATTATGATACTTGATACGTGTATCAAAATGTCCTCTAAAAAGATTTTACCAATAACATCTGGAATATATGTGTGTTACTGTTTTCCTACAGCTTTGCCAGCATATGAGATTTGACTTTTCTGTTGACTTTTTGTAGTCTAAATAGATGCAGATTGTTTCCTCATTATTATTTTAATTAAAAAAAAAGATTTTTACTTATTTATTTATTTAATTGACAGAGAGAGAGACAGTGAGAGAGGGAACACAAGCAGGGGGAGTGGGAGAGGGAGAAGCAGGCTTCCCGCCGAGCAGAGAGCCTGATGTGGGACTTGATCCCAGGACCCTGGGATCATGACCTGAGCTGAAGGCAGATGCCCAATGACTGAGCCACCCAGGCGCCCCATTATTATTTTAATTTTAATATATTTAGCTATTTTAGTAGTAAGAGGTACCATCTTGCTTCTTTGGCTTTTCCCTTTCCATGTTATTATTATCAGTTTTGCTGCCATATGCAAAATTGGAAGAAGGCAATGATTTCTTTATAGAATCATAGTCTTTAAGCTAGAATCCTTAGGGATCGTCTGGTCAGACCCCTCAATTTACCATATGATTAGATAAAAACCCAGTGAGTTTCAAATTGCTCAAGATTTTGCAGCTAGGAAGTGGCAGGGCTAAAATTTGAGACCAAAATTCCGGACCTTTCCACTGGGCACACTGCCTCTCCGGTGCAAATTCTATTTGAATGCTAATGACATATCTCTCAGTCCTTGACGTTTAGGCTGGGCAGTATAAAACTTAGGCTTAAAATATTACTAATTCTTACTAAATAAATTAGTCAACAAAGTGAATTCTCATGAAAGAAAATTGACTATATCTGAATACGTTGCACCAAACTCTAAGGCACCTAATCATGCACTCCCTGGAACTGGCTTATGTTATAAAGTCTGAGGTAGATGTCTTAAGTCCAGTAATTCACATTTGTCGGTGATTAAGCCCTCTGAGGACCTGAATCACCATGCTCTTGAATTCTTCTCACTGTAAATTCAGTCTCATTGCTATTAAATATTGATGCCGTGCTTACTTTTTTTTTTTTAAGATTTTATTTATTTATTTGACAGAGAGAGACACAGTGAGAGAGGGAACACAAGCAGGGGGAGTGGGAGAGGGAGAAGCAGGCTTCCCGCCGAGCAGGGAGCCCAATGCGGGGCTCGATCCCAGGACCCTGGGATCATGACCTGAGCCGAAGGCAGACACTTAACGACTGAGCCACCCAGGCGCCCTGTGCTTACTTTTCCAAACCAAATCAGCGCTCAAACTTTACAGCTGAAGAATGGCGTATTTTTAGCCTATCGTCTTTATCATTGTTATTTTCTATCTTTCATGATTTTATAAAATGTGCCAACAATTGTTAACCCAAGTCTCAGGCTTTATCAGTCTGCAACAACAATATTAAGTCACACTTCTGTCTCACACCCAAAGCGTGTCATGAGCTCAAGTCAGCAAAACTGCTGGAAACTGACCCTCCTCAAACTGTTTTTTCAGCTATTTCTGAGGTCCCCAGCATAATGCCTCATAAGTACCCCGGAGTGGTCACCATCTTTTATCCCTGCCTCTTGGTCTTTCTTCTGGACAGTAATGCTGCTGGGCACTGCTGTCCTCCCTTGGTGACCGTAATTGATCTACCCCTGCTGTGGTCTCAAAGCAAGGTTAGTCCTTCTCCAAATTCCTCATATCTAAACTGTGATGAAACTGTACTTTTAAAAAGCCACGTCAGGGACACCTGGATGGCTTGGTTGGTTAAGCATCCTACTCTTGATTTCAGTTCATGGCATGATCTCTGGGTGGTGAGATTGAGCCCTGAGTCGAGTATGCTTCTCTCCCCCTCCCTGTGACCCTCCCCTCCTTCTCTCTCTAAAAATAAATGAATAAACCTTTAAAAATAAATAAATTTTAAAAATTAAAAAATAGGGGTGCCTGGGTGGCTCAGTCAGTTAAGTGGCTGCCTTTGGCTCAGGTCATGATCCCAGGGTCCTGGGATCGAGCCCCACGTTGGGCTCCCTGCTTGGTGGGGAGTCTGCTTCTCCTTCTCCCTCTGTCTGCCTCTCTGCCTACTTGTGCTCTCTATCTCGCTGTCAAATAAATAAAATCTTTAAAAAAAAATTAAAAAATAAAAAGCCATGTCTCGAAGGCTCCAGGAAAAGGAAACTTAAAACGGAGAATAGCTTACAACATCCAGGAAAAGTAGCTATCTTTAGAGATGACAAGTCCAAACTTAAACACTGAAGACTTGCCTAATTCTCAGCAGTCCCTCACGTGGCAGGCAGACGACTCAAAGAGAAATCAGCAACTCCGGGTGTTGCCCTAGCTTGGAGTTCAGGTCCCATTGCCTGCCAACTTAGAGAAAGAAGAAATCCTCCAGACTTTCTCAAGCCCTAGTCTAGCTATATTTTCCTGCCCTGGAGTTGTCTCTCAGAATGACTGACAAGGAGAATACCCATTCCCTTTGGCAGGGGTGAGGGGGCAGGGAGGGGGTAGAAAGCCTATACCCACTCTAGGGTTGGATCTGGGCTTCATAGCTTAAGCAAGATAATTATAATAGTAGGCAGTGTATTTTCTTTTTTTTTTTTTCTTTTCAAAATATCTTTTTTTTTTTATTCTTATGTTAATCCCCATACATTACATCATTAGTTTTAGATGAAGTGAGGCAGTGTATTTTCTGAAGACTGCCTTATGCAGTCTTAAAATTACCACATTTGGGAGAAAAATTTGTTCTTCAGTGGGAAACTGAATTTTCTAGAGTATAGGACACCTCTCTGGGTTATCCAATTCATGGGAGCTGTTTTACAACTCTGCAAATTGTTGATAACTGACAGCAATGCAAAATACTTGTTTATAGACATCAAATTATGTCCTGTCTGATAGAGGGCTAGAGGTTCAATGGACTTCTCTCTTCTGTGGAAGAAACCAGTTCCGTCTCAATGGGCTTATTCATTTCACTATTCCTCACCTATAACTAATATTCTGCACTGATTCCACTTATGATCACCAACTAATGATTTTGATTCCAATTCTGATGTGTGTAACGTTGGGGGGGGGGGTTTCTTTACAGCCCTAAACAATTCTCTAACACCAACTGGTGTCCTACAATTCAACGTAATTTTGACCCTATCTATGGAGAGATAGCGTCAGATCCCACAGGTTAAGGGCTCTGTCATACAAGACTGACCCCCTTCCCAACCTCAGACACCAATGGCAAGTCCAGGTTGTCACCTATGCTTCTGACCAAGCATAGATTGGTCGTTCGAAAGACCTTGTCCTTGGATTCAATTAATTTGCTAGAGCAGGTTACAAAAACCAGCTCACAGAAATATTTTACTTACTAGATCACTGGTCAATTATAAAAGGCATAGCCAGGTGAAGAGATGCAGAGGGCAAGGCGTGGAGAAAGGGCACAGAGCTTCCATGCCCTCTCCAGGTGCTACTCTACCCAATCTCCATTGTTCACCAATTCAGAATCTCTCTGAATTCCAGCCTTTTTTGTTCTTCTATGGAGCTTCATTACATAGGCTTGATTGATTAGATCATTGAACATTGGTGATTGAGTCAACCTCTAGCCCCTCTGCCGGCCAGGAGGTCAGGCAGGTGGGACCAAAAGTTCCAACACTCCAATCACTTGGTTGGTTCCTCTGGCAACCACCCCTCTCCCCTTGTAGATGCTGTCCAAGAGTCACCTCATTAACGTAAACTTAGGTGTGCTTGAAAGGGGTTGTTAACGAATATCAAGACACCTTTATAGCTCTGATCACTTAGAACATTCCCAGGGTTTTTGGAGCTCTGTGCCAGAAACAGACAAAGACCAAATATATATTTATTGTAAATCACAATATTGCAATGACTGTGTCTGTTCTTTGGATTCTCCTTTGAACTGGCTGTAATACCTTAGCATTTTCCTCATTAATGAGTTAAATAAGATCTTTAATACACATTCATTTTTATATCTGTATGAGAGTCATGATTTAAAAAAATTATTTTTTAACACCATGAGTAGGACCTTACAGCATGGTTAGTTTTTGCTAACTCATATCTAGTTGAGTTCCTTGTTATATTTTTCTATCAAAATGAGGAATAGAGGGCGCCTGGGTGGCTCAGTCGGTTAAGCGTCTGTCTTCGGTTCAGGTCATGATCTCAGGGCCCTGGGATCGGGCCCCGTGTCAGGCTCTCTGCTCAGCAGCCAGTCAGCTTCTCCCTCTCCCTCTTGATGTCTCTCAGTCTCTCTCAAATAAATAAATAAAATCTTTTTAAAAAAATGAGGAACAGAGATGGAGTCTGTGGATCCCCCTCCCCCACTCTTGGCATAATATTCACACATGCACAATACACATGCACGTACACACAATTCCCCAAAAATAAGCATTAATTTTTAGGCATAAAACAGTCTAAAATCCACATTCAAGAAGAAAATACTTTCTAATGTAATACACTTTCTAATGTGATCCACCAAGCAGAACATGTGCTGTCTCAGCTTGAAGGGTCCTTCCTTTGGGTTATTTCCCCATATCCAGAAATTCTTCAAGAATGTTGAGTGCTTAGCTTTCATCTATATCAAGGTTTGTCAACCTCAGCACTGTTGATGTTTTGGACTGGATAATTCTTTGTCGTGGGGCTATCCTGTGTATTGAAGGAAGTTTAGCCACACCCCTGGCTGCTACTCACTAGAGGCCAGCAGCACCTCACCTCCAATCGTGACAACCCAAAATATCTCCAGACATGGCCAAATTTCACTTGGGGGTGCACAGTTGCCCCCAGTTGAGAACCACCAGTTTATTTTATTAAAAGTCTCTCAAATGGTTCCTATCAGAATAAAGGGAGGGTCTCCTCAAAGATAAGTGAGTGAACCCAACTGATATGTGGCACCATGAATTGCTCTTAGTAATGGTGCTGAGTGAACACAGAAAGTTGCAGAATGCTTGCCTGGTGTAATACTATTTACGTAAATCTTAAAACCACAAAGCCTTATAATGTGTATTGCTTTTAGAAACATGCATATGGAGTAAAAGTACAAAACCATGAATATGAAGAGTACACACCAGTTTAACAAGTATGGTCACCACTGGGAAAAGAGGGAGGGAATTAGGACAGGCGAGGAGTACAAAAGAAAAGTCAACCGTATCTGCAATGCTTTGCTTATTTTTAAAAGGAGACCTAAAACAAATAACTGCAAAATGTTACCACTTTTCCATTCCAGCTAGTGCATATGCAGATATTATGTTACTCTCCAAACTATTGTATTTTTATAAATTTATAAGAAAATATTTAAAAATACAGTTTAAATTTCACATAATGTTCTTCGAAACTGTGTGTTACTAGGTTTTCAATCATCTACTGTTCTACATTATTCATACCTCTGCTTGCCTCCATCATTATAGATAGCTGTGAGCTGGCAGGGTTTCGAGAGCAATCTCCCAGCTCTGATGCTCACGACACCCATAATACTAATGCTGTCCTCTTATATTTGTGGAGTGCTTTATCTTTTCCCAGCCTGCTTCCATCCATCTTCTCATTTTATATTCACACCTTCTATCACCATCCATCTTAGTCTGGACTCTATTCACCACGGACATGTGGCTTCGATGAAAGCTTTCTCTTCAGCAACTACTTTAGTTTGGCTTATCCTAGGAGAGCCAGCTCTGAGCCAGGGATCCTGTTCCAGAGGTGAGCCCAGCAAGCACACCTAAGGGGAGCGAGGCAGGGCGGGGAAGGATGCTGATGGATGGCACACCAGAGAGCAGGTCATGGTTGAGGGACAATTGAGGCTAGATTGGTAGGTGAGCTTTGGGAAACACCGTAGAACATGTCTCAGAGTGCTCCCTACTGAGAAGCAAGTTATTCGGGTGACTTTTCCTCCAGCTCCCCATCTGTTATTGACTGAGGGTTGCTCCCAGAGATGCTAGCTTTCCCTCACTTCCCACCAGACTGGCTCTGGGCTCAAGCAGAAGTCCTCAGTTGTAGAAGCACAGACACTGGCCAGTGGATACCACTGGAATGTACTAGAACTCTGAGTGCTGGGAAGATATGAGCAGAGCCCTCAACACCTCGGCTACAACACCTTTCTACACGTGTGTCCCGTATTTCCGTGGATGTCTTGCATTACAGCTTATAGGGTATTTTTACAAATTAAATCTTATGAGGAAGGGCATATTCTGATTTGTAATTAGAAAGCTCAACTGAATCGACTTACTTGCCAGAGGCTTGAAAGTACGTCTTTTGACTCCAAATCCAATACTCTTTATTTTTATTTTTTTAAGATTTAAGATCTATTTTTACGAGAGAGACAGCATGAGTGGAGGTGAGGGACAGAGGGAGAAGCAGATTCCTCGCTGAGCAGGGAGCCTGAAATGGGACTCGATCCCAAGACCCTGGGATCATGACCTGAGCTGAAGGCAGACCCTTAACCTACTGAACCACCCAGGCGCCCTCCAGTATTTTTTAAATTGCATGGCTGGAGTCTCCTGATACCAGGGATTAGCAAACTATGGTCTCCTGTCACCTGTTTTTTCAATAAAGTTTTTTTTGAACACCAACACACCCATTTGTTTGCACCGTGTCCACGGGTCCTGCTGCAGGAATGGCAGAATCGCATGGTTGCAACAGAGGTCTGCAAAGCCAGATGTATTTAGGATCTGACTCTTTACAAGAAAAGTTTGTCAACCGCCGCTCTATGCTGTAAAACTAGAGAAAAGTTCATATTTTCCAGAGTTTTGAGAACTTTCAGTACGAACAAGTTTGTAAGAAGGAAATATTAATTATTATTCATTAAAATCCCATTTTTATGAAGTGGGTTAGGAGCAAAAAACCTTTTTCATAAAAGCAACTATTGGTCATTTGCCCCCCAAAATATATCAAGGTCCAAGGAGAACCTTGAGGCAGCTTCATCTCATCTATGGAATAAATTGCAAACACCTAGTTCAGACAGAGAAAATTGTAATCATCTATTGTGCCAAACCCCAACTCATTGAAAGTGGTGTTGATGATGATGCAAAACTATGTTCAAACTTAGTGAAAGAGAGGGCCATAATTGTTGAGTAATGTCTGCAGTGGACAGAGGGAGGGACAGTGGTGGCCAATATTGAATGCAAAAGAAAAAGCACAGCTGCCTGTCATGGGATGGGGGGAGGAAATAACAAGAGGCAAGGGGACTCTAGAATAGATAGCCACAGCCCACTCCCCTTCCTGTGATTCCGGGGAGATAAGGACGGCTGATGAAATACACCAAGTGGGAAAAATAGAGCTGGTGGCTTTGACTCCTATGACTAGGGGTAGGCTTGGACAGAGTCTGAAATTGGCAGGCTTTTTCTTTTATTTTCTTTGTTTAATTTATAGACTTTTATTTTTTAGAATTTAATTTTAGGTTTATAAGAAAATTGAGCCAATAGTACAGAGAGTTCCCGCATATCCCCCACCCCTTTCTCCCTCACCCACATGCAGTTCCCCTCTTATTAACATCTTGTGTTGCTGTGGTACATTTGTCAACAATTAGTGAACCAATATTGACACATTATTATTAACTAAAGTCCCTCATTTACATCAGGGTTCACTCTTCGTGTTGTACATTCTATGGGTTTTGACAAATGCATAATATCACCTATCCACTGTTACAGTGTCATATAAAATAGTTTCATTGCCCTGCAATTTCCGCATTTCGCCTGCTTACACTTCCCCTGTCACCCCGTGCCTCCCACATGGAGCCCCTGACAATCACCGATCTTTCGACTGACTATAGGGTTGCCTTTTCTGGAATGTCATAGTTGGAATCCTACAGTATGTAGCATTTTCAGATTGGATCTTTTCATTTAGCAATGTGCATTTAAGACTCCTCCGTGTCTTTTCACGGCTTGACAGCTCACTTTGTAATCAGTGAGTAATATTCCATTGTCAGGATGTGCTAAATTTTATTTATCCACTCACCTCTTGAAAAATATCTTGGTCACTTCCAGTTTTTGGCAATTCAGTGACCTATTTCTTCTTGGGCAAATTTTGAGAGATTGTGTCTTCCAAGGAATCATTCCATTTCATCTATGTTATCAAATTCATGGGCATAGCGTTGTTCATGATATTCCTTCATTATCTTTTTTTAATATTAGTCCACGGGATCAGTAGGGATGGCCCCTCTTTCATTTCTTTTATTACTAATTTGTATCTTCTCTCTCTTTTTGTCTTGATTAGCCTGGCTAAGGGTTATCAATTTTATTGATTTTTTTTTTTCAAAGAAACAACTTCTGGTTTTGTGGGTATTTTTAAATTGTTTTCCTGTTTTCAAGTTCATTGATTTCTGTCGCAATTTCTACTGTTTCTTTTCTTGTGCTTGCTTTAGGTTTATATTGCTCTTCTTTCTCGAGTTTCCTATAGTGGAAACTTAGAATACGGATTTTAGATCTTTTTTTCCTAATATATTCATTCAATGTTATACATTTCTCTCTAAGCACTGCTTTTGTTGCATCTCCCATATTTTGATAAGTTGTATTTTCATTTTCATTTAGTTCAAAATATTTTAAAATTTTGGGGTACCTGGGTGGCTCAGTCGATTGAGCATCAGACTCTTGGTTTTGGCTCAGGTCATGATCTTGGGATCCTGGGATCAAGCTCTGTGTCTGGCTCCCTGCTCAGTGCAGAGTCTGCTTGTCCCTCTCCCTCTCTTTCTGCCCCTTCCCCCCACTCATACGCACTCTCTCTCTAAAATAAATAAATCTTTAAAATTTTTTAAAAATTTCTCTTGGTAATTCTTTAACACATGTATTTAGAAGTGTGTTGTTTAATCTCCAAACATTTGGGGATTTTCCAGCTGTCTGTTGTTGATTTCTAGTTAAAGTCCACTGTGATCTGAGAACATATATTGTATGGCTTCTATTCTCTTAAATTAAGGTGTGTTTATGGCCCATATTGTAATCTAACTTGGTGAATGTTCCATGTGAGCTTGAGAAGAATTTGCATTCTGCTTTGTTGGAAGAAGCATTCTATAAACGTCACTTAGACCCAGTTGATTCTTGGTGCCCAAAGGAAAGGGGACTTTCCTCCCCCATGATATTCATTCCTGGTAGTACTCCTGGATATAAAACCCACAAAAGTGGGGGAGGGCCCCTACAGCTGGGGCAGCAGCAGCTTTTAGCTATCAAATTAGTCTACACTCAGCCTTTAGCAATTCACCAAGTACCATTTTTTTTTAAAGATTATTTATTTACTTATTTGAAAGAGAGAGAGAGCACAAGTGGTGGGGGGAGGGACAGAGGGAGAGGAAGAAGCAGACTCCCCACTGAGCAGGGAGCCCGATGTGGGGCTTGATCCCAGGACCCTGAGATCATGACCTGAGCCGAAGGCAGACGCTTAACGACTGAGCCACCCAGGCGCCCCACCAACTACCATTTTAATGTTCCAACTAGTCTGGCTCCTGAGGTCTCTGCTCTTGCTGAGCTGTGATTCTCTATATTTACATATCTCTCTAGTTTTCAGGATGGTCGTTTTCCCTGTGATCTCAATTCTCTGCTAGATCCAAGAAAATTTATCGATTTTCAGTTTGTTCAGCTTTTTTCTTGTTGTGACGACAAGAGTGATGACTTCCCAGCCCTTTTCATGTCAGAGCTAACAGGGAGGCATGATCAGTATACAACCAGAGGCTGGCCTGTTACAATGCAGGTGCAATTAGCCTCGGGCCCCCTGGGGGACCAGGCACACTGATTGCTACCAGCAGCCACCACCCCTTCACAAAACCACATCTTCAGCTAAAATTGTGCTCTACAAAGACAGTGTTAAAATCAAACTAAATGTAATTTCCAAGAGAAGGATCTTTCAGTGCTATTTGGTTTTATGGTTTGAACCAGACTTCATTTCCACTGTATCAAATCCCAGTGGCCTTTTCAGTGACAGAAGGGATTTCTTACAAATTCTGTGCATTGCAGTTAATTCTTAAGTTGCTCCAGAATATGCTTTCTCTGGCTTATAAGCAGACCTCTACTCCACCTTATGAGTTTCCAGCTCTTTTCCCTTAAATCTGAAACAGCGATAGGTTCCAGCCCAAGAGACCTGCTTGATAAGTCACTCTTCCGAGGATGACTAGGCAGTGGACTAAAGATAAGAATTACAATTTTTATTCAAATTGCTAAATCCATAACTATATCTTTCTAAATTAAGTCTGTTCTGATATGACCTGTCTCTAGATTTCCATTCACAGTCTTACTGATCAGATGATTTAGAGAAAGTAAAAAAAAAATACCATGCTTTTGATTTTTCTTCTTCTTCCTCTAACCCATTGTTTCTCGACTGGGGGCAATTTCATCCCCAAGGGGCCATTTGGTAATGTCTGGATACATTTCTAGTTGACATAACTGGGTTGGGGTGGGGGGTGGGTGCTACTGATCTCTTGTGGGTAGAGGCCAAAGACCCTGCTAAACATTTACAACACACAGGAAGGTTTCCCACAACAAAGAATTATCCACCCAAAATGATCTGGTCCAAGGTATTAATAGTGCCGAGGTAGAACCCTGCTATAATCTGAGAAATTAGCCACCATGGCCTAGCTCTTCAGCTATACCAGAATCCTAATGATCTCATTATACTTATCTCTTTATTGATTTTTGTAGTACAAAGATAATGCTTCTCTTTGGACTATTTTTCCATGAGGCCCAGGAAGTTAGTCTTGAAATGCTGCCCCACAAACCCTACAGGTCAATGATTTATAGTCTCATCTACTTACTGGAGGCCTACTAGGTACCGGGGTCCTAAGAGGTAAACACTGGAAAAATTACAGTCTGTTTAGCATGCAGATAATTCAATAAAAATTAGTAATAACACCAGGTAACTCCAGATCAGAGGTGTCGAAAACCTACCTCCACGCTTTGGAGCCAAAATATGTCTCAAAGACAAGAGTTTGGGATAAAGAGGAACAATAGCTTTATTGCTTTGCCAGGCAAAGAAAGCTAGGGCAGGCTATGGCCTTCAAAAACTACAAGCTCTGGGGGGCGGCTGGACTGGGACTGGGGGGTGTTGCGGGTGCTGGGAGTGCTGGGGGTGGGTGCTGTTATAGGGAAATACAGGATCTAGCCAGTTTTCACAGGAATTGTGCTGCCAGCCCTGCTGGTCATGTCTTTAGGGTGGTACCGGGTTCCTAAAACAGAAGGCTATGAAGGTAGGAGGGGAAGTTTGCAGAAGTGAGGGGGAAAGGTTACTTTAAAATTGAGCTTCACTGAAGCATTAGTACAGCCATTTTGATTTTTGGTCAACTTTAAACTTTTAAGTGGTTTCAGAAGTACAAATAAGATTGCAGAAATAGCCTTGGTGGAGAGACAAGAACCAGCATCTTTAGAACTACTGAGCCGCAGATGTGGTTTACAGATGTTCTAGTTAATCCTCATGGAAGTCACATCAGACAACCTTGCTCCCTCAAATAAAGCAGTCAAGAAGAAAACAGATACCTTGAAGATGGTTTGTCCCCTTCCTGTTAATGACTCAAATATATGCCTTATAGAAATTTACAAGCTACTAAGTGTCTACAGGGGAACATAAAACTCACCCATTATTCCATTCTCAGAGATAACTTTTCAGTGTATGACTTTGCAACTTATTTTTTGCACAAATAATGTATTTTAAATATAATTGAGTTTATTATATATATATATCTCACATATCTTTTCCTCTCCCTACAATATTATTCATGGGTTTTTTTTTTTTTTTTAAGATTTTATTTATTTGACAGAGAAAGACACAGCGAGAGAGGGAACACAAACGGGGAGTGGGAGAGGGAGAAGCAGACTCCCTGCCGAGCAGGGAGCCCGATGCGGGACTCGATCCAGGGACTCCAGGATCATGACCTGAGCCGAAGGCAGTCGCTTAACCAACTGAGCCACCCAGGCGCCCCTATTCATGGGTGTTTTTGTAGGTTAGTTGATACTTTCTAAAGTGTAGAGACCACTTTTATTTATTTATTTATTTTAAGATTTATTTATTTATTTGCGCGAGAGAGTGCACACAGAGAGAGAGAATCCCAAGCAGACTCCCTGCTGAATGTGGAGTCCAATGCCGGGCTCAATCTCATGACCCTGAGATCATAACCTGAGCTGAAATTGAATTGGAAGCTTAACCGACTGAGCCACCCAGGTGCCCCATAAAGGCCACTTTTAGGCAGCAGGCTTGAGCAGTAGAAACCTGAGCAAGGCAAAAGGGCCAACAGTGACTACTGAGCTGAACTAACAATGCTAGGTTTTATAAATACCTGTTTAATGATATATGAATCCGTGTACATGGATGTTGATATTTTTCACTGTGCCCAGAAAATCTGATTTTTTTTGGTGTCTGCTTATAGAAAAGGGAGAAGAGAGTGAAGTTAAATAATCAGAATTCATAAGTAGGGTTTCATTTTTAATATAAATAGTATGCTTAGGAATGGCAGCCTGTTGTGTGTGTGTGTGGTTTTTCTTGATTTTTTTTTTAAAGTACTGCAATATTGTGATTTATAAGAATTATATATTTGGTGACTCAGATGATCAAAATTTATTTCTCATATAGTTTTGGTTTTCATCCATGATTAGTGGCTCACAGCTCCTAAAACCCTTGGCATTTCCTGAGCGATAAGAGCAAAGGGAACATCTTTTGTTATTTTGGTCTCTTGTCCTCGGTTCTGAAATCCCCACAGAGCCATAAAGGTGTAATGTATATGTGTTTATTCATAACAAAGTCCTTTCCATCACAATGGCGTTTATATTAATGAGGTGACTTTTGCAAAGTGCCTAAGGGTGGGAGCTGGTCGCCAGGGAAACCAACCAGGCTTAAACCTTGTTGAAACCTTTCAACCTTGTTGAAACTTTCAGTCCCAGCCCCTGATCTCTGGGAGGAGGAGGGAGCTGGAGGTTGAATCAATCACCAACGGTCATTGACTCAATTAATCATGCCTGCATGATGAAGCCTCCATAAAAGCCCAGACGAGGGCTGTTGGAGAGCTTTCAGGTTGGTAGGCTCGTGGAGATTTGGGGAGAATGGCACACGGAGGGGGCCTGGAAGTCCCTCACCCTTTCCCCATACCCTGCCCTCTGCCTCTCTTCCATCTGGCTGTGGCCGAGGTATATCCTTTTATAATGAACCGGTAATCTAGTAAGTAAAACATTTCTCAGTTCTATGAGCCGCTCCAGCAAATTAAGCAAACCCAAGGAGGGAGTCGTGGGGACATCTGATTCCTAAATGGGTTTGTCAAAAGTGTAGAGGCCGGGCAACAGGCTTGAGCGATGGAGACCTAAGTAAGGGAAAAGGGCCCATAGCCACCACTGGGCTAAATGCAAACAGGCTCATTAACCTGTCCACCTCGAAATAACCATAAGCCCTCGCTGACCAATGGACTACTTACCACCAGGCACAGGTACCAAAAAAGGGAAAATTCCATACATTCCCCTACTCCCTCACTCTGCCCTATAACTTTTGTTCTGCCTTTGGTGAATCTTTCACCGCCCATGCTGCCAGGCACCCCCATCTGATCGGGTTGCCCCACACAAAGCACAACTAATGACCCGGGCTTGCAACTGACATCTGAAGGGGTGGGGGGGGCAGTCTTGTGGGACTGAGCTCTTAACCTGTAGGATCTGACAGTATCTTTAGGTAGACAGTGTCAGACTTGAGTTAAATTTGGGGGACACCCAGCTGGTGTCTGAGAATTGGTGGTGTGGGGAAAACCTCCCTTCCACACATTGTAATGGGTATTAGAACTCTTAAGTGCCTAAGTAGTAATTTTAGTATCAATCCCAGGATGCCCAAGCTTATTACATAAAATAAAGTTATTAGTAGTATCTATACTAACATATGTATCTTATAGATCATATACATAACAGCTATATAGTACTGTGACTGTATTCAGACATAATAGTCAAGACCTGAGATATGTAAATTACAGAATTAAAAAAATGAGTAGAGTTGACACGTGATGTTACGTTAGTTTCAGGTGTACAACATAGTGATTCAACATCTCTAAGTGATGCTGTGCTCACCACACATGTAGCTACGATCTCAGAATTAATTTTAGGAGGCATCTCTCAGTCATGTCCCGGGGGAGGGGGGGAGTGCAAGGTTGCTAAAGACAAGGCATCTTGCTGAGTCAGGGCGTGCCTTAGCTGGAAGCCCAAATGTCTGACTTTGCCCTCTGCTCAGCTGAAAGCAGGGCTAGCTGTTGATAAACACAGAAGCAAGCTCTTCAGTTACTCTAACCAAATGGCTAATAGATAAGACTGTAAAAACACTTTCTCCACTGAAGTCAAAATATAAAGGGGAAAGCTCCCCATGAATCTGACCAGGGGGCTTTTGAACCTAAAGACCTAGTGGGTAACCCATTATAGTTGTAACGCACATTTAATTCCCTGTTCCCCGTGAATTCAACCAGTGCCTGTAACAAGATCAGTACTAGCAAAGAAGATAATCTTTTTCACCTAGAAAATGTCAAGGGCGAGGTGGGTGAGAAGTGAGTTCAGGAGACAGCAGTGACCTCAGGGACGGGTCACGTCCCTGGTGGTGCACTCATTCGGGTGCCAGCATTGTTTCTCGCAGCTAAGGGCTGACCTTGGTGAGTAGAAGTGGGTAGTAGTTAACGAGAAGCATTAGGAGATAGAAGTAATTATCTTTGAAAAAACAAACAAAAAAACCGAAAATGGCCCAGTGGTATTATCAGTATTAGATTTATAATCTCCATGGTTCACTTAACTGAGGGGGATTCTATGATCGGGAGGGGTTACAGAAAGTGAAGGTGTAAGGAGAAATGAAGTTAGAAGCTGAAACCAATCCCAACATGAAAAAAAAAATAGCCTTTATTTATTGCATTCCACTTCTGCTAGTCTCTGGGCATCCTGAAGGACACAGCCATCAGACCTGCCTCAAAGTGGAGCTTCCTTTTTTCTTTGTTTTTCCCCCAGAATCACCATAAAATTGGCTCCCACACTGTAGACTCAAAAAGCAGGGATGTAGGGTAGTGCTTCTCTCACTTGACATTTTACTTGTTTTTCAAATGAATAGTGACTAAGAACCTCATGAAATCTAAATATGGTTACTGATAGAAATTTAGATTGTCACCAAAAGCACAATAAGAAATTTATATGGTGAGGAAAAGAAAAGATTTGCTCTGGTAAATGGGTGAGACATATATATATATATATATATAATTTTTTTGGCTACGTCTAGTTAATGTTTAATTATTGGGTTCTTTTTTTTAGCGAATTTATGAACTTTGGACACACTGAAATTATGTAAGCCCTGGTCAGCATTAATATTGTATTAATTTATAATAAAAGCATTTATCCATTTTTTTCATTAACTACAAATATTTGGGAAAACATTATTTTAAGTCATCTGTAGAACAAACTGACACTTCTTCATTCACAGAAGTCCCATCAAATTCATGAGAAAGCAAGATTGAGTTGTCATTATTCAGGAGTGCCTCTCTCCGTTCATTTATTATTTTATTCATCAGCACATGCTGGTAAATGCCTAAAATAAAAGCCCTAATGTGTAACATTTGCCGATTTCTGTGGCATAAATACCTCCACCATGGCCAATTTCTAGGCCACTGAACAGTGAGTTGCAAAGAGATGCCAATAATCAGCTCCCAGTAGATGGTAAGGGCTGGCTTGAGCATTCTATTACCTGTAACCAGGAGAAAAAGGAATTTTCAGGGAAGTTCAACTACTTAGAATGTTCACATTATAAAGGATAAGAAGGGGCAGCAGAGGCTGAAGCTGATGAGACAGGCAGAAGTCAGAGCATGAAGCACCTTGAATGTCTATTCAAGAGATCCAGTGACCATGAGATTTGACAGATACTCAAGTAAGAGATGATAGCGACTCTCACCATTGTAGTAACCATAGTTTTTAAAGGAATCCAGGGAAGAGATAATGGTGTCCCTAACCATGGTAGTACCCATGGGATTTTGTAGATCTAGAGTGAACAGATGACTGAGACCTAACCATCATAATGTCTGGGAGTTTGTAAATATCCAGGCAGGAAAAGAGATGGTAAACATAGAATATTGAAGTTCTATAGGTAAGAAATGATCAATTTAACAAGGGGAGTGACCATGGTATTTTGTAGATACCCAGTTCAGAGATGGTAGCCTTAACTATGGTACTGAAATTGAGGTTTCTCAAGTAGGCAGGTAGAAGCTGATGGTCCCTGTATTACATTAGTGAACATGACATTTTGTGGTATTCCTGGTATGATGGGAAATCTAACCACAGAAGCAACCATGGGATTTTTCAGAGGTCTAGTAAAGTGATGATAGGTTCTTAACCATGAAAAAGATGATGGGATTTTGTAGGTATACAGTCAAGAAATGATGGCACTCCTAACTACAGTAGTGAACAAGAAATTTTCCAAGTGTCTGGGTAAGAGATGTTGATGTCCTCAAAATGTGGTGACTATAACATTTGAAGGTATCCAGGTAAGAAATGTGTAATAATGGTAGTACCAAGGTATTTTATAGTTACCCAGGTTAGAGATGAAGTGTCCTTAACAATGACATTTATCTGGATAATTTATAGATCTCCATGTAAGATATGTTTTTCTAAACCTAGCAGAGACCATAGGCTTCTGTAGATAACCAAGTAATGATGATGCACCACAAATCACCGTGGTGACCAAGGTATTTTACAAGTATTTAGTTAAGAACTGATGGTAAACGTCAAGTAAATATGGGACTTTGAAGGTATTGTAGGGGAGAAAAAATAATTTTCCCTTTATCCTTCTAGGCTCTTGGTTGAGACCCTCCAGTAACAAAAGACCAATTAACAAGAGAAAAACAATTTTAGATACTTATGCATATACGTACATATGGGAATCCCACAAAGATATGAAACTCAAACAGGCAGCCAGGCAGTTGAGGCTTATATTCTATCCTGAGCTAAGGAAGGGGACAGAGGCCTGGGGCTTCCAAGGGGAGGCGGGCAATTCACCAGAAGGTGAGTAGAGGAAATGCATGGTAAACAGTTTGCTCTGCCATGCAGATGACTCTTTCACCCGAGACACTTCTCTGGTAATAGCTCTCTTTTGGTACAGGCCCCTTTCTGATATAAATCTCCCTTACAAAAGTGTAACTTCTACTGAGCTTCCGGAGCTTTTCCTGTGTCTGTAGTTGCTCAAAATAATCAGTTCAAAATAATTCTCAGGTCAAAGAGGCATATTCTGCTACCTTTTGGTATCCGTTAAATAATGATGGTGACCTAAACTGTGGTAATGACCATGGGATTTTCAGGTGTCCTGGTAAGAGATGATGTGTCTCTAATTACAGTTGTCATCATGTTTTTTTGTGGGTTCCAGTAAAGAAATGAAGGTGAAATTAACCGTGGTAGTAACCATGGGATTTGCTAGATAGCAAGGCAAGAAATAATGTAGGCTTTAACCAGGTAGACATCATGGTATTTTGGAATTATTCAGATAAGTTATCTTGGTGTCGCTCACCACTACAGACCATGGGATTTTGCAGGTTTCAATCAATAAATGATGGTGAACCTAATAATGGGAGTAAATGTGGGACTTTACTAATATCCAGAAAGGAGATGATGTGGGCCTTAAACACAGTAGAGACCATATGATTTCCAAATATCTAGAAAAGTCATGATGCTGTCCCAAACTCTTACTATTACCATGTGTTTTTGCAGGTATTCAGGTAAGAAAACAATGTCCCTAACAGAAGTGGTAACCATCAGATTTTACTCTTTTTTGTTTTTTTAACTCAGAGATGATTTATCTTAAAACTTAGTAGTGACAAAGATATTTGCAGGTACCCCCAGCAATATGTCAAAGTCCTCACTACATTAGTAACCATGTGATTTTTGCAGGTGTGTAGTGAATACATGGTGGTGTCTGAAACTACAGTGTTGACCTTAGAGTTGTCCAAATATCTAGGTAGAGTTAGTGGTTGCCCTAATAGAATGGAGAGATGGAATCAGCAGGGGTCCAGATGGATGAACATGTATCCCTCACCAGGGTTTTCCACCATGTGTTTTTTCAGTTCCCATTCAAGAGATGATGATCTCTTTAACTACAATGTGGACCTTAGAACTAAAGAATCCAGGTAGAGCTCATGGTTCCCCTAACAACAGTAGTGATCATGGAATGTTTTGAGGCCCATGTAGAAGCTGTATGCCTAATTATAGCCACCACCATGTGTTTTTACAGGTTCTAATCAAGAGATACCGGTAAAGATCATGGAATCAGGTAGGTGATGATGTGGGTTAAACATAGTACAGACCATCTGGTCTTCAGAAGTCTAGTACGTGATGATGGTGTCCCTAAGATGTGTCAGTACCATGATTTTTGGAAGGTATTCAGGTAAAAAAATGATACTGGCCCTACAAATATTAATAACCATGAGATCTAGTTTAACCAGTTTTCTAGTTTAGAGAGAGATTGTGTGTGTTTAAGCTGAGGAATGAGTGAGGGATTGACAGGCATCTGGGTAAGTGAGCACAATTTTCTTCATCACAGTATTGACCAGGAGATATTTACAGGTACATGGTCAAGGGATGATGGTGTCTGTAACAACATTGTTAACCTTAAAGTTCTACCAGTGTCCAGGTAGCATTAATGGGTCCATAAAGATGAAAGTGACAAAAGTTATTTGTCGTTTTCCTGGTAGGAAAAGTTAGGTCCTTAAATAAATTTGTCACAGTGTTTTTTGCAGGTTTCAATCAAGAGATCACAGAACCCTTAACAATGGTGGTTAATGGGACTTTCCTGGTATCTAGTAAGTGATTATGTGAGTCTTAGACTATAGACCTCTAATCTTCAGACATCTAGGTAAAGGATGATGGTATCCCTAACATTTGTGTTACCATGTGTTTTTTTTGCAGATACTCCAGTAAGAAATGACAGTGTTCCCACAAGCATTAAGAATTTGCCCGTACTGTTTACTAGTTTAGAGATAATATGTTTTGAACCCTGGTCAAGACTCAAGGATTTGCAAATTCCCAGGTAAGTTATCATGGTGTTTTTCATCTCACTATTGATGATGGGATTTTTATAGGTACCCAGTCAAGAGATGATGGTATCTCAATGGCTTTGACCCTGATATTCTGCAAGTATGCAGATAAAGTTGATGGTTCCTCTAATGCTGGTAGTTCCCATGAGATGTGGCATCGTGTAGGTTGAAAAAGATGTGTTCCTAACCATGGTTGCCACCCTGGGTTTTAAAGGTTCAGATGACCGTGAAATTGACAATGACAGCAAATATGGGACTTTGCTGGTAGGCAGGAAAGAGATGTTGTGAGCATTTGCATGTTAGAGATCTTCAGATTTCCCAATATCTAGGTAAGAGATAATGGTTCCTATAATACTATAACCCTATGAACAAGGGTGTGCTTTGTTTTGGTTTTGACGGGTTTTTAGGTGAGGACTTTGCTAAAATACTGGGAAGAAATGATCTGGCATTTTCACATTGGAGACCTTCCGAATTTCAGGTATCTAGGTAATTAATGATGGTGATCATAACTCTGATAACCTGTTTTTTGGCGGGGATGCAGGGAAGAAATTAATTTGCCCCACCATATTAATACGCATGAAATGCTATATATTCTGGTTCAGAGATGATGTGATGTGTTGTTTTGTTTTGATACTCATAGTGATGTATCAATAAGCAGGAATCCAGGTAATTTATCATATTGCCCATGACTGTGTTATTGACCATGGGATTTTTGCAGGTAACCTTTCAAGAGAGGAAGGTATCTTTTATTAGGGCTTAGCTTCACAGCTCAGCAAGTAACCAGGTAGCACTGATGAACCACAAACATAGACGAAATCAAGGAAATAGGCAGGTGTCCAGTTCGTAGAAGACTAGTACTAAAAAAAAAATTTCACAATGTGCTTTTTCCGTTCCTTTCAAGAGACCATGATGAACCTAACAATAGTCGTCGTTAATGTGGGACAGTGCGGGTATCCAGGTAAGTGATGATGTAGGGTTAAACCGGAGCAGAAAACCATTTGATTTTCCCTGAAGAAAGCAAGTGACCCCGCTGCCTTGGAGTACCAGCCACGCCTGCGCCTGGGGCCAGGGGTCAGGATGTGACGCCATAGCACGCGCTTGCGCATTACTGAACTCCCCCTCCCCACACCCGCCATTTTAAATTTAAATGCCGGTGACGTGGCTGCACTACGGTTCGGGATGGGAAGTGTTCCAGGAATTGCGAGACTCATGCTTCAGTCCTTAAAACCAAGGTTGAAGTGCCGTAGGGAGACATCAGCTACTTAGTACCCGGCATATTCCTGTACCTTTCCTTTAAGTCTCAACTGCCCTCTCAGTGGTGATCAGTGACATGTGCAAGTTCAGGTAAGGAGCCATGGATGGGTGTCTAAAGGGAGAGGCGATGAGAGTAGCCTTGAGCAGCTGAGGTATACTTGACAGGAACTGGCTTCAGTCTTGAACTGCATGAATTTAACTCATCTGGCTAAGGGGTAGCTGCGACCTACTTAGCAAAACTTCCATGTAGGGTCAACTGCTTATTTGGATATTGTGCGTGAAGCATGCACTAAAAGCTTTGGGCAATTTAATGTGTCCCAGTTCGCCCAAACAGCTCACAAAAACAGGGGAGTTGTGAAAATGAAATTTGATTTCATGTGTTGCTGGCCCAACATAGGCACATAAAGAAATGCACAGTCCCTGATCTGGATTGGGTGATGAACGATCTCTCACCTGGGTTTAGGGCAAAATGTTCTGACTCCAAGGATGCACAAGTGCCATGACTAATAGGCTCTGACACTTCATAACCAGAGGGGGCCCCAAGTTAACAGGATTACTAGGCACTCAAGGGTGTAAAGTTCCAGCTCAGAAGCCAGACTGTTTCCCTCAGGTTTTTAAATGCAGGTTGAGCACCTATCTCCTCTCTTGGCAGGGTGTGGTGGGGACTCCTTGCAGTCTTAGAAGAGGACCTGTCCAGTGATCACCCGGGAAATGGAAGCTGCTCTTGGCGCTGAGTGCCTCGTACCTGCTGTTTATTCTGTCTCTATCTCAACAGGATTCAGTAGAAATAACCTAGATGCCTATCAGCTATTTGACATGAGGTATTTATTTTGTGAACTAATGCAAGCAATTATAAATCCCCACATACTATTTGATGAAGTGTAATAGGGTAGTCATGTGTGATCTCTTTACACAGCCGTGCATTTAGTCCCTCGCCTTTAGTTGCACAAAAATTATAAAGCCCAGTGAACAAGACCGGTGGACTGACGGACAAATCAGCCTATACAATGAGAAATTAGAATAGTACGCTGACTGGAATGATCAAGTAATTTAAGTCAAATGTTTTAATGTTGCAATTAAAGTAATCAAGGGTTCAAATAGATTTTTTTTCAAAAGACTTCTTTAAAGTCCTGTTCAGGCAAGGTCCTGTTTGAAAAAAAACCACCCTTCGCTTTGTCCGCAGATAAAACATCAAAAGTTGCCCAAGGTAATTTTGATGTGAATGCAGCTTTAAACAATAAAAAATTGTGTTTTAAGTGCACTTCTCAAAGCAAATTATATAACTAGAGGGCCCCCAAACTTGTAAACTAAACATCTGATGCAAATGTACAGAACAAAATTGGCAACAATTGAGGGGTAGGGGAAAAAGGTCAGTGATGACTTAACCTAACCATTGTTGTTACTATGTTTGTTTGTTTTGCAAGTATTGAGGTAAGAAATAATGGAATCCTTACCAATGTGAGAAATCATGAATTCTTTCTACATTTTTGAGGAAATGTATGTTTAATACTGTGGGTGTTAATTGTTGTTTAATTACCGTATCTAGGTAATTATTCATGGTGTTCCTCACCACAGTACAAACCGTGGGGTTTTTGTAGGTGTCTGGTCAAGAAATAATGGTTTTATCTGACAACGGTGTTGACCTTGGAGTACTACCAGTAGCAGGTAGAGTTTTTATGTCCTATAATGATAGAAGTGACCAAGGTTATTTGCAGATTTCCTGAAAAAAGTCTTCTTTAACACATGTTTCATAATGTGTTTTTCAAATTCCTGTCAAGAGATCATGGTGTGACTAATTATGGTCTTTAACCTGGGGCTTGGCTGATATTTAGGTAAGTAATGATGTGGGTCCTCCACACTACAAACCATCTGATCTTCACAAATCTAGGTCAATGATGGTGTCCCTAACACTTGCGTTACCATGTTTTGTTTTGTTTTTTTCAGGTATCAGGTAAGAACTTTTCTAGTATACAGGTAAGAGATGACATGGCATGTACACATTAGAGACCTTCTTGTTTTCAGATATCTAGGTAATTAATAATGGCATCAAGAATTCTTATACTGACATTTTTGACAGGTATGTAGATAAGAAACCAACTTGTCCCTAATAGTAAGCATGAGATGTTGCTGTATTCTTATTTGGAGATGTGTGTCAGCGTGTTGAGGGATTGCTGTATCCAAGTACTTATGATTTGTTCCGCACCATAGTAGTAACCATGGGATTTTTGCAAGTGTACAGTGGACAAAGACACTATTGCTAACAAAGGTATAGACAATGGAATATAGAACAAGTATCCAGGTAGAATTGATACATCCTGCAATGAAGGAAGCCACCAGCTTTATTTACAAGTATCCAAGAGGGAAAAGATGTGTAGGCAGAAATATTTGTAACAGTGTGTTTTTCAGGTTTCAATCAAGACAACATGGTGAACTTCACCAAGGTTGTTTACAGGGATCTTGCTGATGTCCAGGGACCATACAAGCCTCAAGCACACTACAGACCCGATCTTTAGTTATCTAGGTGAGTAAGCACACTACAGATCCGATCTTTAGTTATCTAGGTGAGTAAGGATAGAGTCCCTAAAATTTGTGTTATGCTTTTTTGCATGTATTCAGGTAGGAAATATAATGTTCCAACCAATGCTGGTTAGCATTACTCCTCATTGTTTAAAAATTTCAATATAATGTGTTTTTAACCTTAGTTAAAACAGGTATATCACATAAATCCAAGTAAGGTACTCCACTGTTTTCTCACCACAATAATGACCAGGAGATTTTTAGAGGTGCTCAGTCAAGAGATGATGGTGTCTTTTAAGAATGTTGTTGACCTTGGAGTTAGGCCAAGAACCAAGTAGTGCTGATAGTTCCCTAATGATGGAAGTGACCAAGACTATTTCTTTGTCATGATCCTGTAGAACAAGCTGTGTCCTTAAACGCACTTGCCACATGTTTTTTGGGGTTTTTGTTTTGTTTTGTTTTGTTTTTTTAGGTTCCAGTGTAGAGATCATGGAGCATGTAAAAGTGTTCATTAATGGAGCTTTCCAGGTATCCAGGTAAGTGATAGTATATGTTGTGCAATGCTACAGACCAACTAATAATCAGAAATCAGGAAATTAGGATTGTAACCCTAACACTTGTGTCCCCATGTTTTTTGGTTTTTGTTTCTTTGCGGGTTTCCCATTAAGGTCTTGCCTAGTGTACAGGTATCGGATGATATAATAATTACTCATTGAAGATGTTCTTATTTTTTTTAAAGATTTATTTATTTATTTATTTATTTATTTTAGAGGAGGGGGCAGAGGGAGAGAGAATCTTAAGCAGACTCCCCACTGAGCGTGGAGCCCAACATGGGACTCAATCTCACCACCCTGAGATCATGACCTGAGCTGAAATCAAGTCAGCTGCTCAACCAACTGAGCCATGCAGGTGCCCCTCATTGAAGACATTCTTATTTCTAGAATCTAATTAATGATGTTGTTAAGACTCTTACGTTAAAATTGTTATGGGCACATTAAAATGAATTTGTCCTGGTACCTGGGTGGCTCAGTCGGTTAAGCATCTGCCTTCGGCTTGGGTTGTGGTCCCCGGGTCCTAGGATGTAGCTCCATGTCAGGCTCACTACTCAGCAGGGGTGTCTGCTTCTTCCTCTCCCTCTGCCCCTCCCCCACTCGTGCTTGCTCTCTCGCACTCTTCCTCTCAAATAAATAAAATCTTAAAAAAAAAAAAAAAAAGAATTTGTCCCTAACAGTACTAGTAAGCATGAAATTTTACTGAATTCTTGTTTAAGGGTAACATGTATTTAACTCACCTAGTGATAGATGGATATGCAAGCGTCCATTTAATTTATCATATTTTTCAACATTATGTTATTAACCGTGGGATTTCTGCAGGTATGCCTCCATGATACTAGGATTTGACCTAGGAATTCTGCAAAATCCAGGTGTCATTGATGGGTCCCTAAATAATGGACCAAGTGTCAAGAGATTGCAGGTATACAGATAATTATGGTGTTCCTCACCCAGTAGGAGCCATGGGATTTTTGCAAGTGTACAATTAGGAAATAATAGTCTTACCTAAAAATGTTGACCTTGGAATACTGCTGGTATCCAGGTAGAGTTACTATGTCCCATAATGATGGAAGTCAACAAGGTTATTTACAGGTATCCTGATAGAATAAATGGTATCTCTTGACACATACTTCATGTTTTCCAGGTTTCTTTCAAGACCTCACAATGACCCTGACAATGCTCATTAATGGGGACATTGCTGATGTCCAGGTAAGTGATGATGTGGGCATAACCCACAGCACAGACCAGCTGACCTTCAGAAATGTAAGTAAGTTGGGACACCTGGGTGGCTCAATCGGTAAAGCCTCTGCCTTCATCTCAGGTCATGATCCCGGGGTCCTGGGATCGAGCCTCGAATCGTGCTCCCTGCTCAGTGGGGAGCCTGCTTCTCCCTCTGCCTGCTGCTCCCCCTGCTTGTGCTCTCTGTCTCTCACAAATAAATAAAATTAAAAAAAAAAAAACAACGAATGTAGGGAAGTGATGATGGTTTCAATAATATTTATCATATTTTGATTGCATGCAATTCAGGTATGAAAATGTAGAGTCCTTACATTCTAGAAACTACAAGTTTTCACTTTTTTTTTTTAAGATTTTATTTATTCATTTTGAGAGAGTGGGAGACAGAGCACAAGCAGGGGGAGAGGCAGAGGGAGACAGAGAAGCCGATTCCCTGTTGAGCTGGGAGCCCAACATGGGGCTCAGTCCCAGAACCTGGAGATCATGACCTGAGCCAAAGGCAGATGCTTAACCATCTGAGCCACCCAGGCGTCCCAAGTTTTCACTTTTGACATTTGAGAGAAAATTTATATTTAACCCTGACAGGTAACAATCGTGGTGTTCCACAACACAGGTAACCATGGGAATTCTGCAGGTATAAAGTCACAGATGATGGTCTTAATCTGACAATGGTTATTAATCTGGGAGTACTGTAAGTGTCTAGAGGTAGTTGATGTGTCCCATAATGGTAAAGTGATCAAGGTTATTTGCAGGTATCCTGGTAGAGGTAGTTGTGTCCTTAAACACATTTGTTACATTTTTTTTCTCAGGTTTCAGTCAACAGATCACAGTTAAGCTCTCAGTGGACATTAACAGGACTTTGCTCTTAGCCAGGTAAGTGGGTCTGAGCACAATACAGATCATCTGACCTTTGAATATCGAGGTAAGTGGGCATGATGTTCATAACCCTTGTATTACCATGTTTTTTGCAAGTATTTCATTAAGGTCTTTGCTAGTGCACATTGAGACCTTCTTTATTTCAGGCATCTAGATAATTAATGATGTTGTAGAAACACATATTAATTTCTCTTGTAGCATGTGCGCTATTAAGAAATTTGTTCATAACAATACTAGTAAGCATGAGATTTTACGGTATTCTCTTTGGAACTAATGTGTAGTTAACATTTGTAAGGAGATATGCAGGCATCCAGGTAATTTCTCATATTCTCCATCACACCTTAATGACCATGGGACTTTTGCAGGCATCTCTCCAAAAGTGGAAGATGTCTCTTTCTAAGGTTTAACCTTGGACTTTGGACTTCTGCAAGTAACAGGTAACCTTGATGGGTCCCGAAATGATACAAATGACCAGGGGAATTTTTAGGTGTAGAGGTAGAATGATCCATGTACCAAACACATTTTTCACAATGTGTTTTTCAGATTCATGTCAAGACCCCACGGTGAGCTTATCAATGATAAGTTCACAGAGGATATTGCTGTTATCAAGGTAAGTGATGATGTGGGCCTAAATCACAGCATAGATCATCTCATCTTCATATATAAAGGTAAGAAGTGATGGGTATCTCTAACACTGCTTGTTAATATAATTCTTACAAGTATTCAGTTAATAAAGGATATGTTCCAAACCAATTCTTGTAACCATTGTTTTTCACATTTTATATTTAAGAGAAAAATTATATTTAACTCTGTGAGCATTGAGGGACTGTGTGTATCCAGGTAAATGTCATGGTGTCCTGCCCCCAATTAGTAATCGTGGGATTTTTACAGTTTTTATGGTATGAAATGATGTTGTTATCTGACAGTGGTGTTGACCTTGAATTAATCCAAGTATCCAGGTAGACTTGATGTGCTCTGTACAGTGTCCATGGTTATTTTCAGATGTTCTGGTTAAAAAAAAGTTGTATCCCTTAATATATACTTCACAAAGTGTTTTTCAGGTTCTTATCAAGATACCATGATGAATCATAAGTCACTAACAGGGGGACATCTCTGGTATGCAGGTAAGTGATGATATACACATCGCAGACCATCTGATCTTTATATATCTGGCTGAATTATGTTGGATTGCCCAGACCTGTTTTATCATGTGAGTTCTTAGCAGGTATTCAGGTAGGCAAGCAATGATAATGTTTTGCCAGTGCTAACAACCATGTTATCCTGCTGTCATATTGTACAGAAAATGTATGTGTAATCATGTGAGTATTGAGTAATTTGCGTTTATCCAGGTAATTACCCTGAAATTCTGCCTCACAATTGTAACCATGGTATTTTATAGATACGTAGTCAGGAGATGATGGTGTCTCTCAATATAGCTAGACCTTGAATATTGCAAAAATCTAGTTAGGTTGATGGATCCTGCCATGATGGAAGTGAATGAAGGTGGTTATTTGCAGGTATCCATATGGAAGATCTGTGTCCTTAGATAAACATTTGTCACAATGTGTTTTTCAGGTTCCAGTCAAGAGATCATAATGAACCTGATCATCATCATTAACAGAGACTTTGCATGTATCTCAGTAAGTACTGATATGTGCCTTAAGCCCCATTAAAAATCAGGTGATCTTCAGTTATTGAGGTCAATGAGGATGATGTCCCTAACATCTGTGTTACCTTTTTTTTTTGGCGAGCATTCAGGTAAGAAATGATATTGTCCCAACTGATGCTAGTAAGCATTAGCCTCTAGTATTTTAAAGTTTAGATATAATGTATGTTTATATATAGAAGGGACTGAGGGATAAACAGTTGTTCAGGTTATTCTACTATCAATACCAAACACTACTGACCAGGAGATTTCCACAGGTACTTGGTAAAGAAATGATGGCATCTCTAACAGTGTCAACTCTGAAGTTCTGCCAAGATCAAGGTAGTGTTGAAACTTCCCCGATAATGAAGGTGACCAAGATTATTTGTAGGAGTCATGGTAGAACAAGTTGTGTTCTTTTTTGGGGGAAAGGGGGCAGCGTGGAGCCCAACATGGGGCTTGAACTCAAGACCCTGAGAACAAGTCCTGAGCTGAGATCAAGAGTTGGATGCTTAACTGGCTGAGCCACCCAGGCGCCCTGAACAAGTTGTGTGGGTTTTTTTTTCTCTTTTTTTAAAGATTTATTTATTTTGAGAGAGAGAGAATGGGTGGAGGGGCACAGGGAAAGAGAGAATCTCAAGCAGTCTCCACACTCATCGTAGAGCCTGATGCGGGGCCCGATCCCATGATGCTGAGATCATGACCTGAGTGAAATGAAGAGTCAGATGCCCAATCGACTGAGCCACCCAGGCGCCCCAGAAGTTGTGTTCTTAAACATAATCATTACACATGTTTTTCAGGTTCCAGTCAAGAAATCACAGTGAATCTAGCAATGGTCATTATTTGAGATTGCTAGTAACCAGGTAAGTGACAAAGTGGGTCTTACTACAATGCACACTGTCTGATCTTCAGTATCTAGATAAGGATGGTGTCCCCAAAACATGTGTTATGTTTTTGCAGGTATCCTATTAAGGTCTTTGCTAATAGAGGTATGATGTGATAGGACATACACTCTTTAGAGGCTTTTTGTTATTTTCAGACATCTAGGTAATTAATAATGATCCCAAGACTCTTCTAATAACCTTGTTTTGGGGCATGTTTACAGTTAAGAACTTGGTTTGTCCTGAGCAATACTAGTAAGCACGACTATTAACTAGCTTCTTGTTTAGAGATAATGTGTTTTTTTATACTCGTAATGGTGACAGAGGGGCAAGCAACCATAAAATTTTTCTGGATACCTCTTCAAGAAAGGAAGGTATTTCAGGTGAGGGTTTAACCTCAGAGTTCTACAGTTATTCAGGTGACCTTGATGAGTTACAAAATGATAGAGCTGACCAAAGGAATTCTGTGGGTGTCCAGGTAGAACAGGATGTGTACTGAACACTTTCCACAGCATGTTTTTCACGTTCCTGTTAACACCGTGTCTGTGACCCAGTCTGTGGTAGTGAAGGAGACACATAGCAGGAAAGGAGGTAAGTGAGATGGGACTAACCCACAAAGACCATTTGAACTTCACACGCTTAGGTAAGTGATGATGGTGTCTTAACACTTCTTGTTAACATTATTTTGTTCCAGATATTCAGGTAAAAAATGATAGAGTCCTTTCCAATTCTAATGAGAATGAGTTTATGCTTTCCATATTTTAGAGAGAAATCTATGTTTAATCCTGTAAGTATTGAAGAGTTGATCCTATCTAGGCAATTGTGGTGAAGTGCCACCACACCGGTAACCATAGGGTTCCTCCAGGTATCCAGTCAAGTAGTGTTGGTCTCTGCTGACAACACTGTTGACCTCGAGTAGGTGCGAGGATACGGGTGGATTGATGTGTTCCATAATAATGGAAGTGAACAAAGATAGGTGCAGGTGTCTTAGAACAAATTGGATCTTAAACTCATCTGTATGTGTTTCTTCAGGTTCCTGTGAAGAAAACAGGGTGAACTGAAAATGGTTTTTAACACAACCTTGCTAGGAACCAGGTGAGCGTTAATGGTGAATCCTACTACAATAAAGACCATCTGAACTTGAGTATGTAGGTAAGTGAGGATGATGTCCTTAACATCCGTGTTAATGTGTATTTTTTTTTAATTTTTGTAGGTATCAGGTGAAGATCTTCACTAGTATGCAGGTATGAGATGTGATATTAACTGATTAAAGACCTCTTATTGTTTTAGGTTTATTTGTTTATTTGAGACAGAGAGAGACTGTGTGTAAGTGGGGAGGGGTGCAGAGGGAGAGGGAGAATCTCAAGCACAGGGCCCGCTGGGTAAGGAGCCCAACTTGGGGCTCATTCCCACGACCCCAAGATCATGACCTGAGCTGAAATCAAGAGTCAGACGCTTAACCGACTGAGCCACCCAGGTGCCCTGGACATTTATTTATTTATTATTTTAAGATTTTATTTTTAAGTAATCTCTGCACCCAACATGGGGCTTGAACTGACAACCGCGAGATCAAGAATCACATGCTCCACCGACTGAGCCAGCTAGGTGCCCCTAAAGACCTTTCTATATTCAGATATCTACAAATGTATGATTTCAGGTCTCTTAAGTTTACTTTGTTTTTGGCATGTACTTAGTTAGGAGCTTAATTTGTCCCTTATAATACTGATAGGAATAAGACTTTTTTTGTATTCTTGTGTGAAGAAAATGTGTACTTGACATAGTAGTGCTAGATGGATTAGCAGATATCCAGGTAATTTATCATAGTGTCCTTCACTATTTCATTGACTATGGGATTACTGCAGGTGTACCTTGAAGAGAGGAAGGCGTCTCTTCAAGGATTGACCTTGGAGTTCTGTAAGTATCTAGGTAGTGCTAATGGTTCCTTCAATGATACAGTGACGAGGGGAATTTGCAGGTATAGAGGTAGAATAAGATATGCCCCCCAAATATTTTCTCCAGTGATTTTTTTCCCATGCTCCTATCAGTACATCACAGTGAGCCTATCAATGGCAGCTCCCATGGGACGTTGTTGAAGTCACAGTAGGCGATGATGTGGGCCTAAGTCACAGCACAGACCCTCTGATCCTCAGATACCTAGGTAAGTGATGATGGGGTCTCTAACACTTGCTATTAACCATGATTTCTTTGCAAGTATTCAGATGAGAAATGATAGATTGCTAACTAACTCTTGAAACCGTGAGTTTTCAGTGTTTAGAGAAAACTCTTGTTTAAGTCTGAGTGATGAGGGATTACGCTTATCAGGGATTGGTCAACGTATCGCAACCACAGTAGTGATCATGACAGGTTTGTAGGTGTCCTGTAAAAGTTGTATTACCTGACAGTGGTCTTGACCTTGGAGTACTAGAGATATTCAGGCAGAGTTCATGCTTTCATAATGATGGAAATGAGCAAGTTTATTGATAGGTGCCCCGTTAGAATAAGCCATGTCCTTTACACGTATATCATCATGTGTTTTTTAGGTTCCTGTAAAGAGATGATGATGAACCTAACACTAGTCATTGTCTGCGGACATTTCTGTTACCCAGGTAGGTGATGATGTTCACCTTCACCATTTCAAATCATCTGATTTTCACATACCAGGTAAGTGTGAATGATGGACTAAACTTGCTTGCCATGTGTTTGTTTGTTTGTTTGTTTTTTCAGATAATCAGGTAAGAAATGATAGAGTCCTTAACAATTGTAATAAGCATGAGTTTATACTTTCCACATGTTAGAGAAAAATGTATGTTTAATCTTGTAAGTATTGAGGAGTCGATCCTGTCTAGGCAATTGTGGTGGAGTGTCACCACAGTGGTAACCATAGGGTTTTGCCAGGTATCCAGTCAAGTAGTGTTCGTCTCTTCTGACAACACTGTTGACCTCGAGTAGGTACGAGGATGCGGGTGGAGTTGATGTGTTCCATAATAATGGAAGTGAACAAGGATAGGTGCAGGTGTCTTAGAACAAATTGGATCTTAAACTCATCTGT
>NW_023270649.1:9774980-9904221 GCF_011800145.1 Mirounga leonina
TTTGTTTGTTTTTTCAGATAATCAGGTAAGAAATGATAGAGTCCTTACCAATCCTAATAAGCATGAGTTTATACTTTTCACATGTTAGAGAAAAATGTATGTTTAATCTTGTAAGTATTGAGGAGTCGATCCTGTCTAGGCAATTGTAGTGGAGTGTCACCATAGTGGTAACCATACGGTTTTGCCAGGTATCCAGTCATGTAGTGTTCGTCTCTGCTGACAACACTGTTGACCTCGAGTAGGTGCGAGGATGTGGGTGGAGTTGATGTGTTCCATAATAATGGAAGTGAACAAGGATAGGTGCAGGTGTCTTAGAACAAATTGGATCTTAAACTCATTTTTATGTGTTTCTTCAGGTTCCTGTGAAGAAAACAGGGTGAACTGAAAATGGTTTTTAACAGAACCTTGCTAGGAACCAGGTGAGCGTTAATGGTGAATCCTACTACAATAAAGACCATCTGAACTTGAGTATGTAGGTGAGTGAGGATGATGTCCTTAACATCTGTGTTAATATGTATTTTTAAAAAATTTTTGTAGGTATCAGGTGAAGATCTTCACTACTATGCAGGTATGAGATGTGATATTAACTGATAAAAGACCTCTTATTATTTTAGGTTTATCTGTTTACTTGAGACAGAGAAAGAGTGTGTGTGAGTGGGGAGGGGTGCAGAGGGAGAGGGAGAATCTCAAGCACAGGGCCCGCTGGATAAGGAGCCCAACTTGGGGCTCATTCTCACGACACCTAGATCATGACCTGAGCTGAAATTAGGAGTCAGACGCTTAACCGACTGAGCCACCCAGGTGCCCTGGACATACATACGTACATTTATTTATTTATTTATTTGTTTGTTTGTTTGTTTGTTTGTTTCTTTGTTAGTTAGTTATTTTTAAGTACTCTCTGCACCCAACATGGGGCTTGAACTTACAACCGCGAGATCAAGAATCACATGCTCCACCGACTGAGCCAGCTAGGTGCCCATAAAGACCTTTCTATATTCAGATATCTACAAATGTATGATTTCAGGTCTCTTAAGTTTACTTTGTTTTTGGCATGTACTTAGTTAGGAGCTTAAATTGTCCCTTATAATACTGATAGGAATAAGACTTGTTTTGTATTCTTTTTTGAAGATAATGTGTACTTGACATAGTAGTGGTAGATGGATTAGCAGATATCCAGGTAATTTATCATACTGTCCTTCACTATTTCATTGACTATGGGATTACTGCAGGTATACCTTGAAGAGAGGAAGGCGTCTGTTCAGGGATTGACCTTGGAGTTCTGTAAGTATCTAGGTAGTGCTGATGGTTCCTTGAATGATACAGTGACGAGAGGAATTAGCAGGTATAGAGGTAGAATAAGATATGCCCCCCAAATATTTTCTCCAGTGATTTTTTCCCCATACTCCTCAGTACATCACAGTGAGCCTATCAATGGCAGCTCCCATGGAACGTTGTTGAAGTCACAGTACGTGATGATGTGGGCCTAAGTCGCAGCACAGACCCTCTGATCCTCAGATACCTAGGTAAGTGATGATGGGGTCCCTAACACTTGCTATTACCATGATTTCTTTGCAAGTATTCAGATGAGAAATGATAGATTGCTAACAAACTCTTGAAACCGTGAGTTTTCAGTGTTTAGAGAAAACTCTTGTTTAACTCTGAGTGATGAGGGATTACGCTTATCCGGTATTGGTCAACGTATCGCAACCACAGTAGTGATCATGACAGCTTTGTAGGTGTCCTGTAAAAGTTGTATTACCTGACAGTGGTCTTGACCTTGGAGTACTAGAGATATTCAGGCAGAGTTAATGCTTTTACAATGATGGAAATGACCAAGCTTATTGATAGGTGCCCCTTTAGAATAAGCCATGTCCTTTTACACATATATCATCATGTGTTTTTTAGGTTCCTGTGAAGAGATGATGATGAACCTAACACTAGTCATTGTCTGCGGACATTTCTGTTACCCAGGTAGGTGATGATGTTCACCTTCACCATTTCAAATCATCTGATCTTCACATATCAAATAACTATCATTGATCGACTAAACTTGCTTGCTCTGTGTGTTTTTTTTTTATATATAATCAGGTAAGAAATGATAGTATTTTACCATTTGTAGTGACCATGCTCTTCTGTTTCTATTTCAGAGAAAATACATATTTCTTTATGTGAGTAATAGGCGAATTATGCCGTGAATACCCATAATCGTGGAGTGGTGTGTTATGGTAGTAATGTTGGTGTTTTCCCAGGTGAGCAGGAAAGAGATGATGGTGTATCTATCTTTGGCATGGACATTGAAGTATTGTAACAATCCAGAAAGTTCTGATGGGTCCTGCAGTGTTGGCAATGAACAGGATTATTTGCAGTATCCTTCTAGGAGCAAAGAAGGGTCTGTAGACTCATTTTTCACAGAGTGTTGTTTAAATTACCATCCAGAGGTAATGGTAATTTTTAGAATGATCATTGATTGGACATTGCTTGTATTCAGGTAAGTGATGATATCGGCTTTTGGCACCCTACAAATTGATTTTCAAGTATTTATGTAAATGTAGGTGGTGTTCCTTACTGTTCTGTTATCATGTTTCAATGCAGGTATGCAGTTAAGAA
Organism: Mirounga leonina; assembly: GCF_011800145.1. Taxonomy (NCBI): domain Eukaryota; kingdom Metazoa; phylum Chordata; class Mammalia; order Carnivora; family Phocidae; genus Mirounga; species Mirounga leonina. Next base: position 9,777,588 of record NW_023270649.1, read on the forward strand.
ATGATACTCTCCCAATTAATGCTAGTAAGTATATGCCCTTTTATTTATTTTTTAAATTTAGATACATTGTGTATTTAACGTTAGTACTGATAAAGGGATATGCAGGTCCAGGTAACTTCTACTGTTGCACGTCAAGTATTGACCATGAGATTTCTACCAGTACTCATAGAAGACAAGTTAGTATGTCTAACAGTGGTGTTGACCTTAAAGTTCTGCCAAAATCCATGTGGTGTTATGCTGCCCTTAATGATGGAAGTGACCAAGATTATTTGCAAATGTACTATTTCTTTCTGCGGGTAGACAAGTTGTATCTTGCAACAACACATTTTTTGAGCGTGTTTCTCAAGGTTCTGTGCAGTCATGACATCACAGTGAAGCAGACAGTGGTTGTCAGGGGGAGCTTGCTGGTAACCAGGCACGTGATAAAGTGGGTCTTATCTCAGTTCAGAAATCTGATCTTCAGCTATCTAAGTGAGTGAGGATGGTGTCTCTAACACAGTGTACCACACTTTTTTTGTAAGTTTCCTGTTAAGTTCATTGCTAGTTTACAGATATGGTGTGACATTAACTCATTAGATACATTCACTTTTTATATTAGAAAAAGTTTATTGGGCCCTGTGAGTGTTGAAGGATAACACCTATCCAGCTATTTATCATGGTGTCTTCCCCCACAGTACTACCCATGGGTTTTCTGTAGGTGTCCAGTGAAGTAAGGCTGATTTTATCTGACATCAGTGTTGATGATCTTTGATTACTGAAAATACCCAGGTAGAGTTGGTATGTCCCATAATGATGGAGCGACCAGGTTATTTACAGATACCTTGCTAGAAAAAAGTTGTTTTCTTTAACATAGATCTCATCATGTCTGAACAGCAACCTGAAAAAGACATCGGTGTGCACCTAGCATTGATGTTAATGGCAGACATTGCTGGTATGTTTCCAGGTAAGCAAGGTTGTGGGCCTAAACCACAGCATAGGCCATCTGATCTCCAGATATCTAGGTAAGTGATGATGGTGTCTCTAAGAGTTGTTACCATGATTTCTTTGCAGGTATTCAGGTAAGAATTGATAGTCCTTACTAATTCTACTAATTCTAGTCCTTACTAATTACTATTTTAGGAAAGATTTTTGCTTAACCTGGGAGTGATGAGGGATTGCCATACTGAGGTAATTAATATTATGTCCTCAACCACAGCAGTAACCAACAATTTTGCAGGTGTCCTATGAAGAAGTACTGTCTTATCTGGTGATGATTTTGACCTTGGAGTACTACAAGTGTTCAGGTAGAGTTGATATGTCTCATAATGATAAAGTGACCAAGGTTATTTACAGGTGTCCTGGTAGAACAAGTTGTGTTCCTTTACACATATATCATGTGTTTTTCAGGGTCCTATTAAAAGACTTCAGTTAATCTGATGATGGTCATTAAGGTGGAGACATTTCTGGTATTCAGGTATCTGATGAGGTGTACTTTCACTACATCAGACCCTCTGATCTTCATGAGTCTACTTCCATTAAAATTTGTTGATTGCTTGAACTTGTTTTACCATGTGGGTTTTTTTTAAGGCATTCAGGCAGAAATGATAGTGTTTTTACCAATTCTAGCAAACCTGTTGTCCTACTTTTTTATATTTTAGAGGAAATTTACATATAACCATGTGAATATTTAGCAGTTCATGGGTATTCATGGAATAAACAGTTGTGGGTCACACAAGTTACCATGGTATTTTTGTAGGTGAGCAATCAAAACATGATGGCAATGGCATAGACCTTGGAGTACTGCAAGATCCCAGGTAGAGTTGATGGGTCCTACAATGATGTAAGTGCCCAAGATTACTTCCATGACCTGGTAGAGAGGGTATTCTGTAGACCCATTTGTCACAGTGTGTTTTTCAAGTTCCTGTCAAGAAATCATGGTGAACCTCATAATGATCAATTATTGGACTTTGCTTTTATCCAGGTAAGTGATGATGTAGGCCTCAAACACCCTAGAAACAATCTAACCATCTGATATGTGGGTAAGTGTGGATGGATTTCCCAACTTTTTTGTGACTATGTTTTTGTTTTTACAGGTATTCAGGTAAGAAATGATACAGTCCCAACAAATGCTAGTAACCATGCTAATAATTATTTAAAGTTTAGATGTAATGTGTGTTTAACCCTAGTGGTAACAGAGGGATATGCAGGTGTCCAGGTAAGTTATCCTACTGTTCCACCCCGCAGTATTGAGCAGGAATTTTTTTACAGGTACTCAGGAGATGATGGTTTCTCTAACAGTGGTGTTGACCTTGAAGTTCTAGTTATGCCAAGATCCAAGTAGTGTTGATGGGTTTTCTAATGATGGAAATAACCAGTGTTAATTATATTCTTTTCTTTTCCCCAGGTGAAACAACTTTTGTCTTTTTTATAGGTGTATAAACTATTAATAGACAAGGCCTACAGATTTATTTCTTCTTGGACACCCCCATAGTATGGCTGTGGCGGCCTGTGGTCTTGGTGTGCTGGCCTCAGACACAAATTCCCCAGAAGTGGCACAGCCCTCTGTGGGCCCAAATCTTCTTTAGTCACTCCAGGTCTTCATGAAGTTCGTTGTCCAGACCATTGGCCAGGACCTGGCTATATTTTCCATTCTTCACGTCCTTTTGTCTGTTCGAAAACCAGTTTGGGATCTTACACTGGCATGGATTCTGCATGTGTAATGGTGATCACCCATTCCACCTCACCCTCAGGGAGCTCTCATGCCCTCTTTGTGAAATAGGTGTCTGTAACACCACGTGAGCATATCTTCACCCCACACCCTGAGTTGCCTTTGATGGCAAAGGCTCTTTTCTGCTGCCCATCAATATTGGTGTTGAGTACTCGGAAAATGTGCTGGAACTTCTCAGGGATCACTAGGGACGTGACGGCAGCCCCGGCAGCAGCGTGTAGGCCCCCTGTGGAAGAGCAAGACAACTTTTGTCTTAAACATACTTGTTAGTTGTGTTTTTTCAGGTTATGGTGGTTAGTCCTGTTACAGTGAACCTAGAAATGCTCATTAATGGGACCCTGCTCATAACCTGGTACGTGATATTGTGGATGTTACACCATAGTTGAGATCACCTGTTCTTCAGACGTCTCAGTAAGTGAGGATGGTGTCCCGAACACAGTGTTAGCATGTTTTTTCTGCAGATATCATGCTGAAGTCTTTGTTGTTGTACAGGTATGAGATGCTGTCACATTAACTCACTAGACCTTCATATTTTCAGGTATGTATGTAATTAATGATGTTTTGAATAGTCTTATATTACCCATATTTCTGGCTTGTATGCAGTAAGATTAATTTGTCCCTCACAATACGAGTAAGCACAACATTTTACAGTATTCTTGTTCAGAGATTGTGTTTCATACACTCCTACTGATAAAAGGATAAGCCGGTATCCAGATAGTCTATCATATTGTCCACAATATTAAACATGAAACTTTTACAGGTATCTCTTTAAGAGAAGAAGATATCTCCTACCAGGGTTTAGTCTTGGACTGCTGCAAGTATCCAGATGGTGGTGACGAGTCTCAAAAGGATGCCCTTGACCAATGGAAACTGCAATAGACCTGGCAGAACAAGACATGTACTGAACACATTTTCCACATGGTGTTTTTCAGGTTTACGTGAAGACCTCCTGATTAATAGGCTCCCCTATCATATTTAATGAGGCATATAGAGGTATCAAGGTAAGTGCCGATATGGGCCTAAACCACAGCACTCTCTTTCTGATCCTACTATGTAGGTAAGTGATTGTGTTCCTGACACTTCTTGTTACTATGATTTTGTTGCTGGTATTCAGGTAAGAAATGATAGAGTCCTTACCAAATCTAGTAACCATGACTTTACACTTTTTACATTTTAGAGATAACTTATGTTTAACTCTGTGATTGTATCTATGATTGTATCTATAATTTAGGATAACTTATGTTTAATCCTTGATTGTATCTATAATTGTCAAGGAGTTCCCAAGCCAGTAGTAACCACAGTAATTTTGCAGGAGTCCAATGAAAACATGATGGTCTCTTCTGACAAAGGCGTTGATCTGAATTAATGCAAGTATCAATGTGTTCCATGATGTGTTCCATAATAACGGAAGTGAAAAGGATTATTAGCAGGTGCTCTGGTGGAACAAGTTGTGTATTTAAACACATTTGTCCTATCTGTTTCTTCAGGTTCTTGTCAAGAAAACCCAGTGGACCTAAAAATATTCATTAACGGAACCTTGCTCTTAACCTGGTAAGTGATAAAGTGGGTTCTGCCACAATCCAGACAGTCTGATCTTCAATATGAAGGTAGGCGAGGGTGGTGTCATCAACACTGGTGTTACCATGTTTGTTTGCAGGTATCCTGTTAAGGTCGTTGTTAGTATACAGGTACGAGATGATATGACATTATCTTATTAGAGACATTTCTTATTTCCAGGTATCTATGTAATTAATGTTTGAGACTCTTATATTTATGTTATTTTTGCCATGTATTCTGTTAAGAAATTAACGTGTCCCTAATAACACTAGTAAGAATGTGATTTTTTGTATTCTTGTTTAGAGATACTGTGTATTTAACACTAGGAGTGACAGAGAGATCCGGGTATTCTGTTGCATAGTCTATCATAGCATTATTGACCATGGAATTTTTGCAGGAGGTATCCATCAAGAGAGGAAGGTATGTCCTCAGCTTTCACCTGCGAGTTCCACAAGCAACGAAGAGAAATTGCAGGTGTAGTAGGAGGATTTATTCTCCACAATGTGGTTTTCAGGTTCATGTCAGGACATTATGATAAGCCCATTATTGGTAGATAACATGGGACATAGCTGGTGTCAAGGTCAGTGACGAAGTGGGCCTAAACCCACAGCACAGGCCATCTTAACTTTCTTACACATACAAGTAAGTAGTATTAGTTTGCCTAAACTTCTGGTCGCCATATTTTTCTCGCTTGCCGTTTGTTTGTTTAGGTATTTAAGTTTAGAAACAATAGTATCCTTATCAATACAAGTAACCATGTACCTTTCTTTATTTCAGAGAAAATTTGTTTAACCCTGGGAGTTTTGAGTGATTTATGGGTATCCACATAATGATTACGGACTTCCGTGGCACAATAGCAACTGTGTGTTACTTAACAGCAGTTAGGAGGTGACGGTGTTTTTAACAGTGGTGCAGACCTTGGAGTACCGCAGGTATCCAGGCAGAGATGAGGTTATTTGGAGGTGTCCTGGTGGGAAATAAGTGTCCAAAGACACACTTGTCACGGTGTGGTTTTCAGGTTCCTGTCAAGAGATTGTGATGAACTTCATAATAATTTTTATCAGCAACATTGCTGATTGCCATAAGTGATGATATTTCTCAAGCATCCCCACAGACCTTCTGATAGCATCACTACCATTGTGTAACCATGGTTTTGTTTTGGGTTTTTTTGAGCAGGTATTCAGGTAAAAATAGTATCTCAAACAATGCTAGTAAGCATTAGCTCTTACAGGATTAAGGCTCAGTTGGTGGAGCACGCGACTCTTGATCTCGGGTTGTGAGTTCAAGCCCCATGTTGGGCCTAGAGCTTCCTTAAAAAAAAGATTAATTAAAAAAAAAATACCCAGAGTTTATATATAATGTGTGTCTAACATAGACTGAGATCTATGCAGGTAAGTCATCTAGGTTCCACACCACAGTATTGACCATAAGATTTTTCCAGGTGATCAGTCAAGAGGTGCTGATGTTTCCCATATCTGTGTTTACCTTGAAGTTCTGCCAGGATCCAGGTGACGTTGATGGTTCCCTCAGTGAGGGAATGGACCAAAAGTACCTACAGGTGCCCTGGCAGGACGAGTTGTTGCCTTATACACATTTGCTGCACCTCTTTATTTTAGATTCCTGTCTAGCAATCACTCCAAACAGAACAATGGTCATTAACAAAATCTTGTTAGGAACCAGTTAAGTGCTAAAGAGAGTTTTACTACAGTTAAGAGCATCTAATCTTCAGATTATCAAGGCAAGTGAGAATGATGTCTCTAACATTTGTGTTACCGTCTTTTTTCAGATAAACTGTTAAGGTTTTGCTAGTAATCAGGTGTGAGATGATGTGACATTAAGTCCGAGAGACATTATATTCAGAAATCTGTGTGACGAATGATATTGTTCAGGCTCTAATAGTAACCTGATGTTAGGCATGTATACAGTTAAGAAATTGTCCCTAACAATTAGTTAGTATGCCTGAGAATTTATGACTGTTGAGAGATAGAGGGTTTTGGACTGATGGAGGGACTTTCAGATAGCCAGGTCTTTATCGTATTGTCCATCACTGTGTTACTAACCATGGGATTTCTGCAGGCATTCCTTTAAGAGAGGAAGATTGCTCTTACTTGGGGCTGACCTCAGAGTTTTGCAAGTATTCAGGCATTGTTGATGGGTCCTGAAGTAATACAAAGGACCAAGGGAATTTGCAGCTGTCTGTTAGAATGAAATTGTACCAGACACATTTGCCACAGTGTGTTTTTCAGCTTCCTGTGAAGACATCATGATGAACCCAGCAGTGGGCATCAGCAAGGAGCATTTTGCCAGTATGCAGATAGGATCATCTCCACATAGCGAGGTAAGTGATGATACGATTTCTTGTTGCCATTATATTTTTGCAGCTGTTGAGGTAAGAGATGATGTAGCCCTTACTAGTAATAAAAACAACAAATTTTCACTTTTATATTTAGAGAAAATGTATAACCTTGTTAGCGTTAAGGGATTGCACTCAGACAGGTGATTGTCATGAGTTCACACCCCAGTAGTACCCACAGAATTTGGCAGATGTCCGGTCAAGTAATGATGGTCTTTCCTGACAATGGTGTTGACCTGAGTAATGGAAGTTCCTAGATAGATGTGTTCCATGGTAATGGGAGTGAAAACGTTGTGTTTAGGTGTCCCCGTAGAATAATTTACATTTCAAACACATTGCTGCTGGTGCTTTTTCAGGTTATTGTCGGGAGAACATGGTGAACCTCACAGTGGTTGTTGACAGATCCCTACTGGTAACCAGGTAAGTGCTAACGTGGGGTCTTACTACAATGAAGACTGATCTAATCTTCAGTATCTAGGTAAGTGAGGATGGTGTCCCTAACACTTGTGTTACTGTGTTTATTTGCAGATACCCTCTTAAGATCTTTCCTAGTACACAGGTATATAATAATGTGACATTAACTTACTGGAGACATTCTTATTTTTAGATACCTATGCATTAATATGTTTAAATTCTAATATTTACATTGTTGTGGGCATGTATTCTGTTAAGAAATGAATGTGTTCCTCTAATACTAGTAAGAATGAGAGTTGTATCCTTGTTTGGAGCTACTGTGTTTTTCAAACTAGTCGTGATGGAAGGATATGCAGGTATCCAGGTAATGTATCCTTTTGTCCATCACAGCATTATTGACCATGCTTTTTTGTAGGTATCCCTTCAAAGAGGAACCAGTCTCTTCCTAGCTTTAAGCTTGGAGTTCCGCAAGTACCCAGATAGTGTTGATGGATCCCAAAACAATATAAGTAACCCAAGGAATTTGCAGGTGTATGGGTTAAATGAGACAAACAGGAAAATATTTTCCACAATGTGTTTTTTAGATTCATTTCTGGACGTCATGGCGAGTGTCTCAATGGTAGCTCATGGGAGACGCTGGTGGTATGAGGTGAGTGATGATGTGGGCCCGAGCCCCAGCACAGACCATCAGATTTTCATACATGTGGATAAGTGATTATGTGTCCTCACATTTCTTGTTACCATGATTTTTTTGCAAGTGTTCAGGAAAGAAATGATGGTTTTCCCAACTCTAGAAAACATAAGTTTTCACTTTTATATTTCAGGAAAGTTTATTTTGAACACTATGAGTGTTGAAGGATTACATATACGTAAGTATTTATCTTATATTTTCCTTCATAGTACTATCTATATGATATTTAGAAGTGTCCAAACACTGATGGTTTTCTGACATTGGTGCTAACTTTTAATGACAAGTACCCAGCTAGAGTTGCTTTGTCCCATAATGATGAGGTGAACAATGTTATTTGCAGGTGTCATGGTAGAAAAAGTTGTTTCCATTAACACAAATTTCATGATGTGTTTTACAGATTCCTTTCAAGACCTCATGATAAACTTAGCATCAGTCATGAATGGGGGCAGGGATATTGCTGGTATTCAGGTAAGGGAGGATGTGGGCCTAAACCACAGCACAGGCCATCTAATCTCTAGATAGCTAGGTGAGTGATGACGCTGTCTCTAAGAGTTGTTACCATGATTTCTTGGCAAGTATTCAGGTAGGAATTGATAGTCCTTACTAATCTAGAAACATTGAGTTTTTACTTTTTTGTGTTTTAGAAAAGGTGTTTGTTTAACCCTGTGAGTGTTGAGGGATTGCCATATCCAGATATTTATCATGATGTTCCCAACCATAGTAGTGACCATGGAAATTTTGCAGGTGTCCTCTAAAGAAATATTGTCTTACCTAACAACAGCGGTCTTGATCTTGGAGTACTGCAAGCATTCAGGTAGAGTTGATATTCTCATAATAGTGGAAGTGACAAAGGTTATTTGCAAGTGTTCTGGTTACAGCAAGTCCTATCCCTTTACACATACATCATCATGTTATTTTTTCAGGTTCCTTCAAGATCATGAAGCACTGAACAGTGGTCATTAATGGGGGACATTTTTTGTATCCAGGTAAGTGGTGATGTGTATCTTTACCACATCAGACCCTCTGGTCTGTGTGTGTGTGTGTGTGTGTGTGTGTATAAGTAATGGGTAAGGTGTTGATTGCGTTAGCTTTTTTTTACTATGTGATTCTTTTAAGGTGTGCCGGTAAGAAATGATAATGTTTTACCAATTCTAACAGTCATGTTGTCCTACTGTTATCTATTTTAGAGAAAACTTATGTTTAACCATGTGAGTGTTGATCAGTTTGTCGGTATCCATGTGATGATCATGGAGTTGTGCATCACACTAGTAACCATGATATTTTTGCTGATAACCATTCAAGAGATGGTGGTGTTTCTAACAGTGGTGTAGACGGTGGAGTACTGCAAGAATCCAGGTAGAGTTGATGGGTCCTGATAGGAAAAGTGTGTCCGTAATCACCTTTGTCATAATGTGATTTTCAGGTTCCTGTCAAGAAATCATGGTAAACCTCATAATGACCATTAACAGAACTTTGCTTGCATCCAGGTAAGCCATGATATGAGCCTAAAGCACCTTACAAACAATTTGATCTTCAGATATTTAGATTAGCGTGGATAGTTCTAACATTTGTGATAACATGTTTTTCTGCATGTGTTCAATTAAGAAATGATATTTTCCCAACCAATGTTAGTAGTAAGCATTAGCCCATAGTACTGTAGAGTTTCTATTCAATGGGTATTTAAAATTCGTAGTGATGGAGACAGGTACAGGTGTCTAGCTAAGTTATCCTACTGTTCCACACCACAATGTTGTCTATGAGATTCCTACAGATACTCAAGAAGGTGATGTCTCTGATAATGGTGTTAATCTTGAAGTTCTGCCAATATCCAGGTATGATGATGGTTTCCCTAATAATGGCAGTAACCAAGATTATTTCTAGGTACCTTTTTTTTCCAGGTAAAGTAAGTTGTGTCCTTCAACACACTTGTTGTTGTGTTTTTTAAGGTTCCAACCATTATGACATCACAGTGAAGAAAATGATGGTCCTTGACGGGGCCTTGCTAGTAACCAGGTATGTGATAGATTGGTTCTACCAAAATATAGATCCATCTGATCTTTGGATATTTAGGCGAGTGAGGATGGTGTCCCTAACACAGTGTTATTATGCTTTTTGCTGGTATCCCAGAAAGTTCTTTGCTAGTATAAAAACATGAAATGATGTGACAATAAATCATTAGGGATTTCTTATCTTCAGATATATAGGTAACTAATGTTTCCTAGACCTTTATGTTAATCTTTTTAGCATATAGACACTTCAGAAATCAATTTGTCCCTAACAATAGTGGCCTGAGATTTTACTGTCTCCTTGTTCAAAGATAATGTGTGTTTTTACACTCATACCAGTGGACCTATAGTCAGATATCCAGGTAATTTATCATATATTCCATACTTGTGATATTGACTGTGGGATCTTTGCAGGTATGCCCTCAAGAGATGAAGGTAAATCTAATTAGAATTTAACCTTTTGAGTTCTACATATTGCCCTGTAATGTTGAAGGGAGTCCCAAAATAATACACTGACCAAGAGAACTTGCAGTTATCCAGGTAGAATAAAATGTGTATGGAACAAGTTTTCTACGCTGTGTTTCAGGTTCATGTTAAGACATCACGGGGAGCATATCAGTCACAGTAAATGAGGCACCTAGCAGGTATTGAGGTAAGTGATGATGTGGGCCTTAACCACAGCACAGACTATCTGATCCTGTACGTGGGTAAGGGATTGTGTCCCTAAAACCTCTTGTTACTATGATTTTGTTGCAGGTATTCAGGTAAGAAATGATAGTCCTTACCAAATCTAGTGACCATGACTTTACACTTTTTACTTTTTTTTAAGATTTATTTATTTGAGAGAGAGGAAGAGAGAGAGTGTGCACGTGTGGGTGCAGGAGGGGCAGAGGGAGAGTCTAAGGCAGGGGCTCGATCCCACGATCCTGAGATCATGACCTGAGCTGAAACCTTAAGAGTCCGATGCTTAACCAACTGTGCCCCGACACTTTTTACATTTTAGAGATAACATGTTTAACCCTGTGAGTGTTGAGAGTTGACTGTACCCATAATCGTCAAGTTCCCACCCCAGTAGTAACCACAGTGTTTTTGCAGGAATCCAGTTAAGACACGAGGGCTTTCTTCTGACCAAGGTGTTGACCTGAATTAATGCAAGTATCAGGGTAGAGTCAATACGTTCCATAATAATGGAAATGAAAAGGATTATTAGCAGGTGGTCTGGTGGAACAAGTCGTGTCCTTAAACATATTTATCCTGTGTGTTTCTTCAGTTTCCTTTCAAGAAAACACAGTCAACCTAACAATGTTTGTTAACAGAACCTTGCTCTTGACCAGGTACATGATAAAGTGAATCTTGTCACATTGCAAACCATCTGATCTTCAGTATGAAGGTAGGTGAGGATGATGTCTCTAATACTTGTGTTACCCTGTTTGCACGTATCTTGTTCAGCTCTTTGCTAGTATACACGTATGAGATGATGTGACATTAACTTACTAGAGACATTTGCACTGGGTGTTATATGCAAACAATGAATCATGGAACACTACAGCAAAAACTAATGATGTAATGCATGGTGATTAACATAACATAATAAAATTTTTTTGAAAAAGACTCATATTTATCTTGTTTTGGCATATATGCAGTGAAGACATTAATTTGACCCTAACAATACTAATAAAATTAAATTTTTCATATTCTTACTTAGAGATAATATATAATCCAAATAATTTATCCTATACCATCATCATGTTCTTGACCTTGGGAATTTTTTCAGGTATCCCTTCAAGAAAAGTAGATGTCTCTTCCCGGGGTGTGACCTTGGAGTTCTGCAAGTAAGTATCCAGGTAGTGCCGGTGGGTCCTGAAATGATAACAAATGACCAAGGGAACTTGCAAGTGTGGAGGTAGAATCATTCCTGTACTAAACACATTTCCCACAATGTGTTTTTTCAGGTTAATGTCAAGGCCTCACAGTGAGTTCATCAGTGATCGTTAATGTGGGACATTGCTGGTATGGAGGTAAGTGATCCTGTGGGTCAAAACCACAGCACATACCATCTGGCTGTCATATACCTAGGTAAGTGATGGGTGGCCTTACACTTCTTGTTACCATGAATTTTTTTTGAAGGTATGAAGTAAGAAATGCTAGAGTCCTCACCAATTCCAGAGACATGTTTCTCCACTTTCTATATTTCTGGAAATGTTCATTTTTAACCCTATGAGTGTTGAGGGACTGCATGTATGCAGGTATTTATCATGATATTCCCTGTGATAGTACTATCCATAGGGTATTTACAGGTGACCAGACATCGAATGACAGTTTTATCTGTGTTAACTTTAGATTATTGTAAGTATCCAGTAAAGTTGATGTATCTCATAATGATGAACTAAACAATGTTATTTGCAGGTTTCCTGATAGGAAAAAGTTATGTCCCTTAACACACACATTCACAATGTCTTTCCAGTTAAGAAATCATGATGAACCTAATGCTGCTCATCAGTGGGGATGTTCCTAGTGTGCAGGTAAGTGATGATGTGGGCCTAGCCCAGGCCTTCCGCTCTCCATATAGCTGGCTGGGTGATGGTTTCCCTAACAATTGTAACCATTTTTCTTTGCAGGTATTCAGGTAAGAAATGATAGTCCTTACCAATTCTAGAAACCATGTGTTTTTTTCTTTTTATATTTTCTTTTATTTATTTTTTTTAAAAGATTTTATTTATGGGGCACCTAGGTGGCTCAGTCATTAAGCGTCTGCCTTCGGCTCAGGTCATGATCCCAGGGTCCTGAGATCGAGCCCCGCGTTGGGCTCCCTGCTCAGCGGGAAGCCTGCTTCTCCCTCTCCCACTCCCCCTGCTTGTATTCCCTCTCTTACTGTGTCTCTCTCTCTGTCAATTAAAAAATTGGGAGAGGGAGAAGCAGGCTTCCCGTGGAGCAGGGAGCCCAATGCGGGGCTCGATCCCAGGACCCTGGGATCATGACCTGAGCTGAAGGCAGACGCTTAACAACTGAGCCACCCAGGCACCCCTCTTCTTATATTTTAGAGAAAATTTTATTTTATCCTGATGAGTAATGAGAGATTGCCATATTCACATAATTATCATAATGTTCCTAACCCTAGCAGTAACCATGGAAATTTTGCAGGTGTTTCATAACGAAATGTCATATCTGCTAATGATCTTGACCTTGGAGTACTGCATATATTCAGATGGAGCTGATGTTCTCATAATGAAGGAAGTGTCCAAGGTAATTAGTTTGAGGTGTCATGCTACAAGTTCTGTTTTTTTTACACATATATCCTGTGTTTTTCAGATTCCTATCAAGAGATCAAGATGAAATTAATGGTTAACAGGGGACATTTCTGGTATCCAGATAAGTGATGTTGTATACCTTCACCACATGAGACCAGCTGACATTCACATACCTAGTTAAGTGATAATGATGGGCTAAACTAGTTTTACTATGTGATTTATTTCAGGTTTTCAGGTAAGTAATGATAGTGTTTTTAATCAATTCTAGCAGTCATGTTACCCTACTGTTTTATATTTTTGAGAAAATTTATTTTTAACCATGTGAGTACTGAGCCACTTGTGGGTATCCACATAATGGTGATGGACTTGTGCAGCACAGTAGTAACCAGGGTCTCTTTGCAGGTGAGCAGGGAAGAGATGATGGTGTTTCTGGCAATGGCCTAGACATTGGAGGAATCCAGGTAGAGTTAGGTGCTGGGTCCTGCAGTGATGGTAGTGAACAAGGCCACTTGCCATCTCCTAGCAGCAAAGGTGTATCTATAGAGACCTTTTTTACAATGTGTTTGTCAAGTTCTTACCAAAATTCATGATAAATATCCTAAGGATCAATAACAAGACTTTGCTTGTGTCTAGTTAAGTAATGACGTGGGCCTTTAGCACCCTAAACACAATCTGATCTTCAGATATGTAGGGAAGGATGGACAGTGTTCCTAACTTTTCTGTTTGTTTTTATGCAGGTATTCAGGTAAGAAATGATATTGTCCCAAGTATAGCCCTAATGTTTTTTAGAGTTTATGTATCATGTGTGCTTAACCTGAGTGATAAGAGAAGGGTATGAAGGCATGCCCCTAAGTCACCCTCCTGTTCCATACCACAGTATTGACCAGGAGATTTCTACAAGTGCTTGGAGATGGTTTGTCTCTTAGCACTGATGTTGACGTTGAAGTTTTGAAAGATCCAGGTAGTGTTGGTGGTTCCCTTAATGATGAGACTATAAAATGATTTGCTGGTACCTTTTTTTGTTTCGTTTTTGATTCTTACAAGTAAGACAAACTGTGTCATTCAGCCCCTAAATGCTTGTTTTTGAAAGTTTCTAGAAACCATGATGTCATAGTGAACCTAACCACAGTTGTGAGTTGGACCTCGAGAGTAAGCAGGTATGTGATAAAGTGGGTCTTACCCCAATACAGATCATTTGATCTTCACATACCTAGGTAAGTGAGGATGGGGTCTCTCAACACAGGGTTACCATGTGTTTTTGCAGGTATCCTCTTAAGTCCTTTGCTAGTGTACAAGTAGGAGATGACGTGACAGTCACTCATTAGAGACCTTCTCAATCTCAGTATCTACAAAATGAATGTGTCTGAGACTCTTACATTTACCTAGTTTTTGTCATTATATAGTTAAGAAAGTAATTTGTCCCTAGTAATACTAATAAGAGTGAGATTTGTCTGTTCTTTAGATAATACGTATTTGATACTAATGAAAAATGGGTATGTAGGTATTCACGTAACTTACTATATCGTCCTTCACAGTGTTATTGACGAAGGGGTTATTGCAGGTACCCTTCAAGAGAGGAAGGTGTCTCTTCTTAGGGTTTGACCTTGGCGTTCTGCAAGTATCCAGGTACTATTGATGGATCCCAAAATGATACAAGTGACCAAGGGAATTTGAAGGTGTGGAGGTAAAATGAGACATTTACTACAGTATGTTTTTCAGATTCATGTCAATACGTTACAGTAAACCTATCAATGATAGTTAACATCAGACATTGTTGTATGGAGGTGGGTGATGCTGTGGGCCTACAGTGCAGCCCGACTACCATTCAGATGTTTATGTAGATGATATGTTCCTCACATTTCTTGTTATCATGACTTTTTTGCAGGTAGTCAGGTAAGAAGCTATAGAAGCCTTATAAATTCTAGCAACCATATTATCCTACAGTTTTACATGTTAGAGAAAATTATGTTTGACCATGTGATTGTTGAGCAGTGTACAGATATCCACATAATTATGACTGAGCTGTGAGTAACGGTAATAACCTTGGTATTTTTCAGGAGAGCAATCAAGAGATGATGATGTCTGTAGCAACGACACAGATCTTAGAGTATTGCAAGGTTCCAGGGAGAGTTGATGGGTTCTGCAGTGATGGCAGTGAACAAGGTTATTTTCAGGGTCCAGGTATAGAAGGTGTGACTATAGACATATTTGCCACAATGTGTTTTCCAGGTTCCTGTCAAGAGATCACGGTGAACCTCCTCATGATCATTAAAGGGACACTGCTTGTATCAGGTAAGTGATGCTGTGTGCCTTAAGCACCCTACAGACCATCTGATCTTTAGATCTTAGAGTCAATGGGGTTCTTAAATTTGTGTTTCCATGTTGTTGTTTTTTTCTTTTGCTGTTACTCAGTTATGATATTGTCCCAACAAATGCTAGTAAGCATTAGTCTTTATTATTTTAGAGTTTAGATATACTGTATATTTAACTTTAGTAGTGATTGTGGGGTAGGTAGGTGTCCCAGTAACTTACTCATCTGTTCCACACCACGGTATTTACAACGAGATTTCTCTAGGTAGTCAGGAAAGAGATGATGATTTCTGTAACAATCGTGTTTACCTTTAAACTCTGCCAGGATCCCAGTAGTCTTGGTGGTTCCTGCAGTGATAGAAGTGATCAAGATTATTTGCAGGATTTTTTTTTTTAATTTTTGTAGATAAAACAAGTTTTGTCCTTCAACACACTCGTCCATCATGTCCTCAGGTTCCAGCAGTCGTGAGATCATGGTGAACCTGACAATGGCCGTTAACAGGACCTTACTGGTAACCAAGTAAGTGATAAAGTATGTCTTACCTCAATACAGACCGTCTGATCTTCAGATATCTGAGTGAGTGAGTATGGCTTCCCTAACACAGTGTCACCTGGTTGTTTTGCAAGTGTCCCGTGAAGGCCTTTCCTAGTATACAGGTATGAGACTATGTGGCATTACCTTATTAGAGAGCTGCTTGTTTTTCATATGTGAATGAGGCTTTTAAGACTATATTAACTATGTTTTTGGCATGTATGCAGTTTAGGAATTGACCCAAGTAGTACTGGTAAGTATGAGATTTTACTGTATTCTTATTCAGAAATTGTGTATTTTATTCACCCAGAGTGGTGGATAGGCAGAGATCCAGGTAATTTATCGTATTGTCCATCACCACATTATTGACCATGGGATTCTTGCAGGTATCCCTTCAAGAGAGGAAGCTATCTCTTCTTAGGGTATAACCTCAGGGTTCTGCAATTACCCAGGTAACATTGATGAATCTCCAAATGATACAGTTGACCAAGAAATTTGCTGGTGTCCCACTAGAATGAGACATGGACCAAACACTTTTTCCACAATTTTTTTTCAGGTTCACATGAAGACCTCACTGCGAGCCTATCAGTGGTAGGTAGTGACGTGCACATATCAGAGACCGAGGTAAGTGATGACGTGGGCCTCCACCAGGGCACAGGTCATATGATCTTCGTACGCAGAAGTGATGATGGTGGCCCTCCACTCGTGTTACCATACATTTTTGCAGGTATCCCTCTCAGGTCTTGGATAGTACGCAGGTATATACGTGGTGTGATATTAACTCATTATAGATGTTCCTACTTCCCTTGTTTTTGGCAAGTGTAAGTTCCAGTAATTGGACCCTGATAATACTAGCAAGTAGTAGTTTTTGTTGTTTTCTTTTATGGAGATCAAGTGTGTTTCTCACTCCTCATGGCAGACAAATAGGAAATATCCAGGTCCTTTATCATATTGTTCTAACTGCATTATTACTGTGGGGTGTTTACAGGTATGGCGTCAACAGAGGAAGGCAAACCTTACTAGGGTTTAACCTCAGAGTTCTGGAAGTGTCCAGGTAATGTTTATGGGGCCCCACATGATACAAGTGACAAGGGAATTGACAGGTGCACAGGTAGAATGAGACATGTACCAAACACATAAACCACAATATGTTTTCCAGGACATGCAGAGAGAGCACACGAGCCTATCCAGAGCAATGAATGGGGGGAGCAGCATTGCTGGTATTGAGGTAAGTGATGCGCTAGGCTAAGTGGTAACGTGTGCTGACACTTCTTGTTACGAGGATTTTGTTGCAGGGATTCAGGTAAGAAGAATCCTTACCAATTCTAGAGACTATAAATTTTTACTTTTTACATTTTAGATAAAATATATGTTTAACACTATGCATATTAAGAGATCATAGGTATACAGATATTTATCATGGTTTTCCCCACCACAGTACTACCCATATGATTTTTAGAGGTGTCCAGTCACGAAATGATGATTTTTTGACATTGGTGTTGACCTGGGAGTATTGTAAGTATCCAGGTAGTACTGTTAAGTATCCAGAGTTGATATGTCTCATAATGATGAAGTGACCAAGGTTATTTGCAGGTATCCTGGTAGAAAAAGTTGTGTTCTTAAACATGTTTCATAACATTTTTTTCAGACCCCTATCAAGAGATCACAATGAGCCTAACATGGGTCATTAATGGGGGCAAGGACATTGCTGGTATGCAGGTAAGGGAGGATGTGGGCCTAAACCACACAGCACAGGCCGTCCGATCTCCAGATAGCTAGGTGAGTGATGACGGTGGCCCTAACACTTGTTGTCATGATTTCTTCAGGGGCATTCAGGTAGGAAATTATATAGATCCCCTGCCCATATAGAAACCATGAGTTTTCATTTTCTGTGTTTCAGAGAAAATTTTTGTTTATCCCTATGAGTGTTGACTAATATCATATCTAGGCAATTAGGATGATGTTTCCTGCCACAGTAGTGACCATGGAAATTTTGCAGGTGTCCTGTTTTCAACTGTTGTCTCACCTGACTGTGATCTTGACTTTGGAGTACTACAAGGATTCTGGTACAGTTGATGTTTTACAATGATGAAAGTCATAAAGATTATTTGCAGATGTCCTGGTAGAACAAGTTGTGTTCTTTTATACATATATCATAATGTGTTTTTCAGGTTCATGTCCCAAGGTCATGGTGAACCTAATGGTTATTAACAGGAGACATTTCTGGTATCCAGGTAAGCAATGATACACAACTTCATCACATCACAGACCGTCCAGTCTTCACTTATGTCAGTATGTGAATTCAGGTAAGAAATGATAATGTTTTACCAGTTGTAGAAACCATGTTATCCTACTATTTTATATTTTAGAAAAAATTATGTTTAACCCTGTAAGTGTTGAGCAATTTGCAGATATCCATGTAATTATTATGAAGGTGCAAATTACAGTAGTACCGTGGTTTGGGTTTTTTTGTTGTTTGTTTTTGTGTTTGTGTTTGTTTGTTTGCTTGCAGGTGAGCATTCAAGAGATAATGGCATCTCTAACTATGAGGTAGGCCTACCTAAGATCCTAGGTAGATTTAATGAGTTTTGGGACGCGTGGGTGGCTCGTCGGTTAAGCATCTGCCTTCGGCTCAGGTCCTGGGATGGAGCCCCGCATCGGGCTCCCTGCTTGGTGGGGAGTCTGCTTCTCCCTCTCCCTCTGCCGCTCCCCCTGCTTGTGCTCACTCTCTCTCTCTCTGACAAATAAATAAAATCTTTAAAAAAAAGAAAAGATTGGGGCACCTGGGTGGCTCAATTGGTTGGGCGACTGCCTTCGGCTCGGGTCATGATCCCAGGGTGCTGGGATCGAGCCCCACATTGGGCTCCCTGCTCGGCGGGAAGCCTGCTTCTCCCTCTCCTACTCCCCCTGCTTGTGTTCCCTCTCTCGCTGTGTCTCTCTGTGTCATATAAATAAATAATAAAATCTTTAAAAAAAAGGTTCAATGAGTCCTGCAGTGATGCCAGTTACAAGGTAATAAAGGTGTGTCATGACACATCTGTCAGAATGTTTTCTTCAGGTTACCATGGTAATCCTGATAATAATCATTAAAGGGATTTTGTTTGTATCCAGGTAAGTGATGATGATAGCCTTTTCCATGCTATAGACCATCTAATATTCAGATATCTGAGTAAGTATGGATGGTATTCCTAACCTTGTGTTGCTGTGTTTTTTTGCAGGTGTTCAGGTAAGAAATGATACTGTCGATGATGCTAGTAAGCGTTAGTCCTTATTATTTTCAAGTTTAGATATACTGTTTGTATAATATCAGTGTGTCAGAGATTACATAAGTATCCAGGTAAGTTAGTATTTTGCCCATTGCCTCTTTATTGACCATGGCTTCTTACAGTTATCTTGTCAACAGTATTGTGTCTCTAACTAGGGAGTTGACCTTGAACTTCTGCAAGTTTCCAGGTAGATTTGATAGGCCTCATAAATTTGATGGGATTTTGCAGGTAATACATGTATTCCTAACACAGTTTTTGCAATGAATTTTTATAGAATCCACTCAAGAGATGATGGAAGGCCTTCGAGAAAATATACCAGAGAAATCCCAAATTAAATACTATGGTCATGATGAGCACGGGGTGATGCATGGAGTTGTTGAATCACTATATTGTACACCTGAAACTAGTATAACACTGTATGTTTACTGGAATTAAAATTTAAAAATATATAAGGGGATTCAAAAACAATCCCAGGGTGAAATAACCTATTCAAGTCGTATAATAATATTTTCAGTTTCCAATAGCTGCCTGTGAAAAAAATCTTGCTCAAAATGCATAAAATGAGAAAAATGTATTCCATATGAATGAATGAATAACTTGAACTTGTGAACTAGTGAGAAAATAAAATCAAATGAATGAATAAATGAATGCTATGATTAGTTGAACCATCATCTCTTGATTTGTATTTTTGCAGATACCCACTCAGGAGGAGAAAATGTCTCTATTCAAGGTCTTGTCCCTGGATTTTTGCAAGTAGCTGGGTAGATTTTACAGTACCTTTTAAGTCTGCACTGCTCATTAGATTTTCAGGTGTCCAGGTTATGGAATTATCATTAAACACCATTGTAGATTCCAGTTAAGAGATTATTGAGAACCTCCGTTTGGTATTGAAGGCAAAATTTTGTTTGCACTAAGTACAAGATAGTGGTGTTTGTACCAGAGTTAGAGCTCATGAGATTTTGCACATATCCAGGTAGACCATGTTGGTATTCTGAAGCCAACCTAGTGACCATGATTTATTTGTGAGTATTTGTAAGTTGTAAGCAGTGATCAGGGAAATTTTGCAGATATCCTGTCACACTATGAAGGTGTCTCTAACTAAGGTGTTTTTCTTGGAAATTTGTAGATGTCCGGGTAAGAGATGATGGTGTCCCTAATCAAGATAATGACCTTGGGATTTTGCAGTTATCCAAGCAAGAGATGACATGTCCCTACCATGATCTTGATCCTGCACCTTTCTAGGTATTCAAGTAAGAGATGGTATTTGTCTGAATACGTTAGTGACCATGGGGCTTTTACTGGTATGCAGGCAGATGGTGATTCTGTCTGATCTGTAGTGCTGACCTTTGAATTTTACATGTATCTAGGTAAGAGGTGATCTGGCCCTTACCATGTTGGTGGCCTTGGGATATTTTAGTCTAGACAAGGAGTGGTGTGTCCTTAACCATGTCAGTTACCGTGAGATTTTGCAGGTATCCAGGTAAGATGTCACGTATCTACAACATATTATTTCTCTTCACATTTTTTAGATATTCTGAGAAGAGATGATGGTGTTCCTAACAACAGTAAAGACCACTGGATTCTGCACATGTCCAGTGAAGAGATGATAGCATCTCTTTCAACGTTGGTGTCTATGGAAATGAAAGAAATGGAATGCTTTTTTTGATTAGCTGTATAATTTGTTAAAAGAATTTTAATGTTCAATGGCTATTAAATATTATTCACAATCATATTTTCTTATATCCATTTGTTTAATTTCTCCATAATGACATTTGCACCAGGAATCTTAGGCCCACGTTTATGAAATATGTTAATATCTTGGAGCCATGAATACAGATAGACTTCATATGAAATGTGGTTATTCCTAAAGAAAACTAGGCTATAAACCCAATTCTTAGTTAAAGGATTGGGGGAACCAAGGAAGAGGAATATTGGTGTACATATTGTGGGCAAAAAACATCTGTACTCTCCCCCTCCTGGTATGAATAGGCATTAGATGATATGTTAGGAAAATACGTGAAACATGATAGAGGTTAATGGGGAACTTGAATATCTCTTATCTAAATATTCAGTTATTGAATTATTATTTAGCTTATATCATTGACACATAGAAAATGAGAGCTGAATAAGAATTTGATGATCATTTAGCCCAACACCACCATGAATGAGAGAGCCCTGAGTGCAGAGAGGTTAATCAAGGTCACACAGCTATCTAGTTGTGATGTGCTCTTTCCATTATCCTGTTTTCTTGGTTTGAAAACCTGAGACCGATTAAAAAGCAGTAAGGCAAGTACTTGTTCAAATCAATATAGCTCAGGAAATGCACTTCCAATTGGCCAGATTATTCATCATGCACTTTGCTTTTTTGTTCATATATTCAGTATAAAATTCTTGGCCCCAGGTGTCTGTCCTAAACCCCCAGCTACAAATGTCTCCTGTGAAGGGAAGCAACGTAGTCTGAATTTTGGTTCAGCCAAGTGGGATCCCTGTGAACTTCTGTTCTCCTCTGATACAACAGTTCTGAGATCCATTTACAGCCATTGTTGTCTGCATTTCAACACCATTGAACATAATGTCAGAGCAAGACCCGGTAGGTACAATTCCATAGAAAAAGAGAAGTAAAAGGTTTAATCTGCAACAGTGGATGACGATAATGATGGAGAAAGAAAATTAAACAAGGATGAACAAACTTGACAAGATGCCTTCACCCCAGGCCATGCACATAGTAGGCACTCGGTATTTTTTTAAGTAAATGAATGCTTCTTGATAGTTTGGATGATTATGGATCAGCCCATTCAACCACCATTCTTCCTTCTAGTGTGTGAAGGCAAGAATGCTAAAAACTCCATTTCCCAGACTTCCTGCCACACGGATGTGAGTGTGATTCAGGTTCTGTCATCGATGTAACAGTATGCTTAACTAACTTTTACTGGAATTAAGTCATAGGTAGAAGGGCAAGGAGTGGACCACCATTTTATTGGCCTGGATTGTGGCAAGGGCCCCCATGGTTCTGGACAGATGTGTTTGAGGAGCTTGGAATTCATAAAACAGGTAAGCCAAAAAAGCTGGAGATGTGGCTCAGGGTCCAATATGCTATTTAAGGAAACATTCTTTCATCTTCCCATTTTTTTCCTTCTAGTTTTTGAACATTTTACAGACCATATTGTCACAGAGATAAGAGGTGGAAAAAGAAGGAAAAAGCCAACCATTACACCACCACTGAAACACATAAAGGACCAAGGAAAATTATAAGTGTTTATCAGTCATCATCCATATTAATCCATTTTACATGGTTACCATACAGTTGATACAATTTGGGGAAGATTTCTTTCTCCTAAAATTGTAAATATATATGCACATATTTTAATATTTAGAAAATTGCAAAAATGACAAGGAAACATTAAACATGTAAATCTGTGCACATCGAAGTCCTTCATTCAACACCTACTGGTAAGTACACTTCCACGCCCCGGGAATCAACAGTGAAGAAGCTGGACAACATCCATGCCTTAAGGAAGATTCCATTTTCTTGTATGTTACAATTTTAGTGATCCATACATCCTGGGCCCTGTTATTTCAGCACTTCGTTGTCCCAGCGTACTTATTAAAGGCTCTCACTCTCAAGGGTGTCTCAGTTTGGACAATACAGTAAATGGACACCCTGGATATAATAATAAACAAGTGAAGACATACTTTAATCAGAGTAGTAGGTGCTGTAAAAACAAGGTAAGGTGATACTAATTGGGGAAAGGGACTTCTTTAGTTTGAGCAGTCAGGGAAGTCCTCTCTGAGGAGAGCTAAAGCAATGAAAAGAAAGAGCCAGTTGGGTGAGCATTCTAGGAGGAGCAAATGCAAGCGGACGTGCGGAGAGGACAGAAAGAGGCAATGTGGATGGAGGGTAGCGCGGGCAGTGCGTGAGGGGGAGAGTGGCCCAAGGATGTGCAAGGCCTTGTGTATCATGGGGAGGAGCTTGGCTTACATTTGAAATGCAGTTGGTGCTCTTTGAAAGAGAACAAAGTGACCTAATTTGTGGGTCTTTGCCCAACATATTCAGTTCCACAGTACGGCGCATCCGTATCTGGTGAGGGACTCTCCAATTTAAAATCCAGTGGCTCCTGTAGTAATACCACGGGGACCATGATTTAATGAAAAATCGTTCTCTATTACCAGCATGGGAATGAAAGATCAGTGACGGTAGGACTTCAAGCCTACTACTAAGTAGAAATTCCCAAGAAACGTATTCATGACTCTCCCCCCCACCAATATTAAAGGATACAATACATCGAAGTGTTTACTTTGAGAACGTGAGAACAGACTTGCAAACAAATATGACTTTTTACAAGTTTATTCAAGTTCCCCTCTCATCATTCAGGCCATTTGTTAAGGATTTGGCAGTTTGAAAGCAGTCGGGACAAGTCTCCAGCCAGCACAGAGTGGCGAATTGGGGCGGACTTACTCCCATGTTTGGACCTGGTTTGGACAGGGAGGGAGGAGCAAGATGCCACGATCTGGTAGAGGTCCTTGATAGGTGTTCCAGCAGCTTCCACATTCCTTCTGAGGCATTTTAAAGTGATCCAGCCCAGAGGCGCACCTCTGTCCTGCGGTGCTCGGTGTCCCAAGGCCCAGCACTTGGCCACACAGATTGTGTGCAGCACAAGGGTGCCAGACTGCAGAGGCTGAAGCAAGGGCCAGGTTCTAGGTCATTCTGCCACCCAAACCAGGTCAGCTCAGAGGAAGGGACATGTCTTCAGTTCAGCTTTGCTTTGCCTTTGGGTTTTATGAATTCCAAGCTCCTCAAATACATGGTCTCTCTGCCACAGTCCATGTCGGTAAAACGGATATCCACTCCCTGCTTTTCTACCTGACTGGGAAGAGGGCCATGCCCTAAGGGGATGTCACGAGGACTGCTGAGCCTCGAAACCCCATGTTTTGGACATCCCTGGGGCCCTTATGACCTCTGACCAGGGTCTGAATTTCTCAGCAGATTCACCCTCACCAGCTGGCTAATTCTGTCTCCTGATTCTCACTCTGGATTGGGAACAGTGTTGATTTCTTGTTTCAGCAACATCGGAGGCGTAAAACAAAGAGAAGCATTTCCATTATTCACTCACATAAATAATTAGTTGCTCAAGACTGCTCTGGAGAGCAGGATTGTACTCAGCATGCCAGCTAGGAATATATCATTATCTCAAGCACCACCTTGGCTGGCGCCAGGAGTCCTGTTAGGACCTCCATCTCTGTCACACTTTGGTACTTCTAGCCTTTTCTGTCTCCCTCAGGACTAGTTAAGACAGATGCTAGTGTGTCGGTGAGGTTTTGAAAATAACACTTTTCATAGCAGTGGTTTGAGTTAATGGTGTTTTCCATCTCAAAAATGTTTTACAAACATTAATTACGCTTTAGCTCCCTGGTGGGCTTGGGCTGAGAGAATGCTTATGGAGAGAGTTACTGCTTTTCCCTCAGGTCACAGAGAGTCCTCAAGGAAGCAGAAGGCCTGGGGGCTTCCGCCTAACAGTCCTTTGCCTGAAAGAGGATTTAACACACCTTTAGAACTTTTGTGAAGCTCCGAAAATGAAGTGTTTTGTGATGCTTCGTCAAACGAAATCCCTTGAAATGCTTTTTAAAATGATGTCCAGCTAGTATAAACCACCTGTCAAAAAGCATTTTTTGTTAATTGTTACGGAAAAGTGTACATCTATTGAGTTAGTGTAGTAGGAAAATAGAGTAAGCTGCAAGCCTAAATCAATTCGGTAAGACAATAGTTACTTCTCGGTAGGAAGAGGAAAGAAAAAAAAAAAAGCCCAAGCAGGTGTAAGAAGGAAGGAAGGATATGAGAGGATAAGAGATCCTCAAAAGCATTCCTTCCGTTTCCTCATTCTGGCACAGAAATCCAAACAGAAAAGCTTTAAAAGAAACACCTGGAAAAACAGTAGCTCCACATTCATAATGCAGAAACACAGGCAGAATGCAATGGTAAGATTCATTCGTGGCCATCTTTATCTAAATGATGCTCAGCTGGGTGTGGTTTTGTCCCATCTCCCATCCCCCTGGGACCTTTGACAACGTCTAGGGGATATTTGTGGTTGTCCTCAGTTGAAGGGCAAATGGAGGGACACTGGCATCTAGAGTATGGCGGTCAGGGCTGCTACCAGAAACTTCCTACAATGCACATGACAGCTCCCATCACCAACAAAGACCCAGCCCCAAATACCAATAGTGCTCAGGTTGAAGAACTCTGCTCTAAATCGTTACCTTGTCAGAAAGGTAACTCCAAATCCCTCCACTCAGTTGGAGGTAGTGATTGACTTCAACGCCCCCAACTCCAGGCTGGCTGTCCATACTGCTTGCTCTCAGATACCTTCGTTAGGCCTGGGAACCCATCTGTCCAGGGTCTAAACTCTAACGTGTTCCTAGCTGTTGCACTGTTGATTTTCTCAGAAGGTAACAGAAGTGATCCAGGGTCCTTTTAATTAGGAAGACCTATGCACATTTCTACTCAAATGTATCAGCCAGTTTATTTCATTTGAGCAGAAACAAGGTCAAATGCCAGATCGAGGAAAGACCCTTCTTGACGAAACCTCTACGGCACATCATGTTAACTTTTCCATGCTGATGGGGAGAAGGAGGAGGCTTTGTATTCTTGTACAACTTTGTCACAGAATTATCTGTTGAGCTATGTTTGACCATTCTGCTTAGCTGGGTGCCAGAGTTTCTAGAAAATGCAGTTGAGGAGAGAAAGAGGGCACAAGGAGGGAAGGATGAGACCTAGAACTTCAACTATAATGAGCATCACATCCTCCCCTTTTTACTTCCAAGTTTCACTATGAAGCAAAAATGTTGAGAGCTGGTAACTTCAACCAAAATTACGTTCAAGTGAAGAAAGCTGTGGGAACCATGCCTGTTTATATTTCTCATTCCACTGCAGTCAAGATTTAGTACGCCACATACAATACAAATACCTATTGCAGAATAACATTCCTCTGAGTTCAGTTAAGCAGGGAGATAGGTAATAAAAACAGCTCTCTGAGACTCGAAGTAGAGGAGAGGTTTCCAGGGACTGGGGGAGGGGAAATGGGGAGTTAGCGCTTCATGGTTACAGAGTCTCTGGGGCGATGGAAAAGTTTTAGAAACCACCGACAGTGACGGTTGTACAACTTAGTGAATGCAATTAATGTTACTGAATTTTACACTTAAAAATGGTTAAAATTGCAGATTTTCTATCCTACGTGTTTTCCCACAATTAAAACACAACTATCTGAAGTAAGTGATGGTGGCTGTAGATGAGATCCATGCCAAAGATCTTGACAGTAAGCAGAAGAAACAGTCATTGAGAAACAAAACATATTGACTTCCTACTTGTCCTTAGGCACCGGAGAGCATCTCAGTCTGGATCCACCAAGAAACAAAGGGCAAGACGAAATGAGGAGTGAACGTGGCAGAGCCGTCCTGGGGGGAGGCCTCCCCCCACCCAGGGGAGGAATCAGAAGCAGGCAGGGGGTCTCTCCACTGCAGTGTGGGTCTGGCACACAGAAAGGGGAGGGAGGAGGAGGGGGAGGAGGGGGATCGAGGAGGAAGACCTCAGGTGGCATTGCAGTGCAGGCAGGAATGTTTGCGGATTGATGGGCCATCTTTGAGTCCAAGTGTCCTCTCACAGGTGTCCCTCATCCTCCAGCCACGGGCCTGAAAGAGTTTCTCGGCCGTGCTTCATTGCTGGCGGCCTGCAGCCTAGGGGGAGCGTGGCCTCAGTACA
This sequence comes from Mirounga leonina, assembly GCF_011800145.1. Lineage (NCBI taxonomy): Eukaryota > Metazoa > Chordata > Mammalia > Carnivora > Phocidae > Mirounga > Mirounga leonina. The sequence continues at coordinate 9,804,422 of NW_023270649.1, forward strand.
CACGCGTGGAGGACCCAGAGGGCAGCGGCCAGTGCTATGAAACACTTCAGTTCCTGGCAGCAGGTTGTCTAGAAGGAGCTCTGGCTGGTGCACCTCTGTGGTCACCCCCGACTCATCATACTGAAAGCTCACCACCCCTCTCTTCCAGGCATTTTTTATTAGGTCCAGTTAACAAAAGAGGAACTAAATAAATTCCCCTAAAACACATGGCTCTTAAGTGGTCAAGTGAACTTCCAAAGCCAGGTTCAAAAGACCCTGAAAGCAGTGTTTTGTCTCCTATTATGTGGCAGATGAAATTGCTGTTCAGCAAGTTCTTAGTCTCCTATCCTTCTCATCTTCATGGGAAGGATTACTCTCAGCCCCACTGATGTGAACTTGGCTGTGTGTCTCATTTTGGCCATGGAATGTCAATGTGAAGGACTCTGGGCCAGTTCTGAACCTCAGCTCCGAGAGGCATCGTGTGTTTGCACTTACTTCTTCCAGGAGAAGGCCCTATCATGAGAAGGTCATAGGCCAAGAATGAGAGCAACCCAGTCAACCCCCCCCGAAGCAAAGCGCCCCACCTAGCCGACCTGTAGACCCAAGAATGAGAAGATCTTATAAGCCGTTGAGATTTATTGCCTTTACAGAAGAAATAATTGATCCTGCCTTGGAGAGATGACAAAGGCTTCATGGAGGAAGGAACATGTAAGCAGGTTATTCTTTATGATTACACTTTTGAAAATAAAAACATTTTATCTCTTCATTGTCAAAAATTTGGAAAATAAGGAAAGCATTAAATGTAAAGTCAAAAACATATCCATTGTTTCTTATTAGAATCCTTCTCCATGCATACTCTGCCTTTATGCACTCTGAGGCTTTGCCCTTTTTTGCCTCCTATCTTATCAGCAATCTGCGTTCTTACATTTGATCAAATATTCTTTGAAAACATGGCGTATCATAGTTGCATAATACTCATTTCGGCAATAACTTGAGCTTCAAGGACGTTCTTGTGTTCATTTGTTTTAAATTATTTATTGAGTATTTACTCTGTGCCAGGCCCTGTTCAAGGCGCTAGAAAAGCGATTGTTACAAAGTAGACAACAGGTAATTGATAAGTTGTGGTATATCCATACAATGGAATACTGCTTAGCAATAAAGAACAACTAACTACTGATACATAGTACAACATGGATGAAGCTCAGTTACCCTAAGTGAAAGAAGCCAGACACCCAAGGCTATATGTTACTTTTGCATTTTTATAAAACTCTAGATCATTCAAACAAATCTTTAGTGACAGGAAGCAGGCTAGCAGTTGCTAGAAAGGAATTATAAGGGGCATGAGAAACCTTTAGGGGATGATGGATATGTTCATTACCTTGATTATGGTGATGTGTTCATGAATGCACGCATATGTCAAAACTTTCAATATGTGCATGCCAATTATGTCTCAATAAATCTGTTTTAAAAAAGAGCCATAGGAGTAGGGTGGGGGCTGACGAAGTGGAGAATAAGCATCTAAGCAGAAAGAAAAGTGCATACAAAGACATAGAGGCATTTTATTTAATAAGTACATAGGACTTATCCACTGAGTAACGTTCCAAAAGTTTTACAGGTATTAACTCATTTTGTCTTCACAGCATCCTTGCAAGGTAAGTCCTATTAATGCCATCTCCACTTTGCAGGTCAAGAAATTAAACCACAAAGATATTAAGTAATTTGCCCAAAGTAACAGGAACTGTCATCGCTGGGCTTTGAACCCAAAAGCCTAGCTCTAGAGTTCATGCTTTTAAATACGACATGCTGTCTCCCCATATCTGGGAACATATTTGGTAATACTTGCAGGTGTATCTGAAAAGCTCCATGAGTAGCCAAAAGTGAAGGGGGGAGAGAGGAAGGAGAAGACCTAGGAGTATAGGTTGGGGTAAGTTCACTTAAGTATGAAAAGTCCAGTCATACAATGTGGAAGTGTGTTAGAAGCCTCCCGAATGATATCTTTATTTTGCATGGACTAATTTTCATTCATTATCAAGTTCTAATTGTATCCTCAATGGAACTCATCTGAAAGCAACTCTTCCGGGGTTCTCAGAAAGGATTTAGTCCCAAATGCGCAAACTGACCAGATAGTGTATTATGCTCTCCAAGTAGCTTAAGAATCAGGTGGGACATTGCTCACAAAAAGAGACATGTTCCCTGTCAGAGGGCTCGAGGGCTTTCCTTTATATCCACTTGGGGAGATGCAAATAGAAGGAGAGAGGCAGGAGCCCTAAGCCTCCCCATTAGCAATTACAGAACTACTATCGCTTTTCTCTCTGGCGGATCTCTCTCTCTCAGATCACAACATTTCTCTCATAGATCACTTACAGAATCTGCTTGCCTGAAACGACGAGAAGGACATGCCTGGAAATTGGGCTATTTAAAGGCTATTACCCAAAAACACAGGTCGCTAAGGTTCTTAGAGTTTATGCCAACCACAAAATACACCTTTTGCTGCAGATACGTTAGAGACACGAGCCTCAATGCCTTGTGTCTTCTGGAATCCGGGAGCTCATTGCTGCTCATCTTGACCAGCCCTGTGTCACTTCATCCGGGATCCCAGCCTCAAATTGAAGACTCCTCCTAAGTCTTTTCCTCTCTTCATTTCCTGCCAAAACCTATCTGGAGAATAGTGAAGAGGTGAACATGTCATTAGTGTGGCTGTCCTGAGCTCAGCAGCCCATCCTTCACAGGGGCCAGGAAATTTGAGCTCCCTGCGGTAGTCGGCTCTGGCTGCCATAACAAAGTGCTATAGATTGGCTGGCTTGAACAAGCAAAATAGATGTTCTCACGGTTCTGGAAGCTGGAAGTCCTAGATCAGGGTGCCAGCATCGTCAGGTTCTGGTAATTGTGCTCTTCCTGGTTTGTTGATGGCCCCCTCCCCTTTGTGTCCTCATGTGGCCTTTCTTTGGTGCCTTCGCGTGGGTGGACGGTGACCTTCCTCTCCTTAAAAAGCCACCAATCCCATGGCATTAGGACTCTACCCTTATGACCTCATTTAACTTTAATTACCTTCTGAAAGCCCTATATCCAAAAACAGGCACACTGGGGATCAGGGCTTCAACGTGTGAATTTGAGGAGGACACAGTCAGTCCATAGCATGCCCATCCCCCAGCATCCTCACCTCTCCCTGAATGAAAGCTACCCTCCCGCAGTGAATGCATTTGAGATTGCAAACTTGAGGTCCGTAGGCTAGATCCAGCTTTCACAAATATTTTGTTTAGCCTGCAGTTTTGGAACAAATTTAAATTCGTTGTCAACATTTAAAACTTGGAATATAGCAAATTATTACTCACTTTCTAGCTTTTCCTGAAGGAACGCTGTAATGGAGTGTGTTTTAGTCTTTGTGTTGGCCTTGAGAGCTCAAAATCAAGCTTGTGTCCAAAGGCTAAGAAAAGCAGGGCAGGACATTACGGAATCTATTGATGGGGCTGAATAGCTTCTGGACTGTTTCATCTCTTCCATCCCTAATTAAGTTTTTCTCCCCTTTTCATCCAATTATTTATCTTTTATGGCACCTTGTGGATATTTATAATCCATTTCAAATTTAGAGGGAAATAAAACCAGGTATATAAAATAGATACACAGAAATGGCCCCTCAATATGCATTTGCTGTGAGAATAAATGAATGGATGAGAATGTGCCTGCACTCACATGCATGTATAGTTTCAAAATGTCCAAAGAGAACTCCTTATTCAACCTGAAAACAAATGTAACATTTGAAAGGCAACTTACTGTTTAACAAAATCTTGAAAAGAACTAATATATAATAAGGGGGAATGTATCACTCATAAACTGATGAATCTGTATGGCACTTCACAGTTTATAAAGTACTTTCCTATATATTATTTCATGGCTGGCTCATATCTGTTAGCCACTCGGGGAAGGAGAGCTCAATGCTTACAGCCCAGCTGTAAAGATGAACAGCAGCTCAGATCAAGCCCCTGTGTTGGTTTATCCCTATTCTGACATGGGCCCGAAGTCATGGGCTCGTGAGCAGTGCAAAAAGAAGAGTCAGGACTTGGATAAAGACGGATCTTGATGAGCTTGTCCAAGACTGGGTCCTTTCATACATAGCGCACTATAACCATTCAGGATGTTTTCACATTAATGATCTCACTAGAGGCTTACAGGCTAATATTATTTCCGTGTAACAAATGTGGAAATTAAAAGAGAATGATGAATGATGTACCAAGTTCTCACTGCTTTTTGGGAAAAGAAGTGGACCTAAAACCCCGGAGACCTGACCCCAAACCCAGGTTCACTGCAGCAACCTGGCCTGAGGTGTAGTCAGGGAACAGTAGGTGTTATGCAGAACAAAGTTACGGGGGGAAAAATGAAAAGCTCCATGATGAAATAGATTTGGAAAGCATCTGGCAGGACTTCTCAGAGACTTGAACATACGACCACCTACTGCCAAGTTACAAGGGAGAGGCCAGGATGTAGCATTTTCCCAAATCATGAGACCACACAAACCATTCTTTAGGGGTGTTTCGCACAACTAGTGTTCTTGTGGACACGCTTGGAGAAACGTTTTCCTACATCAGTCATGGGTTACATCGAATCCTGAGTGACCATCACAGCCCCGTGTATTGTTCATTCTCAAGGCCGAGTGTTATGGGGTCTACAGATGCAGAATTAGAACAGAAGATCATTTGAAATATGGGAAGTTTCCTGTGTTCACTGTCTAGGGAAGGGTCATCCTTCCCCACCCCATTAATGGCAGGCTTGGCCATAGAATTTGCTTTGGCCAGTGGAACACGAGTGGACCCAACTCGTGTGACTTCCAGGCAGAGGTTTTAGAGTCAGCATGTGGTTTTCTATGCACATTTCCCTCTGCCATGATGACTGGCCACAATTCAGGTAGAGATAGCTCCATCAGTCTGGGGCCTGGAGTGAGGACAACCAGAGGGGTTGCTCACCCAGCTGTTCCCAGTGAGGAGAAATAGTCCTTTGCTGTTATAAGCTACTGAGATTTGGGGAATTTATTACTGTAGCACAACCTATCCCATCCTGACCATTACAATTTCCAAAACATTTATCATCACATGATTGAGTGCTGGTATGGTAGTTCTTCTGTACTTATTCATACGTAATATTTGAACGGTTGTTAGGAGTCAGCAGAAAATGCAATGGTCCTAAATTTAGGAGATCTGTTTCTTACTTGTTTGCCCTCAATAATATTACTGAACTCCCCTGAAATTCTACTTTTAAAAAATGCCTACACAGGGATGCCTGGGCGGCTCAGTCAGTTAAGTGTCTGACTTCGGCTCAGGTCATGATCTCGGGGTCCTGGGATCAAGCCTCGCGTTGCTGGGCTCCCCGCTCAGCGGAGAGTCCGCTTCTCCCACTCCCTGTGCCCCTCTGCCCATTCGTGCTCGCTTGCTCTCTCAAATAAATAAACAAAATCTTTTTAAAAGATTTTAAAAATGCCTGAACAGCTTACCTCACACAGTTGATGAAACAATCATATATGGAAGTATTTTAAAAACCGTAAAGTACTAAACAAATATAAGACCTACAAATCAGTGTGCTGTCCTAGGCTGGATTTCGGAGCTCCTGCCTCCTCAGTGAATGACAGTGGAGGGACCTCCAAGTGGGGAAGCAGGAGCTCAAATGCTCTTGACCCATGTCTGTGGTTCCTTTTCATTGTATTTCATGCATTTAATAGCAAGAGACTTCTAAATTAAGAAATATGGGAGTTTCTCCATCTCCTGTTAGGATGCTTTGGGCTCTGAGTAAAAGAAAGCCAAGCTCACACAAACTTGAACAATAAGGGAATATTTCATCGGACAAAACACCATGTCCTGAAATTGGGCATTGGACAGGTACTCGACAGCTCAATAATGTTAGGCTTTGGCTCTCTCCACTTCCCCTTTCCATTGTGCTCAGCACTAGCTTCATCCTCAAGCTGACGTTTCCTCGTGGTCACTAGATGCCTGCTGGAATAAATCACATCTAGCATCTTCTTTGGTCAAATCACACAAGGGAGAGAGAAAAGATACAAACACTTCACTCACACAACCATTGTAAGTCCTTCTTCAATTTACTGAGAACAAGTGCCAAGCGCTCGCTGGACTCATGGTGGAGGAATCAGCTCAGGAGCTCAAATGAGGATGTCAGAACAAAATCAAGGTCTGTTAGAAAGGAGGAAAGGAGAAACAGACAAGAGCTAATACTTTGTAAGGCAGCTCAACAGGAGAAAATCTAGCAGTTCATGCAGTTCCACAGACCTGTGAACTATTTCATGTTCAGATTTGCAAACCTGATAATTGGGCATAAGTAAAATCTCCTAACACTTAGCTCCACCATCTGTTGCTGACATAACAATTTTACATAATATGAAAAAGGCCAGATGGAAGCGATGCATTAACCATGTCCAAGATGTTTTATGCGCATAACACACACAGAATAGAAGTAGCTTTGTTCCATGCACTGTTGAGCTTGTAGCTCTCCAGTTAGAATTCTGGCCATTGATGGAGGACAACCTCAGAGCTTCCTAATCACTTATGTTCCCTTGGTGTTTGGAAAGCCGCGTGCGCTGGTGGCCCCAGAATATCAATCCAGGACAGACTTAGAAGCTACAATTTGTTTGGAGCTGGGCACCGGAAAGGGGAAGGCACACATATTTGAAATTGTGTTTGCATAGCAAAAACACAGTTTTTAGCTCAGAATTTATATTATGGTAAATAAGAATAGTGAAGTTTTCTAAAGATGTTTTTATTTTTACTCTGTATCTTATCCCGTACCCATCTTCTACACATTGCACGCTACCACCATATGTGCGTGTATCCATGTTGAGACTATAGTTGTGAAAATGGCGTCATATGCGTGTCATCCAGCAGCTTGCCTTTTCCTTCATTGTTTGATGAGTCTTACCCTTGTTGCTCTAGCTCCCTCTTTTGAACTGCTCTCTAATATTCCGAATACAGTACAATCTACTTACCTGTTCTTCTGTCGATGAGCGTTTACTCCTCCCATTTGTCACCGTCACAAATGATGCCGTAAAGGCCAATGTGGTGTGTGATTCCCTGTGCACAGGTCAGAGTTGTCTAGGTTACAGAGCCACAAGGGTAGAGTGAGAAATTTCATTCCATCATGATTTATCAAGTCATACCTCTCCCAGCAATGTAGGAAAGTTCCTTTTTCTTCATTTTCCCAATCTGTTGGCCATGAGATGGCCTTTTCCCGATAACTAGAGAAATAGAGCCACTTTTTGCTTATTTGACATTCGGGTTGTCTCTTTTGTGAATTTGCTTCTTGATATATTTTGCCCATTTGGGGGTCTTTGTCTTTTTCTTGCTGCATTATAAAAATTTCTCCACATATTTTAGGTACTAACATTTGTTGATTATATGTATTGCAGGTATCTTCTAAGACTTGTCTTTTAAATTTTTTTTTTTTAAAGATTTTTATTTATTTATTCATGAGAGACAGAGAGAGAGAGGCAGAGGGAGAAGCAGGCTCCCAAGGAGCAGGGAGCCTGATGCGGGACTCGATCCCAGGACCCTGGGATCATGACCTGAGCTGAAGGCAGACGCTTAACCATCTGAGCCACCCAGGCACCCTGTCTTTTAAATTTTGTTTAAGGTTTAGGTTTATAACTTTAGTGTAGTTATATTTGTCTACCTTTTCCTTAATTAAGGGTTTTGTTTTCTTGGACTTGTCTACGGAGTCTCCCAAAGTTTTAAGATTATAAAGAGATTTTCCTTAATTTTTTCACAGAAGTTTTCATGGTTTCTTTTGACATTTAGATGGTCTGTCTGGAATTTATTTTTGTGAGGTGTAAGATAGTGACTTAATTTTCTTTCCAGAAGGATAACTAATTTTTCCAGACTTATTTGATAACTAGTTCATACTTCCCACACTAATTTGTAGGGTCTTCTCTGTCCCGCATCGAGTCTCTATAGATGCCTGGGTCTATTTTGTTTGACTTAAATAGCATACTGTCTACATTACTGTATCTCTTTAATAAATCTTGATATATGGCAGGGCAAGCTCTCTGGCTGTGTTCTAGCTATGGTGATGGTTAGTCTTGGGGTCAACTTGACTGAGCCATGGGGGTGCCCAGATTAAACATTATTTCTGGGCGGGCATCATCTAATCCACTGATGGCCTAAATGGGACAAAAGGCAGAAGAAGGGAGGATTTGTTCCCTTCCTGCCTGCGTGTTTGAGCTGGAACATCCATCCGTCTTCTCCAGGTTTTGCTCTGGGATTGATGCCATCGGCTCCTTGGCTCTCAGCCCTGGAATGACACCACCAGCTCTCCCAGGTTTCCAGCTTGTAGACAGCAGATTGTAGGACTTCTCAGCCTCCACAGTCATGGGAGCCAATTCCCAATTCCTCATAATAAATCTGCTTTTGTATCCCATTGATCCCGCTTCTCTGGAGAATTCTGACTAGTATGGTCTCTTTTTTCTCCTATACAAGGGTTAGGGTCAGCTTGTCAAATTCCATGGAAACCCGTGTTGAGACTTTTCTTTTAACTCCATTGCATTTACAATTTGGAGACAAGTGCCATGTTCTTTTTTTTTAAAAAATATTTTATTTATTTATTAGAGAGAGAGAGCACAAGAGGGGGTAGGGCCAGAGGGAGAGGGAGAAGCAGGCTCCTCGCTGAGCAGGGAGCCTGCCTCGGGGCTCGATCCCAGGACCCTGGGATCATGACCTGAGCCAAAGGCAGACGCTTAACGACTGAGCCACTCAGGCGCCCACAAGTGCCACGTTCTTGATTTTTACTTCTGGGAACCTGCGATCTCTGCAGATATCTGGATCATCTTTCACATCCTACAGTGCTGTTTTATAATTTGCTCCATAAAAGATTTTTCACATCTTGTGCTAATCTATTCTTAGGTATTTTGTAGTTTTGGTTGCTATGATAAACGAGAACTTTATTCTGAGACATTTCTCATTGGTCACTACTGTGAGTAGAAATGCTAAAAACGTTAGTGTGTTTATGCTGTATTCAACACAGCGTTGAGGAACATCATCGAAAAGACGTGACCATGGATCGATCCAGGAGCTGGACCCAGGCATCCGGAGGCTCCTTGGCGCCCCCCCTTGGCCCCTCCATTTGCCTTTGCTCTGAGGACATGGGCTTGAGACAGTGATGTGATAGTGAGAACACCTGCACAGTATACGTGACTAAACCCAGTTAAGGCCTCTTTATAAACTTTTAAGAGTTGGTGGATGGGTGTGGCGATCCATTTGTCTCACTGCCGCCTAGGACAAGCCTCGTATGTAAGTTCCCTCTGTTTATTAAAACGGCCACCTACCAACGGAGTGGCCTGCCTCGTCTGTTTCTCCCTGCCCTCCAAGGGGGGAGGCTGGTTTCAGTTCATGCCCTGAGAGAAGTTATGAACTGACACACGTTGGCCAGACCTTCTTATCAGTCTAAAAGTTTGTTACAGATTCTCTTGAATTTTCTATGGAGATGATCATATTGTTCACAAATAAAGACTGCTTTATCTTTTTTTAAAAAAAAAATTCTTAAACCTCTTATTGTTTTGACTTATCTAGAACCTCCAATACAAAATTGGCCCATGAGCTAATTCTTTCGATCCTGATGGAAATGGGAATGATTCCAAAGTTTCCAGTGAAGTCTGATATCTGCTAAAAAGGTTGGTAACTGATATTCCTTGTCAGGGAAAGAAATTCCCTTCCATTACTGATCTGCTAGAAGCTTTCATCCCAATTACTTCCATTGAATTCTTTTATTAATTGGAAAAATGCTTCTTATGCTCTGATCTTTAAATATGATATATAACATTAATAGAATTCTAAAAGTTAAAATATTTATTCAGTGCGAAGAGAAACCCCACTTGAAATAGTATATGGTTGTGTATATAAGTAAATTTTATATTTTTATGTAGTTAAATGTAATAATTTTAGTCCTTTTCTTATTTTTTATTAAGTTTTTAATTTTAATTCTAGCATCGTTCCTTTTCTTATTTTCTTAAGGAAATAATCATGTTTCCTTATTCTATAATAATCTTATCCCTTTTAGCTTCCCTCTCTGATTTATGCTTACAGGGTCCTTCCCCACTCCAATATTCAACTATCAACATTTCTCCACTATCTTTTGCAATTCTTAAAAGTATTTGCATTTTGTTCTTTGTGTGGTGTGAAATCTAAATTTCACACTTGCCCCACAGATAGTCGATTCTTGTTAACTCTTTGGTGAATAGTCTCTTGACCATTAGTTTGTGATGCTTTCTTTATTATATATTATCTTCTCAAATAGGTTAGGATTGTTTCTCTATAATCACTTTGTTTCCACTGATGAATATGTGCATTTTCATGCTAGCGTCACCATGTTCCCACTTCTGTCATTTTTTAAATGTGTCTGTGTGTGTATGTGTGTGTGTGTATGTGTGTGTCCACACACAAAAGTAGAACAATGCAATAATGCATCTCTTTCTAAAGGAAGTATTGAACCAGGGTCCACTGACATTTTTTTTTTAATTTACAGTATGCATTTATATCTAGCAAAGAAGCTCATTTAATTACTCTTGGAGTTGTGTTAAATCAGTATGCTAATTTGGGGTGCCTGGGTGGCTCAGTCGGTTAAGCGTCTGCCTTTGGCTTAGGTCATGATCCCAGGGTCCTAGAATCAAGCACCACATGGGGAAAAAAAAAAAATCTCTGCTCAGCGGGGAGCCTTGCTTCTCCCTCTCCCTCTGCCCCTCCCCCTGCTTATACTCTTTCTTGCTCTCTCTCTGCCCCCCCATGAATAACTAAAATCTTAAAAAAAATAAATCAGTATGCTAATTTAGAAAACACATACTTCTATACTATTCAGTCTTCTCATCCTGTTACATGGGCTATATATTCATTTATTCATATTTTCTTTGAACTCTCTCGGTAAATTTTGTAACTCTCCTCACATAGATTCACTTTTTAAATTAAGGTTACATCTGGATATTTTGAGGTAGAGTGTTGTTCCCCCAACATAGCGTATTTGGGGAGAGCAGGAAAACTGGTTACATTTTTACATTTATCCTTAACCAGGCATTTTAACTGAACTTCCATAACGATAACCACTTTTTAATTATCTTCGGGTTTCTCAATAGGCAATTAACTCCAAATAATACATTTTGTTTTCTCATTTTCTTTTCTTTCTATATTTTTTAAGGAATCTCCACACCCAATGTGGGGCTCGAACTCACAACCCCCAGATCAAGAGTTGCATGCTCCACCGACAGAGCCAGGCAGGAGCCCCTTGTTTTCTCATTTTCAATAACAACGTTCCTATAGCTGTTCTAGAATTGTATTAACTAATACGATGGTGTAGAGATCCTTGTTTTCTTCCTGATTTTAATGGCATCCTGCTTCTTATTTCAGTTCTTTGTCGAGTAATGCATGGTGCTGATGAAATGACTTCATTTGTGTTTTGCCTGGATTCTCTAGGCTGCTGGTAAGCAACTTCTGAAGACAGCATTCTGTGCAAACATGTCGGATATTCTGGGTCTGGTCTCCACAGCCCCTGGCACAGGGCAGGGAACTTGGTCAGGGCCAGAGAGAATCTGTCTTGTACTGGATGCCGGGGAGGCCCAAACAGACTGGGGCTGCTTGTCCCTGGATCTGGCCAGGTGTCTACACAATTCTGCTCTCCCAGAAGCCTGGGGTTTCTACTTCAGCCCTGAGCAGACAGTTGGGTTTTCCTCACATGCTACTGTCTGTCCTTGGTGACATACTCAGGAATAAATGGAAATTGCAGCCATTGTGTCAGCTGGGTTCCACTTGACAGACTGAGAAATATTCTAAACAATTTACTTGTTATAAAATAAAATATTTGAGGGGTGCCTGGGTGGCTCAGTCGTTAAGCGTCTGCCTTCAGCTCAGGTCATGGTCCCAGGGTCCTGGGATCGAGCCCCGCATCGGGCTCCCTGCTCAGCAGGAAGGCTGCCTCTCCCTCTCCCACTCTCCCTGCTTGTGTTCCCTCTCTCGCTGTCTCTCTCTGTCAAATAAATAAAATCTTAAAAAATAAATAAATAAATAAAATTTAAAAAAATAATAAAATATTTGAGATCAGAGTTTCCCACCAAACCTGTCACAAGAGGTAAACACCATTAACCATTTGGGGCGGGGGGAGGGGGTGTGTGGGTATGTCTTTATGTATGCACATATGTATAAATACACATATTTCTATAATCATGTTCTATCCCTTTCAGATATATGCACATCTTTGAATAATGTCAGCCCATTTTTGTAACTTCTTTCTAACTCAATACATAAACATATTGCTTGTTCTTTTCAACAGCTATATAATACTCCGCCATATGGCCATTCTATTAACATCTTTTCCCCTATTAATATAGATTTCCAGCTTGTTTCCTTTCTTTGTTATCTTGAACCAACATATATTTAGGATAGATTTCTAGAAATAGGTTGTTGAAGTATAAAGTAGCATATATTTTTAAAAATTTAGCTTAATTTTAAGAGATACTTTCAACCACTCCTTTGTCTATGAATTCATAGTCTGGTTCATGAACTGTTACTTACTGGTCCATGGTGAGATAAAAACAGAACTGGAGAGTAAGTATTTAGAAATATTTATCATAATTTGATATTTCCATGATATCTAAATATGTGATTTTATATTTTATAAAAGTATTGGAATTAAAAAAAACCCTGATTATTTTTAAATAATAATGCTAAAACAAAAAAGAATGATGGAAAGAGTCCATTTGGAGATTTTTTTTTTAAAGATTTTATTTATTTATTTTAGAGAGAGAATGTGAGCATGGGGAGGAGCAGAGGGAGGGGGCAAACAGACTCTACACTGAGCATGAGCCCAATGCAGGGCTTGATCTCACAACCCTGAGATCATGACCTGAGCCAAAATCAAGAGTCCGATGCTTAACTGAGCCACTCAGGTGACCCTGGAGAATATTGATTATATGATATCAAAAGCTTTCTCCCTCTCTCTTTTTTTCCCTTTGCTTGTTTGTTTTATTTCTTAAATTCCACATATGAATGAAAAGAAAAGGTATTTGTCTTTCTTGGACTGGCTCATTTCACTTAGCATCATACTCTCTAGCTCCATCCACATCATTGCAAATGGCAAGATCTCATTCTTTTTTATGGCTGAATAATATTCCGCTGTGTATATATACCACATCTTGTTTATCTATTCATCAATCAGTGGACACAGGGCTGTTTCCATATATTGGCTATTTAAATAATGCTGCTATAAACATCGGGGTATGTGTATCTCTTTGAATTAGTGTTTTTATATTCTTTGGGTAAATACCCAGTAGCGATTGCTAGATCATCCGGTAGTTCTATTTTTAAGTTTTCGAGGTGCCTCCATAGTGTTTTCCACAGTGGCTTCACCAGTTTGCATTCCCACCACAGTGCATGAGGGTCCCCCTTTCTCCACATCCTTGCCAACATCTGTTGTTTCTTTGTTTTTATTTTAGCCATTCTGACGGGTGTGAGGTGTTATCTCATTGTAGTTTTAATTGCCATTTCCCTGATGAGTGATATTGAGCATCTGTGTCTGTTGACCATCTGTGTGTCTTCTTTGGAAAATTGTCTGTTCGTGTCTTCTGCTCATTTTTTAATTGGATTATTTGGTTTTTTGGGTATTGAGTTGATAAGTTCTTTATATATTTTGGGTACTAACCCTTTATTGGATGTCATTTGCAAATATCTTCTCCCATCCTGTAGGTTGCCTTTTAGTTTTGTTGGTTGTTTCCTTTGCTGTGCAGAAGCTTTTTATCTTGATGTAGTCTCAGTAGTTTATTTTTGCTTTATTTCCCTTGCCTCAGGGGACCTATCTAGAAAAACATTGCTATGGTCAGAGACATCAATGCCTGTGCTCTTTTCTAGGATTTTTATGGTTTCAGGTCTTGCATTTAGATCTTTAAACCATTTTTAATTTATTTCTGTGTATGGTGTTAGAAAGTGGTCCAGTTTCATTCTTTTGCATGTTGCTGTCCAGTTTTTTCAACACCATTTATTAAAGAGACTGTCTTTTTCCCATTGTATCTTCTTTCCTGCTTTGTCAAAGATTAATTGACCATATAATCGTGGGTTTATTTCTGGGTTTTCTGTTCTGTTCTATTGATCTATATGTCCATTTTTGTGCCAGTACCATACTGTTCTGATTACTACAGCTTTGTAATATAACTTGAAGTCTGGAATTGTGATACCTCTGTCTTCGCTTTTTTTTTTTTTTTTTTCAAGATTGCTTTGGCTGTTCAGGGTCTTTTGTGGTTCCATACAAATTTTAGGATTGTTTGTTCTAGCGAAAATGCTGTTGGTATTTTGATAGGGATTGCATTGAATGTGTAGATTACTTTGGATAGTGTAGACATTTTTTTAAAATATCTTCTTTATTAAGATCCTAGACTGTTTTTTTTTTTTTTAAGATTTTATTTATTTGGGAGAGAGAGCGAGCACAAGCAGGAGGAGTGGCAGGCAGAGGGGGAGGGAGAAACAGACTCCCTGCTGAGCAGGGAGCCCTTTGTTGGGCTTGATCCCAGGACCCTGGGATCATGACCCAAGTCAAAGGCAGACGTTTAACCAACTGAACCACCCAGGTGCCCCTAGTGTAGACATTTTTAACAATATTTATTCTGCCAATCCATGAGTGTGGAATATCTTCCCATTTCTTTGTGACATCTTTAATTTCTTTCTTCAGTGTTTTATGGTTTTCAGAGTATGATATCAAAAGCTTTACATTGTGAAAATACATTTTTTATTTATTTTTTATTTATTTTTTTAAAGATTTTTATTTATTTGACAGAGAAAGACACAGCGAGAGAGGGAACACAAACGGGGAGTGGGAGAGGGAGAAGCAGACTCCCTGCCGAGTAGGGAGCCCGATGCGGGACTCGATCCAGGGACTCCAGGATCATGACCTGAGCCGAAGGCAGTCGCTTAACCAACTGAGCCACCCAGGCGCCCTGTGAAAATACATTTTAGGAAAAGTTTCTTAAGAAACATTGGAGATAAATGTAAAAATTGTAAAAATTTTTAATATTATATTGTGAAAAAATATATATGGTGTAATTATGACCAGATGTGCTATATGATCAGTAATATAATACATTTTTATCAGCACAAAGAATAAAAGAACCTGATTCTTCACCACAAATAGTTTGGGAAGCACCGCCCCCATAAGCAGCCAATTCCATTCTTTTCTAAATCCTTGCCTCTAGTTAGTATTGTCAAAGATTTAAATGTCTATTAATGTATTGGTTATAATCTCTCATTTTTGTTTTGATGTGAATTTTTCTGATTACTAATGATGCTCATATCTTTATTAGTCGTGTGGGTTTCCTCTTGCTACTTATATTGTTTATGCTATTTTTATTGGTTTGGAGATTCTTCTTTCTGGTATCTGAGGATTTCACATTCCTCTTTTTGAATTCCTCTATTATTTTAGAAGTGTTTTTGTTAGAATTTATTCCATAATTCTATATATTTAGAGTGTGAGGAATTGGCCTCCTCTGTAGGCTCCACTATAGTTTCTTATTGGGCACTGCTGGTTTAATGAAGAGCTATAGATTTTTGTATAGTTGGTTTTTCTCTGGACTCTTCATTGGTAATAACTGTTTTTTAAGGAGTCAGTTTTCTTTCTTTCTTTTTTTTTAAAGATTTATTTATTCACTTGAGAGAGAAAGAGAGTGAGAGAGAGAGGGAACACAAGCAGGTGGGAGAGATAGAGGGAGAAGCAGACACCCCACCGAGCAGGAGCCTGATGCGGGACTCAATCCCAGGACCCCAGGATCATGACCTGAGCCGAAGGCAGACACTTAACCGACTGAGCCACCCAGGTGCCCAAGGAGTCAGTTTTCTTTCTCTTTCTCTATACCTCTTTCATATTCTTTCCTCACAGCAGTACCATATTTACTGGACATGCCCTTGTGGACAATTTCAGTTTCTCTTGGTAGCCCACATCATGGTCTCTAGACTGTTGATCACAGTCTGTATGATGGTCCTCCCCCCATCCCCCAAAAAGGTACAATTTGAAAATGTAAAATTGCTGTTCATTAAGTAGAGATTATTTAGAAAAGGAAATGTTTGGGATCCCTGTAGGGTCAATCTCTGATATCAGAACTATTGATTTTCTCAAACAAGTACCGTCCATCTTCTTCAGAAGCTTCCAGATTTGGCCCCACTTCTATCTTCTGCCCATGAATTATCTCCACTCAGCACTTCACCTCCTTTACCTGATAGTGAGCCAAACAGTAAGTCATATTAATTCCCCAAATATAGCCATCTGGGGGTATTGAAGCAGGGATAATTGTGGTCAGCTCTGGGAAGCTAAGCATGTATGTCAGGGGACTGGCTGCTCACAGATTTGTAAACAACTGCTGGGTGGCAAGCTGACAGAAGGCTAAATGTGCACATGGAAGCAAATGAAGAGCTTCAAGTGATCAAATGTCAGTGTGGACAGCTGGGTGATGAGGCTAGCTGACACCACCTGCTGGAGCACAGCTGTCAGGGAAGGCAAGCGCCAAGTGTCATGGCCACAGGCAGTGCCAGCCCAACAGGTGATGGCCAGGACAGAGAAGAGCCCACAAGCTCTGAGACACAATTGGGTCGTGGCCTGGGATATGCAATCATGTTCTGTGTCCAAAATGAAATGCCAGCAACTATCTCTCTCTCTCTCTACTAAAAAAAACCCCAAAAAACAAAAACTCTTCCCACGTGTCTTAATTAAGACTTAGGGTCTTGAGGCAGCCTCTTGAGCCACACCAGACATAAGTGAGTCTATAACCAACTGGCCTGAGTTCAGTCAAAGAGTCCTATACATCCTGACCGCATGGTAGGCTTCAATCAAGACAGGCTGTCAGGTAAAGCACAAGGAGTTAGGCCAGACACATAGAGGACAGAGGTCAGGTGCAGGGACAAGTATGGACCCAACACCAAACCAGTGTCTTGAGGAAGACACTGCCCAGGGCCCAGTACTTGTGAATACCAAAGTGGCAATCACCTAGCAAATCCTGAAGTCACAGTGCAAGGGGTTGACTGGGAAAAATGACTCAAGAATTAGTGTCAGTCTACTTTTTGGAGACCTGAAGTCCCATCAACCATGAACAAATCTTTGTGCTGTAAATGCGCTCATTTCCAAACCCCACATCTGATGAATAACCTGTGAGAGTAAACTGAGGCCTTTGCAGGGAGTAATGTGGTGACCAAGATCATACCTTTCAAATGTACATCCCCTTGGATCTCACAACTCTGTATCTATGGACTTATCTCAAGGAAATGATCAAGGGCATACGTCAAAGTGTAAGTGCAAAGATGTTTGATGCTGTGTAACAGCAAGAGAAGAAACCACTGAAGCAGACACATGTATGCTCCATGCCACCCTCCTCAGACCCTTGCTCTTAGCACACCTGTGGTGGACAGTTCCATGCACCGTTCCAACCTCCCACCCCAGGCTCACGTTGGTGGTTCAGGGCTTTTCTGCTTCAGGACTTTCTTGGATGCCATAAGAAGGCCATTCTATCAGACATAGCAAAGAACTGAGGGATAGTTAATATTTCCAGGAAACCACCCTCCACCAATGGGAGAAAGAGATAGAGTATGAATGCTTCAATTTCTTCCTCCAGTGAAACCATTTGGGGAACTGTTCTACATGATTCCTAAGAAGGACCCCATGGGATTGAGCTTCAGTTGCCCACAGTGATCAACAGCTCACTAACACACCTTTTTAGCTTTGCTCCTTTCCCTAATTCACTCTCTGTCCCCCTTCTCTTCTATTTCCTGGGATCATCTCTCAAATAAATTACCTGAACCCAAATCCTTGTTTCAGAACTTGCTTTCAGGGAATTCAAATCAAAAGTCAATTTAGGGGTGCCTGGGTGGCTCAGTCGGTTAAGCGTCTGCCTTCAGCTCAGGTCATGATCTCTGGGTCCTGGGATCAAGCCCCACATCGGGCTTCCTGCTCAGCAGGGAGTCTGCCCCTCTCTCTCTCTCTCTCTTTCCCTCTGCCCCTCCCCACTGCTTGTTCTCTCATTCTCTCAAATAAATAAATAAAAAATCTTAAAAAAAAAAGTCAATCTAAACATCAAAGATAGGGGTTAAATTAACTATGATACATTCACACAATGGAATATCATGCAGTGATTAAAATTACCTTGGACCCAAGGAACAAGAAAACATATGACCATACAAAGACTTGTACATGCATGCTCATAGCAGATTTGTTATAGCCCCATATCGGAACAATCCAAATGTCCATTCGCACGTGTGTAAATAAACAAATTGTGATATATCCATATAATAGAATACTATTCGGCAATAGTATTGCTTGATTAACTATTAATTTAACTATACACACAACATGAACCTCAAAATAAGTATGCTAGGTGGAAGAACCCAGACAAAAGAGTATACAGTGTATGAGTTTATTTATAGAAAATTCTAGAAAATGCAAACTAATCTATAATAACAGAAAACAGACCAGTAGTTGCCTGGGAGCAAGGGAAGGGTATAGAAAGGGGGAAATGGGATTACAAAGGGGCACTATGAAATTTTGGGGATTTATTATCTTGATTGCAGTAATGGCTTCATGGGTGTATACATATATTAAAATCTACCACAATATACCCTTTAAATATGTGTGGTTTAAATAAATAAATAAATAAACAAATATGTGTGGTTTATTGTATGTCAATTATATCTCAATAAAGCTGTTAAAGATGAAAAAATAATCTCTGATAAAAAGAGTGACATGGAAATTATTCATATTGAATTGTTAGGTTAAAAAAAGGCTAGTTGGGTTTTTTTTAAGATTTTATTTTATTTATTTGAGAGAGTGAGCAAGAGAGAGAGAGAGAGAGAGAACGAGTTGGGGGAGGGAGAGGGAGAAGCAGGCTCACCACTGAGCAGGACCTGGGGTCATGACCTGAACTAAAGGCAGATGCTTAATGGACTGAACCACCCAGGCGCTCCAAAGGCTAGTTTTAAATCAGTGTGTACAATATGAGCCTAGATACTCATACAGATTGATGATTAATGATCGAAATGACAAAGTTCAAAATGTTGTTAGTGTTCATCTCAGAGTCTGAGGATTACACTGACTTTTATTTTTTTCTTTTTGTATATCTGTATCTTCCTTTTTTTTTTTTTTAAGAGAAAGAGAGAGAGCACACATGCATGCACAGGGGAGGGGCAGAGGGAGAGAGAGAATCATAAGCAGGCTTCATGCCCAGTGTGGAGCCTGATGTGGGGCTCGAACTCACAACCCTGAGATCATGGCCTGAACCAAAATCAAGAGTCAGATGCTTAACCGACTGAGCCACCCAGGCACCCCTCTTCCAAATTTTTATAATGAATATATATTACTTTTGTAATACAGAAAATCCATAGATAAAACACAACACAAGGTATCCTGTGTTACATGCCAGGAAAATGGTAGAGGCGAATGATTTCCAAATTTGGTTTTTGTCTTTATTTTGGAGCCTTGGGGGTTTCACAAAGGTGTCTCAGGGGTTGGCCCAGGGGGAAAATGAGGATATATGAGTCAGAGTCTTCACTTCTCTAAGTAGAGTAACTGTTTTCAGTTCAGAAATGAATATGAAAGCCTAAAGAGAGCCAATTACTAAGGCCTGAGATAGTTGTGGAATGCTTTATGGTAAAGACAGAAATTAGTAGGGAAGATGGGCCTGACTAAGCAAAGAAAAGAAAGTGGGTCTTCTAGAAAAGTCTGGGTAGAGACACTAATGGAACCTGTTACCCACTGCAGTATACTTTTTTTCCTACTCCCATTACTCTTCAATTCTTCACTCAAGTCAGAGCTCACCACTGCAAAATTCCCAGCCTGATTCTAGGCCTACACAAGATCACTCAGGTTGGGAATCCAAAGAACTCAATAGCAATGTTATTGCAAAGGGAGGGGGTAGAGGTTGCTAACAAGTGAGGGGGCTTCATCTCCTTCCCCAGTCTCCATCAGATCCCCTCCCTCCGTTTTTATGTATACCAATAATGTTTTCTCATGATAATATTAATTTCTTTGCTACCCTAGCTTGGAGGCCCTGCTAACCCTCCAAACAGGTCACTGTTTTTACATTCCTCCTAAGAGCTGCCACGGAAAGAACTGAAAATTTGGAGAGGACCACCTTGAGTCATTGCCCGCATGAGAAATTCTCCAAAGAAGCTCTGGAGATGTCAAAAAGACCTTTTACTTGTTCTCTTTTCTCCAAGGATCCTTACTAGCCCTTGAGCCTGCTGCAACAAACTCGTATAACCTTTTTGGAATCAAGCCAGTGGGGCCTTGGGACGGTATGTAGCCTGAGCTACTCGGGAGACATACCTGAGGCAAGGGGCTGGCTTTGCAGAGACTCAACCCAACATCCCTGTGCCGACATGTGCTCCTTGAGGAGCAAAAGGAGGGAGAAAAGGATGTGCACTGGGGTTTACCGTTTCCTTGATCCTCATAATCCTAGCTCAGTACTGGCTGAAGCGTCTTCACTAGCTCTGAAATCTGAGTGAAGTGCTTTCTTGTTAGGTCGATGTTTTGAAGACACTTGAAAGTACACGACAGTCCAAGTCTTGCCAAGGAAGGAAAAAGCTGCTGATTTGTCTCCTGATTTGTTTCCATCGAGGCCTCCTGCAGGGTTTTCTTAAATGACAGCAGGGAAGCAGTAAATCAAGTACAATGGAGTCCTAGCCACGGACAATTTGCCTCTAGAAATTGATGTACTTCAAGTAAAATGGTCATGGACAACTGGACTTTAGAATGACTTAAAATGGCGTTTTCATCTACTTGAACTGGGTTCCAATTAAAATAGGGAAGTATTAGTCTAATCTAGTCCTCCACTGGCTGACGTACTCTGGGAGATTTTAAAAGAAGCACAGCCGCGGACTCAGGAATGAATTTCTGATTTACTTGCAGAAAATACAAAGTTCCTTTTAATCTCACTAGAGAGAGACAACCCTGTTAGAATCACAGTTTTAAATGTAGCATGTACGACCAAGAGAAAGTGTCAGCTGAATGCATTTGATATTTCTCAGTTTAAAAGAGAGTGAATAGTTAAATATAGCTTTATCCAAAAAAATGCTCCACGTATTCCTGTGCAAGGAATTTCAGTAACTTTAACAGAGCGTTTGTATTCGTGGCTGCTTATTTCCTAAGTCATTGCTTCCCAACTTTTCGTGTCAAAGCACAAATGGAAAATGAGCACATATTTAGGGCACACTGGGGTAAAGTGAGGGGGCTGCTCACAGGAGACCCCGCCTGGACCCCTCAAGATGTGAGGAGGTCCTTATCTAGGCACACCTGCAACCTACGCAGGACCGGATGAGTCAGGATGCTCCAGGTTAGGGTTTGGACTGATCGATTTCCAGCTGGCTTACTCCTGGGGGCTATTAGGGCAGGTGTTTTCAACCTTGGCTGCGCATTGGACTCACCTGAGGAATTGGGACATACTGTAGTTTGGGTCCCACCCCCAGCGATCCTAATTTAATTGGCCTGGGCTGTGGCCTGGGCGCCAGAGATTTTAAAAGCTCCTCACGTGATACTGATGCAGCGCCATCATCGAGAAGCATTGTTTTTGCAAAGAAAGTTTATTGGCACGGAGCCACCCTTCACTTACATATCGCCTGTGGCTCCTTTCCTGCTACAATGGCGGAGTTGAGTGGGTGCCAAGGGACCTTATAACCATTTGCAAGGGCCAAACATATTTACCATCAGGTCCTTTACAGAAAACATTTGCCGAGCCAGCTTTGGAGAAAAACTTCAGGGCAACTTTCAGTATCGTGTGACAAAAAATCATTTTAGAAGGATTTTTGCTCAAGGTAGTGACAGAATCCCCCTTAAGGGATTCTGACAGAGACAAGATATTCAGAGTACACAAACATTAAGGCACTATGAAGGGAAATGAGCCTTCAGAGCCGTCCTGTTCCCCCACCTGGAGCAGCAAAGGAAGTGCTCAGGAAGAAGGAAAGGCTAGGCCCGTTTCTGTGGAGAAAGCCTGGGGCTGCTCTTAGGAAGAAGCCATCACGAAAGGAACAGGCTCTGAGGCAGAGAAGAGCCAGGGAGCTTCAGGTAAGCGGTTAAAGAGTTTCGGGGGTGGGGGTGGGGAGGGGGGGCTGCAGAGCTGTCACCCTGTGATGAGTTGACACTGCAGAGGTGGATGATTCTGGTGATTTTTAGAAATGTGGCTGTGTGCTATGAATCATATTCCCCTTAGTCTGAGCGGCTTCTGTAAAGTTATATATGTTTTCCATACTTTTTAATTATTTTATTTGTTTATTGAGAGAGAGAGAGAGAGAGAGTGAAAGCAAGGCGGGGGGGGGGGTAGGGGCAGAGGGACGCGGAGAGAATCCCAAGCTGACTCCATGCTGAATGCAGAGCCAGACGCTGAGCTCGTGACCTGAGCGGAAAGCAAGAGTCGGATGCTCAACCGGCGGAGCCAGCCAGGCGCCCCCCCCCCCATACTTTCTTAGATGTGAGTTTAGTCTTTGCAATGGGACTCCGTACTATGGCCCTCAGGGAAGCTGGAAGTATCAGACTACAAGATGACTGTGCCTTTAAACCACCAGTCTTCAAAAGCATCATAGCCACTGGAATAGAACTTCTAGAGAGTTCACAGCAGGAGAGTAAAAAAGGAATAAGATGGGGATCTAAAAGCTTAGGACAGTAATGTGACATCCCTCGGTCAGTTTTACCAACTCTGGACTTTAGGTAGCTCCGACAGGACGTGTATAAAGGAGCATCTGCTCTGCTCCCGGTCGCTGGAATCCAAGACCACAGTGTATATTGAGGTATATTAATACCTCTCCTTCATTGTGAGGAATAGAACACCAGCACTTTAAGTGACTGTCCAAGCCAACATTATTGATGTAGTTTTTGGATATAGGTGAAGTTTTGGTGGGGATCCAGAGCTGATGGCCAAGAAAGAGTTCTTGAGACGTCTTCAGTGCAAAATGGTGGTTTTCTTAACGCCCGGGGACAGGATCCGTGGGCAGAAAGAGTGCTGCCCCCTGCTGCCCAGGGATTGTGAGGGGCAACGGATTATGTACCTTGGGGTAGGGGGAAGTAAAGATAAGGGAAGTTCCAAAAGGATTTTCTCTGCTAAAGAAGACTCACTGGATACAAGAGGACTTGCTATTGTCAAACTAAGGTTGCTTTTCCCTCTAGCAAGGCATTAATATTAAGGTGGTTAGTCCTGGAGGAACATTATACTCTGCCTGCCTCCAGTATTTGTCAATGGTGCAGGTTATATGGACATTTAGTTTTATCTACATTTCCTTCTGCCTTTGTTTCCCACATCATTATCACCAAAGTAACAGCCTTGGAGAATCCCTTTCCAGATCTGATTCATCACCCAGGATCAAAGCTTTTAAAAGGTGAAAGGAAGAACTGGAGTCAATACAAAGGCCTGCCCTTCCGGAGAGGGCATTCTAGAATTATCAGCAAACACTTGTCAAATGGCAAAAATAATACAGTTTAGTAACAAGTTTGGTGTCCTTTATTCAAGGGAAAACAATGTATGGATTGGAGGGACGGCGCTTAACAAGAGGTGGAGTCCTGTTCCCGACAGATCTCCGGCAAGAGCAAGTTTCTTAGAGCCTTAAAAGGGGCAGCACGGAAACAGGGCCTGATTGCCTAAGAAGGCAGAGATTTCTGTGTCAGGCTAGCAGGTCCTATTTTCTAGGGTAAGGTAGGTCAGCTAAAGTGGAGCTGGAGGATTGTAACTGGTGTAGGTTAGGTTCCCCTGACAGGGTATTTCCGTTTTTTGGGCTTTTTAAAAAAGATTTTATTTATCCATTTATTTGAGAGAGAGAGAGAGCATGAGCAGGGGGAGAGGCAGAGGGAGAAGCAGACTCCCCGCTGAAGAGGGAGCCCGTGGTGGAGCTCGATCCCAGGACCCCGGGATCATGATCTGAGCCGAAGGCAGACGCTTAACCCATTGAGCCACCCAGGCACCCCGGTATTTCCCATTAGTGCAGGCTGACTTACATTTAGATTTGTGATGTGGGCTGGGTGGAGTGGCCTCCATTTTGTGGGTGCTCATACACAAATTCACTTCATCACACTCCACTCTTTCCCTGGTTTGTCAGTTCTCCCAACGAGAGGACAGGCTTAGGAGCCTGGATTCCCCAAGACGCTGAATAATCTGGTGAACATGGAGGTGAAGGAGGACCAAGGTGAATCATGGGACTGTCAGCTGTAGAGCATGGGATCAACCCAGAGGTCAGAGGCAGTAGACAAAGCATCTTGGACAGCCAACACTGATGTGGGAAACAAAGGCAGAAGAAAAATTATTAAATTTCCTTATACTTACAGCCCAGTGATAAGTCCTTTAAACAGGCAGAGGAACTAGGGACTCAACTGCCTCAATGTTAATACTTTGCTAAGGGCAAAAGGCAATCCTAGCCCGCCCCCTCCCCCCCCCTCAGGATGCTATAAGTCTACTTTAACATATAAAAAATTTCTTTGGAAACTTCCTTTATCTCTAAACCCCCCCAAGATACATGTTGGCAATCATCCCCCAAGCATATGACCCACCGATATACATCTGAAGGGTCTCGTGACTCAGGTTTTATTAGACAGTAATAAATGACCTTTTCCCAGCAATAGCTAGACCCTCAAGGTCCTGGAAACCTTGCTTCCAAAATTCCTTAGAGACTTACGCTCTCCCTTACCCCCTCCCAACTTGAAAGTATATAATGGGCCACTCCTCATGACCCCATTGCAGCTCTGTCTGCCCACGGGTCCTGTCCCCGGGCTTTAATAAAACCACCTTTTGCACCAAAGACGTCTCAAGAATTCTTTCTTGGCCGTCGACCTCAAACCCTAATAATGTCTTTCCTACATCAAATATGAGCTGAGTATTTATCTCCACTTCAGAAACCAGTCATCATCATTGTCATTTATCATTATCATATCCCTATAGATTGAACCCTGAGAGCATCTAACTCAAAAGAGTATTACGGTAAAATATCGACAGGACACATACACACAGGGCATATTTCAACAGTAAAATCCTCCAGTTTCAACTATTTTACCGTTTCTGTCTGTACTTACGGATGGGGTTTTGGAATATAGGTGAGGTTCAGTGGGGTGGGGTCTGGAGGCGGTGACCAAGAAAGAATTCTTGAGACATCTTTGGTGCAAAATGGTGGTTTTATTAAAACACGGGGACAGGACCCGTGGGCAGAAAAAGCTGCTGCACCGGGGTCATGAGGGGTGGCTGATTATATACTATGGGGTTGGGGGAGGTAAGGAAAAGGGAGGTTTTCGAAAGGATTTTCATATGTTAAAGAAGACTCCCAGGATACCAGAGGTCTTGCCATTGTCAAGTTAAGGTTGTTTTTCCCTGTAGCAAGGCATTAACAATGTTCCTTCCTGGAGGAACGATACACTCTGCCCACTTAAAGTATCTGTCAATGGGCTGCAGGTTTTTTGTATCTACATTTCCTTCTGGAAGCTAGGTTATTGATAGAAATGCTTTGTTCTTACAAATTCCTAAGACATTTGTAAACTGAGGGAGACTCAGGTCTTGCAGGATTGTGATCTCTATAAGTTAACTATTTGTTTTTCCTTTCCTTAGCTTTAGGGCATCCAGGAGTGCCTGAGGAATGTCACACATATCCCATCTGTGGGGGGCGGGGGATGGGGTGTCAGCTTCTGCTTTGTCCTCAGCTTGCCTTCTGTTCCCTCATCACTTACTTATCTCTTTATACGTGCTTATCATACTGTTTCATAAATACTGGAATACGTCATTATCCAAGGATAATTTGTATCTGAAAAGGGCCATTTCAAAGGAATCCACCCAAAATAGGAACCAAATGTCACACTAAATATATGAAAAAAGATTAGACCAGGATTTCATTCTGAAAAGAGAACCAATTTGTTTTAAATAGTAGGAAAATAATCTTATACACTCTCGTAT
Source organism: Mirounga leonina (assembly GCF_011800145.1). NCBI lineage: Eukaryota > Metazoa > Chordata > Mammalia > Carnivora > Phocidae > Mirounga > Mirounga leonina. The sequence continues at coordinate 9,830,304 of NW_023270649.1, forward strand.
GTTAGAACTTCAAGATATAACTGCCATATATTCTTAAAATTAACATCAGTGATACCTGTTGATTTTTCTTTTGGCATAATTGTTCTGGAAAAACGGTATGATAGTTTGTGTGGCTCTCTCTTCACAGTTGACTTTCAGGCAAAGTTATAAAGAAGATCATTTTTACAAAAACATTTGAGGGTTTCATCGATTTCCCTGAAAGACCTCTCTAAAGCCTTTGATATTCAAATCATTTTTCAAACCCCATATTCTGACCATTGTAGGGGAGGAAAGTAATTTTCCCTCTGCCTGGAGCTGGGGTGTAGGGGTTGCAAGAGTACCTGGCTGCAGGGGTCTCAAACAGACCAGGTTCAGCCACACACCGCTGATGAAATCCAAAAGCAGAGAAACAAGTGGTGGTGAAACAAGAAAGAAACGTTTCAGTGAGACCAACACCAAGGACAGTGAACTAGCATCTCAAAGACTGTCTCTGAAGTGCCAAAAATAAATCCAGGTTTATATAAGGAAAATGTGGGGCAAAGGTTGGTGGGTACGTGCAGGTGGGCAGCGAAGGGCAAATGGATCACGGGCTTGGGGTCAGTCACAGGCAGGGGCTTGCTGTCTCAGGGTGGTCCTTATCGCTTGAGGAATAGTTTCAGTTTTCATCAGGGGACGCTTTGCCCAAAGGGTCTTCCGCCTGAGCCAAGAGACAAGCTGGAAAGAAGAACCTAACTAGAAAGTTTGAGGTCAAAACGGAGACAGCTGAAGTCCTCTTTCATACCCTTCTAGATTCTTGGCAGAGACCCCCTCCCCCACACCCCGTAATAAAAGACAGATTAGCAAGAGAAAAACAAACAGAAGTTTAATAACATGGATGTAGAGGCCACTTTTAGGCAACAGTCTTGAGCAATGGAAACTTGAGCAAGACAAAAGGGGCCACAGTGACCACTGAGGTGATGCGAACAGGCTCATTAAGTGACCCACCTCAAAATAGCCATAGGCCCTAACTGACCGATTACAACCAGGTACAGTTCCTAAGATTGCCAAAAAAGGGAAAATTCCATACATTCCCTTACTCCCTTGCTGCACCCTGTAACTATAGCTCCTCACCACTGCCTCATGGTGTCTTTGGTGAATTCTTTCACTGCCCAACCACCAGCCCCCACCTGATCAGGAGGCCCCACAATGAATACCTTATGTATACATGGGAGATAGCCAGGAAAACTGAGCAAACCTTCCTTAAATGGTCCAGGCCACCATCTTAAATACCATCTTTGGCTAAAGACAAAAGAACGGTGGGGGGTCAGAGAGGCCAGTTGTGGGAGTTTATTAGGAAAAGCATAGTAAACAAGGGTAAGTGTGCCTTCTCCTTTAGTAAGAGTTTCTCTTCCTGATACAGAGAGGGAGACACCCTTACAAATAGAGATTTGCCTTATAAATGTAAATTTCCTTTACAAAAGAGTAAATGTTGTTTTCAGGGCTTCTCCTGGGTCTGCTTTTTCTCAAAAATAATTAGCTCAAAATAATCCTTATGCCAAAGAGGCATATTTGGAGGTGGCATATTCTTTTATCCTTCATTTGAATATGAGGATGGGAGTTGCTGCTATTGGCTGAGGACCAAACACAAGACACCCTATTCTGAATGACTCTCATCCTGGACAGTGTATTTGCATGCACCCAGAGTATTCCATAGCATCCTTGTTATTTTTCTCTTCTTCCAGTGTTAAATCTACTAGATTTCTGTTTTGGCTTTGCCAAGGAATTTGTAACTGAACCAACATGAGTTCGCTCCTTTGTGAATCAGAAACTACACCAGGCGGAGTTGTTGCACAAAGAAAACTTTATTTTCAGCAAATAAGGAGATCACAGGGAATGGCTTCCAAAGCCACGATTCCCCAAGCAAGGGTGGTTGGGTTCCTCTCCTTTAGGGTTAGGATGAATGTTTAGATAGGGAAGCCACGTCATCAGGATGTAGGGGCGGGCAATAGGTCACGCATGCGCCTTAAGGAAACATGCGTATACACACTTTGTATGTTATGTAAACGAGGCTTGTGCTCCTCCTTGAGTGGAAATTTTAGTATTATAATGAGGTAAAGGGGTCACTCTATGGCCCATCTGTGCAGGCGGGAGTCAAGGGTTAAGCTCAAACTGGTCTGGGTGGTCTGGGCCCGCTGGAGGTCCAGGCAGTCACTGTTGCTTGAGGGACAGTGTCGCTTTCCATTTGCCTAAGTTAAGAAATAAGCTGGAAGGAAGAGCTTAAGGGAAAATGTGGGACAAAGGTCAGTAAGTACAAGCAGGTGGGCAGTAAAGTTCACGTCTTGGGGTCTAGCTGGTGACACTTTGAGCCATTCTCCTGCATCATCAGCTTTGTGAACTTCTCTATGTTAGCAAGCTTTGCGATTTCAGTTTTAAAACTACTTGCATCAAATCCTTAGTTTTTACACCACCCATGTTCAATGACGCAGTTACTCATCAGGCCCCTTCACTAAATTAAGAGCTCTTTAATGGGGAGGTTGTGCCTCATTCATCTTCTATCACCAGCGACTGCCATAAAGTAGCATCCATTACCATTTGCTAAATTTAACGGCTTTTCATTTGAGATCTTCATCATCAAATATGACTAGTCAAGACACTGACACAGTGGGCAGGGATATGCCTTCGTGTCGAATCAGAAGAGATGCTTGACTGGGGACAAACTTTATTGAGTGGTTAATTCCTTTGTATAGATTTTTAATGTTATGTTGACTTTTGCTTCCCTATCCAATCTGCATTTGGATATTTGGACCAGAAGCACCACTGAAATGGTTTAATTAGCAGACTCTTTCATGGAGGGGCTGTGACTTATTCATCTTCTACCCGAAGTAACTGCCGTAGAGTATGTATCAGTTAACAGTAGTTGGATTGGATGTCTTTTCACTTAATATCTTCAGCCTCCAATGTTTCCAGGCCAACCAGAACCACATAATAAGCAGCATGTAGCACAATTAGATCATTGGCAACATTTGAAAGCCAGTCCAGAAGTGACTTTGGGCACATACCAAGTGTTTCATACATGTTCTCTGAACTGAATAATGGATCTTCAAGCAAGACACAAAAGACTATTTTACCTACAACCCTGCCTGGAAGTCTCGAGTAGCCAGAATAGTAATTTCTAGTTCTTCCTTCCCCTCTCTCCTCTCTTTCTCCCCCTCTCCCTCTCTCTCTCTCTCTCTCTCTCTCTCTCTCTCTTTTTAAGATTTTATTTATTTATTTGACACAGAGAGACACAGTGGGAGAGGGAACACAAGCAGGGGGAGTGGGAGAGGGAGAAGCAGGCTTCCCGCCGAGCAAGGAGCCCGATGTGGGGCTTGATCCCAGGACCCTGGGATCATGACCTGAGTGGAAGGCAGACGCTTAACGACTGAGCCACCCAGGCGCCCCGTCCCCCTCTCCCTCTCCTAGTGTGACATCCTGAAGACAGTTGCTTACAAGGGCCAAATATGTCAATGTTGATGATGATATGACAATAGAGATTCAAGATGCCCCCAAAGAAAGAGTATTTGTCACCCTGGACATTGTGTGCACTTGATTTCAGTGGGGACATCCCCCCCCCCCCCACCATAACAGACTTTATTATTTGTTTTAATTCAAGTATAGTTGACACGTAGTGTTACATTAGCTTCGGGTATACCACATACTGATGCACCAGGTCTATACTCCCCACAAGTGCAGCTCCCACCTGTCACCATGCAATACCATCAACTCTATTTCCTGACTTGTACCTTTCATCCCAATGAATTACTCATTCCACAACTGGAAGTGGGGAGATATTTTCATGTGCTCATTCACTCCTCCAGTCTTCAAGAGAGTCTCTAACCATTTGGCTTACTTGCTGACTCTTGCCCTTTCATGAAGCAGCCATAATTGCAAAGTTCTCAAAAAGGCAAAGTCTTTTGGTCTCATTTCAAAGGCTTTAGTCAAGGTGAGGAAGATGGGAGCTAATGGTCCTTTCCCATCCCCCTTGAATAGAAATACACAAATTTAAAAAGCACATTAACCCTTTACTTAAAAAGAAAAACTCACAAAAGGCAGGAATAATTCACATGTAGTTTAGGCTACTGAGGGAGCTGTATCCTTTCACTATTTTGTTCTGGGAGCTTTTCAATCAGTTAGCATTGGCAAAGCTTCTGAACAAAGACAGTAATTACCAAATAAAAATTGCCTTCAGTGCATTGTCTAACTGTGTTCAGTTTGGCATGAACGGATTTATGATCCTTTTATTCCAACAGGAACTACCAGTTCTCCCTTCACTTCAAATAGCCTATTCATCTCAGCATAAAAACAGCTAAAATATACCAGCAGAATATGCTGCCTCTGCAACCCGAGGCACAGACGGCGGGAGTCAGCTTCCAGTAGGCACAAATTTCACAGGCTTGGAAACACTACAAAACAAAGACTCTAAAAAAACCGTTGAATATTTTAGAAAAACCCAGCAATTATTTGGTTCCAGTTCTTTTCACTATTTCTCTATATTTTGTCCAAAATTAAGTTAATTCCATTTTGTATAAAGTGATCAAACATGCAGATTTCAGTAGGGAATGTATGCTTACATAATGATCTGTGGCTGCTACTCAGATACATAGACCAATACTTCGTATTTCTCAGGTGTAAGCGGTACAGAGAGAGATATATACACACATACAAATAAAGAGATAGATCATGAAGAATCACTGCATCAGAAACAACCTAATTGGTCACATCGTCAAGCAATTTACTTGACTTCCAACACCCATTTGCAGTGCATTATCTTGCTCTACCCTGTATCCTATGTTGAGGTAAATGTGTATATATCTATAAACCACGTACTAGAATCTTAGAATAGCATTCATAAAGGAAGTCTCTATAGAAAAGTGAGACCTTCACATAGAACTTTGTGTTGCAATATAATACAGGGCATATTAAAATGTTTACCTAAATCGTTTACACTATCTACCTGTATAATGGTTACAAGATCTGTTCCAACCACAGTTTCCTCATTGATCAGTATCACATTCTGTCCTCCTAGCAGTGTGAGCTTTGCAATTGATCCCTTTGGCTTTGGTTATCAACGTTGCTCCACTGGATGTATACCAACTGTACACATTGGCTTGTCCCAAATGTACACTGGATGTGGTAACTATTTAGCTGACGCCGTTGTAGTATAACAGAGTGAGGTCCTGAAAAGGGTACTCTTCAAAAAAGTTGGAAGACTTGTTTCGACAGCTCAACCTGTTACTGTCTATATATGACATCAGGTAACTCTCTTTACGTCTATGAACTTCAGATGCTATTGTTAAAAGATAGAGGAGGGAGTTGGTCCAGATCATTCCTTTTGTCTTTAAGTGTATTCCACAGAGAAATGATCTGATGAGATACACCACTGCATCTTCTTGTTACTATGCCCTTCTGGAAGAATCAAGCCTCTGAGAATCCTCGCAATAAATGAATCTGTTTAACCTTTTACCTCAGCATTATATGAACTTAAATAACCACAAAATCCCTTCTTTTTTTAGTGGAACACTCATAACATCCCCACTCTGATTGTTTCTCAAACACACGTGTGGAAGCCCTAGACTAGCTTCCTTCCAGGTCAAACATGCTATGATCTAATTCCAGGCTCAATCTCCACTTTCAGACCCCTGGACCTCCACTTTTTGGAGGCAATGGGCCTCCATCATGGCCAACTGCTAGAGGGTCTGAGATTTTTGGTTTTGGGGCCTTTTTTGTGGCTGTACTCCTACTTTTCCTATTCTCTTTTTATTCAAGTATAATTAACATACAGTGTAATATTAGTTTCAGGTGTACATTATAATAATTCAACATTTCTATACCTTTCTCAGTGCTCACCAAGATAAGAGTACTCTTAATCACCTATGTCTATTTCACACATTCCCCCCACCCACCTCCCCTCTGGCAACCACCAGTTTGTTCTCTGTAGTTGAGAGTCTGGTCTTTTATTTGTCTCTCCTTTTTTTAAAAGATTTTATTTATTTGACAGAGAGAGACACAGCGAGAGAGGGAATACAAGCAGGGGGAGTGGGAGAGGGAGACGCAGGCTTCCGGCTGAGCAGGGAGCCTGATGTGGGTCCCTGGACCCTGGGATCATGACCTGAGCCAAAGGCAGATGCTTAACAACTGAGCCACCCAGGTGCCCCTGGTCTTTTATTTGTCTCTTTTTTAATTTGCTCATTTGTTTTGTTTCTTAAACCCTACATATGAATGAAATCATATGCTATTTGTCTTTCTCTGGCTTATTTTACTCAGCGTTATACCCTCTAGGTCTATCCATGTTGTTGCAAATTGGCAATTTTTTTCTTTTTTTATGGCTGAGTAATATTTGTGTGTGTGTGTGTGTGTGTGTGTATCACATCTTTATCCACTTATCCGTGGATGGACACTTGGGTTGCTTCCATATCTTGGCTTTTGTAAATAATGCTGCAATAAACATAGGGGTACATATATCTTTTCAAATTAGTGTTTTCATATGCTTTGGGTAAATACCCAGTACTGGAATTACTGGATCATATGGTAATTCTATTTTCAATTTTTTGCAGAACCTCCATATGGTTTTCCATGGTGGCTGCACCAGTTTGCATTCCCACCAATGGCGCATGAGGGTTCCTTTTTCTCCACATCCTCACCAACACTTGCTATTTCTTGTCTTTTTTATTTTAGCCATTCCAACAGGTGTAAAGTGATATCTCATTGTGGCTTTAATTTGCATTTCTCTGATGAGTAATGTTGAGCATCTTTTCATATGTCTGTTGGCCTTCTGAATGTATTTGGGAAAATGTCTATTCAGGCCTTATGCCCATTTTTAATTGGATTATTTAGTTTTCTAAGTGTTGAGTTGTCTAAGTTCTTCATATATTTTGGGTATTAACCCCTCATTGGATGTATCACTTGCAAATATCTTCCCACATTCAGTAGGTTGACTTTTCATTTTGTTGATAGTTTCCTTCACTGTGCAGTAGCTTTTTATTTTGGTGTAGTCCCAATTATTTAATTTTGCTTTTGTTCCCCTTGCCAGAGGAGACAAATCTAGAAAAATGTTGCTACAGCTGATGTCAGAGAAATTACTGCCTGTGTTCTGTTCTAGGAGTTGTATGGTTTCAGGTCTCATATTTAAGTCTTTAATCATTTTGAGTTTATTTTTGTGTATGGTGTAAGAAAGCAGTCTAGTTTCTTTTGCATGTGACTGTCCAGTTTTCCCAACACCATTTGTTGAAGAGACTGTCTTTTCCCCATTGTGTATTTTGCCTCCTTTGTTGTAGGTTAATTGACCCTATAAGTGTGGGTTTATTTCTGGGCTCTCTATTATGTTCTGTTGATCGATGTGTCTGTTTTTGTGCCAGTACCACACTGTTTTGGTTACTACAGCTTTGTAGTATATCTTAAAATCTGGGATTGTGATACCTCCAGCTTTGTTCTTCCTTTTCAAGACTGCTTTGGCTATTTGGGGTGTTTTGTGGTTCCATACAGATTTTAGGCTGTGAAAATTGCTGTTGGTATTTTGATAGGGATTGCATTGAATCTGTAGATTGCTTTGGGTGGTGTGGGCAGTTTAACAATATTGGTTCTCCCAATCCTTGAGAATGGAATATCTTTCCATTTGTTTGTGTTTCTTTCATCAGCATTTTATAGTTTTTAGAATACAGACCGTTCACCTCTTTGGTTAAGTTTATTCCTAGGTATTTTATCATTTTTGGTACAACTGTAAATGGGATTGTTTTCTTAATTTTTGTTTCTGCTACTAAGAGTCTGAGAATTCTTAAAAACCTAGTGCAATTTTTTCTCTCCTCCAACATTCATAGGGACAGAAAAAGCCTCTCCCTCCATATTCTCTATCCTTCAAGCTCATGCAAAGGGTCTACAATCACCAGGGATAGACTAGGGCCCCCAGTCATGTGAATCTAAGTTCTGCCAGTGTATCCTGGCTTGTGGTTCTTTGGTAGATGTCTAAATAAAGAACTGAGTAATCTGCATATATATGAAATAATAATATTTTGCCTTCTCTGTCTCCTGTCTTTTGAAATCAATGCAAATTGTACCTTTATTTTTTTTTTTTAAATTTATTTCAGAGAGCGAGAGAGAGAGAGAGTGTGCATGAGCGGGGGATGGGGGGGCAGGGCAGAGGGAAAGGGGAAGCAGACTCCCCCCTGAGCTGGAACTCATTCTCCCAACCAAGAGACATAGGCTTAACTGACTGAGCCACCCAGGCACCCCTAAATTATACCTTTAAAAAATCTACACAGTTAGGGGTGCCTGGGTGGCTCAGTCAGTTAAGTGTCTGCTTCTGGTTTCAGCTCAGGTCATAATCTCAGGATCCTGGGGTTGAGCCCCATGGTGGGTTCTGTGCTCAGTGGGAGTCTGATTGAATATTCTCTCCCTCTGTCCCTCCCCCCACTCACACACATGTGCACTCTCTCTCGATCTCTCTATCTAAAAAAATAAATATTTTTAAAAAGTCTACACAGATATCATTATCTCCACTCTTAACTTCCCAGCATCTCAACTATCTTGTCATGACTTTGCCTGCACATCTGTTTTAAATCTCAACTGCTCCCATTTCTGCTCACTCCCACTTCCCTCATTCTGGATGCACCCAGAGAACAAATCTCAGCTACCACCCATATGACAGCAATTTGTATATAATAGCAATCGCATTTTGAAAAGTCTAATTTCTCCCTCAGCTTTCTTTTCTTCATTTCATTTACCATTTTTTTTTTCTAGAATTCCATAATTCTAACTTTTAAGGCTTTGATTGCTTTTGTCTGGACTCTCTCCAAGGTCTATATTGCTCCTTTGAACCAAAAGTTCCTAATTTGATCCATTAACATATGACAGTCATTTAAAATTTCAGAATAAATTTACTTTTCTCAAAAAAAAAAAAAATCCCAATTTGAACACAGTGCTTCCATGGAGATATGACTAATAATACATTGCATCTGGCTGAACACCAGAATCTTTTTTTTAACTATAGATTACTGAGCTCCATACAGCCATGTATGGGAAACATTAAATGTTATCATACTGATTTTCATTGAAATGGCTTCCTTCCAGAGGTCCAGGCCCATCTTAATTGTTATCTCTTTGGGAAGCCTTTCCTGATCAATTCAATTCAACCAACATCCTTCATAGTTTATAAGTCCCCTTGGGATCTGGACCATATTGCATTGCACTGTTAGCCGTATATGGTAACACCCCCTTGAGGAGCTTTTAGATTGTGAAGCTCCTTGCTCTTTGTTTTTGTCTTCCAAGCTCAGTACTAGGAATGAATCTATTTCAGTTAGAATTAACACTTGGGACAAATCTTTACCATATGCCTCTGTATACATTTCCCATCAAACAGCAGCCAAGATGGAAGTCCCTTCAGGTTTGAGGACAGAGCACTTGTAATCTGCCTATCACCACCACACAAAGTGGCATATAATAGCTATTTTAGTTGAAATATTTTTTGTCCCATGAGACTCAAAGCATTCTGAAAGTGGGTGTTACATCTTAGAAAACTTTGCATTTCCTATAGGAACTGCACCTAGTAAATATTCTTAAATAAATATACCATTGGAATGAAAAACAATAAAGTAACTTGAAGACTGAACATTCTAAACCCTCATTTTACAGATGAGGAAACTGGGACCCAGAGAATTGCAGTGATTTACCCAGATAAAAAGAGAGGTCAAACTGGACCTTAAGTTACCCTCTACCCTGGGCTTGTTTGCTTATTCCATGTGTCCTTTGTGAATTAAATGGGGTTCATTGATTGGCTTCCTAGCTCTATCTCCAAAAATTCTGAGTAAAACTCCACAACTGAACTCTTAAAAGGCATGTCTTCTAAAGGGTGGAATTTCCCATCAGGAAATCAGGGAAATGCCACTGGCAATAAGCTGACGACTGACTTTGATTTACTCTACTTGGCATGATTTTAATGACTAGCCACTTGTATACACATGCAAGCCACACCAACATGGGGTGGATTTGAATAGATTAGGTAATCAAGTATGAAATTAGAAGCACAAACTAGGCCAGGTTCAAAAACCTGCCCTCATATCAGTCCAAACTACTATATCTAGAAGGATGAAAGTAGAAAGAAGATACCAATTTCATTAAATTCAGTTGGGAACACTTTCCAATTTTAATTTAGCAAGATTTCATCAGAAGGGTTCTCCTGCAATTGAATCCCATCTTACTGTTATTATTTGGATTTTTTGTATGTAGAGTTTGGAATATCTTAGTGTTGTGGCTACCACTGCTATATCTATTATTGTTGGATGCTGGGACTCCTCTTCAGCCATGCTTTCACCCAGGAGAGTAGCCGCCATATCATTCCTTGATGATGAGTCAGATCATCTAGACAGATTCTCCAAAAGGAACATGCAGTGAGAAAGAAGCAACCAAGGTGACCACAATCCAGTCCTTGTGAGCCCAGGACCTGAGTTTGAAAGGTTATTTGGGGGGCACCAGGGTAACTCAGTCAGTTGAGTGCCTGCCTTCGGCTCGGGTCATGATCCCAGGGTCCTGGGATCGAGCCCTGCATTGGGCTCCCTGCTCAGCAGGGAAGCCTGCTTCTCCCTCTCCCTCTGCCTGCCCCTGCCCTTGCTTGTGCTCTCTCCATCAAATAAATAAATAAATAATAACATCTTTTAAAAATAAAAAAATTAAAGGTTATTTGATACACATTTAAAGGAATTCCGGGAGCAAAAAAACACACATAGCAAGGGTCTTTAACTTGTAGAATATATTCTTTAGAAGTTGTTTCCAAAGCCATGCTCACCCCCCTCACTTGCCCAGATACTAAAAACACAAAGCAAAACTTCTTGTGAGCTTCCCCTGTTTGGTAGGATCAGAGAGTCCTGGAAATTGCTCAAAAAAACTGTGGCTCTTTTGGCATTATGTGCCTGAAAAATTCTTCAAGTCCAACTGCAAATGAGTCAGCAGAGTTTTCTGGAACAGCCAAGGAGAGGATGCTTTCTTTAGGAGACTATTTATTTGGTTGCTACATAATACCGTAGATTAATTAGGAATAAGAATGAGTGAAACTATTTGGAAAAAAATGATAGCAGCTTGAAAGCTTCACTCACCCCTGACCTAATGGAGGAAGAAACATTACAGTTCCATGCAACTCATTATTCTGAGGAGTAAGAGTGACATCAACCAAAATGTTATTATAAAATCTTTGATCGTATTGGCCCAGATATCAAGCTTATAAGGTCAAGATTTTAGAAAAAGTGAATTGGTTGAAAATTTAAATAAACCCTTGATATTTAGAGGCATAAAATATGTCCAATGTGGCTCCCCATATGTTAAGAAATGCATCAGGAGCAAAATCTAGCCAAAATAATATGGCTCAGACACATCTTTCCTCATTTTCTAAACGTTTCCATATCTGGCAAAATGACCAGGGTGAAGAGTGATGGTTTCAATATGTTCAAGATTCAGACTGAGTTTGTAGTGATCACTTGAGAGAGACTTGTCTCTGAAATCTACCTCCTATCAGATGATGTCCTTGAATGTTTGCTTCTTAGGCTATTTCTTCTCTCTTCTTGGTCATCAATTGCTCCAACTCTAGTAGACCACTCCCATAAGCATACATCCACCTTCACGTATCATCACCAGTTCAAAACACTTATCAACTCATGACCAATTTTATTTTATTCATACCCTTTCCCCCTGAACTCTTTGGAAGCACTTTCCAGACATTATATTGTTTTATCCATAAATAGTTAAGCATTTATCTCTTAAAAAAAAAAAAAGATCACTTCAAAAAACAACCCTAATACCATCATCCCATCTAAAAATATTAGCATTTTTAACAGTCTGTTTCTTACTGAGAACTAGCGGCTATATTAAAAACTGACCAGAGACAAAAGAAAGATCACCTGGTTCTTGTCTTTGAACATTGGCTTGCAAAGCATCACATGTCCACCCAAAAGCCTCTGCCCCTCTATATTCTACCACTAGGAGTAGCCTGACATTTGGGGATGAGAGGAGAGAACCGAAATGTCATCCCTCTATAATGCTGTAATCTGGAAACACTGATCTCAATAGGTGGGCTTATAGGTTTTGTTCCTTTGGCTTTTAAGAGAAAATATACTGATGGGTTTTTTTAATGAGGGCTCACAACAAAAGAACCCTCCCTTGAACGTTGGCTCTGCAGATTAAAGAAAATGAAACGTGGGTGAGACTGGCTTTGAAGAAATTTCATGGCAGGCAAAGGAGGCGGGCAGACCTGTGAAAACCTTCACAGAGCCACACGTTCCTCCCAAGCCCAGCTGGTACTACTATTTAAAAAAAAAAAAAAAAGCAATCAGTCTTAACACATCTTGCATTTGTTTTATGCATATCAACTCTGTTTGCTTCTTAAAGAGTATGATTAAGCTGTATGAAGACTCAAGGCTAAGAAAATCCTTAGTCTTGAGAAAAGCCCTGAAGAGGGAGGGAAAGACCTCAGGCCCCAGGACACCCACAAAAATTAGATAGAACTCATCTGGCAGAACAGACAATCCTGTCTCCTTATGCCAGCCCCTAAATTCTGGCTGGCCCCCAAAATGTAGCCAAGATAAAGGTAAAAATTTTGGTTTCTGGGGTGAGCCTTCACCCAAACCAAATCATTCTGGAATAAGGATGGTCTGACACCTGAAATTCCACACTCTTAGGTCTCCTTTTTGAGGAGCAGGGGGCTATCAGATTCACTTTTCAGCTTGGCAGGGGTAGAATTAACGTATGATCCATTTGGGGTCAGGCAATTCATTGCTATTGGGGGTCGGGGGTGGCTGTGCCCTCTGCGGGGTTCGGCAGCATCCCTGGCATCCACCTATGGGGTGCACTGCCCCCACCCCCTCAAGTCGTGACAACCAAGATGTCCCCAGACATTTCTAGATGTCCCCTGAGGGCCAGAATCAACCGTACTTGAGAACTACTGCAATACAAGTAATCTTTTATCAACTATATGAAACATAAAATTTGCTAAGGGATATAGAATAGACTATTTTAGGTGTCAAGTCTTAAAAAAGAAACCACTACCATCCTTCTATATTAGACGCAAAACAATAAAAGCTGCTGTTGCTTTGAAATATTCCCTGAAGAAAGTGAAGCACTTGGGTAAATTCTGCCCTTTCACCTGTGATGAGGACTGTGCTAGCGGGTGAGGTAAAAGACATTGTTCCGAAACCTGTTCCAGGTTTGCTGGTGAGAATAGTCCCTGGCTTGGGGCCATAGCTGCCATGCAGAGTCTCTCTGCTGACACTCTTTCCCAACCACCCCTGAAAATCCCCACATTGTTTGAACTTGAGTATTATAATTACAGAGACAGGCTCTGAGAGCCAAAAAAAACACCCAGAGCTACTTGACCAGAGCAGCAGGATATAGAAGAGACCGTTGGGACTGGTAAATTTTAATTTTTGTGGTTTCCAAGTACTCATAAGTGTGGTAGGGGAGGGTTTTGAAGGTGATCCTCAACTTGTCAGACACGCTGTCAGTTTTTTACCCCCAGCCATTATAGAGAATCCAACCAACGTTCGGGAGAATTGTAGAAGTACTCTTTATGAGCCTGGGTAATTGTGTGAAAATTACAAGGAGGTGAAGTCATGTTATGTGTGCACATAGGTGTGTGTACTATAGGTTAGTCTCTGTAAATGCCTGAGGTGATGAAGTGATGGGGGTAGTTGAAAACGTTGAGCACACGTTGGGGAAGGGACACTGCTCAGAGACAAATGACCTGTAATACTGAGAAGGAGCCATCTGTCATGGCTAGAGGCTCAAGCAGAGAAGACGTAAGTGGGGAGGCCCCAGGAACAGATGGGGAGGCTGAACCCCCACCCAGAGCAGAGGGTCCAACAGCTGGGACTGATTAATCCCGACAGCTGACGATTACGTCATGTGTCAGATGACACCCAAGTGAACGGCTGAACGTTCCAAGCAAGTTCAGGCCAACATGGAGGCACTTCACAGACTGTGTCCACCTTGGAATTCCATAAGGGATGAAAACACTGTTCAGGCCTACCTTGTTGTCCTCGATGGAAAGAGCAGGAAGAAGGCATATAGGCCCTTCCCACCTCTTCTTTTTTCTTTTTTCTTCTTCTCAGGGTAAAAGGGAGCAGAGAAGGGGAGAAATTGAGCTTTTAAAGAAGCTGCTTGAGGAGTGCATGGGTGGCTCAGTCAATTAAGCGTCTGACTTTGATTTTGGCTCAGGTCATGATCTCAGGGTTGGTGAGATCGAGCCCCACGTGGGCTCTGCACTGGGCATGGAGCCTGCTTGCAATTCTCTCGCTTCCTCTCCCTCGGCCCCTCCCCCCCCCCAAAAGAAACTGCTTGACCTGTCTTTATTTTCTGTTTGTTCTCTAAATTACGTTATAGGGGGAAAGATAAGGAGCTTTAATATGAAATTTGACCCAACAAAGTGATCCCATAGTCTAAGACGTGGAAAGAAAAAATTTCTGAGGATGAACTTGATCCACTCGTGCTTCTTAGTGATTCCACAAGCACTACAAACAACATATCAAAATCTAAACTTGACACGTTTCCCTTCTCTGGCATTCTTTCCAAGTCCAAAACCAAACTCCCGGTGCACAGCTATACCATCAGTCAGTTACTGAGTCTCGTAGAGTCTGTCTCTTTAGCATCTCTTGAAACATCTTGACTTCTCCATTCCCATTGCAGTTGCCTTAATTCCGACCTCCAATATTCCTGCCTGGACTGTTAGAATTGTTTTGTTGGGGAAGAAGACCTTCCTCTGCCCTTCAAGGTTCTTCTAGGTGGATTAAGAATCGAATTAACATGAGACAGATGAACAGGAGAAAATCACATTTAATTTCGTACCTGTGGGGAAACCACACAGATATGGAAATTCTGAAGACTGGCACAAGTTGGTATATATGTCATCCTGAACTAAGGAGAAGGGGCTAGAGGTCTGGGACTTCAAAGACAGGAAGGCAATTCACAGGAAGATGAAAAGGAGTAAATGTTTGGTAAATAAATGTTTGCTGGGCCCCTCAGAAACAATGGGACATAGAGGACTTTGATCAAACAGGCCTTAATAGTTTCCTCCCTATCTGCTGTACCTAGTTCTTATCCTAATGTTGTTGTTTATGCTGCTAGCTCTCTTCCTGGAATAGGTCCTCTATCTAAATTCTTTTAGGCAGTTGAGGGGGAGGTAAAGAGTTCTGCTGTAATCTGCTGGGTTTTGATTGCTTTTTAACTCAAAATAATCCTCATGCCAAAGTGGCCCATCATGGAGCGGCCTGCCCTTGGCCCCTAGTTTGTTCCAGTTGGCCTCTTTGCTCCACTGCATTCTTTCTATGGCTTTCAGAATAAAAAAACTCAAATCTGTTCATATTATTTTCCTGCTTCTAACTCTTATGTGGCTGCCCATTCTCAAAGGTTTCTAAACCTTTTTTTTTTTGGTCCCAACAGACACAATACTAGAAATTCCTGAGAGCAACAGAACTCTGTAGTCATAGTCAGATTTTAACCAACCTCTCTTCTTTTTTTTTTCCGGAGAAATAAAGCTCAGCAGAGTGAGTCATGATGCCTCGTTACAAGGTATGGTGTAGATAACATAGACTAGGCAATGTGTACAGTTGCCTCTGTGCTGGGTATAACACGTCACCTTCCTCTCACCAAGGTTAAGTTGGGACCAAGGTTAAGTTCTTAGTTTTGGAACTAAGGTTAAGTTCGTAGTTTTGATAAATGTACCATGGTTATAGATGTTAACATTAGGGGAAGCTGGGTAAAGGGGTATATACGGGAACTCTGTGCACTATCTTTGCAACCCTTCTGTAAATCTAAAAGCATTTCAAAATGTTACCTATGTTCTTGATGTTCTTGATGCGTCTTCTATCTGAATTGTGGAAATGCGATACATGGGCTGCTGCTGTGCATGTCTCCCCCAACCCCACATTCAGTGATATCCACTGGGTGGTTTGATATCAGACAGTGTAGGGGCACCTCCATCAGGGCAGTTGGTAAATGTTACAAACGTTTATCAGCACACCAAACAGTTGTTGCTCTCTGCCTGATAAATGGAAAGATAATGATGAAGGGAGGTTGCCAAAAGCATGAGGGAGAAGAGACAATGGCAGCCGTGAATGCCAATCCCCCCTTTCTCTGTGAGAGCCTCCTGCTTATGGGTGTTTTGGAGTCACTGGGCAACCAGGTCGCAGGGATCCCTGCTCCTGGCCCCAGAAAGGCAGGTGTGGAGGCCCCCCCCCGCCCCCCGCCCCCCCACAACCACTTGAGATCCTAAAGAATTTGCACAGTAGGGATGGGCCTTGAGAGAGTAAGCCAAACAAGAAGATTCTGATAATTTTAGCTATTGTGAGTAAATTGAGAAACACTCAAAATGTGTAAAATTTGGCAGCAGGGAGCAGGGCTCACCAGTTCTACATCGCAGTTACCAGCATAACATTTTCCAGCATGGTTTTCTGTCCATTAAACACCCATTAAACGATATTATTCTGTGCCAACATCACTAGAAAGACTCAGTGTATGAAGAAAAATGGAACACTTGCAGGGAACACAGATCCAACAGAGTGAGATGCTGGAAGATTCACCATCCAGATCTTTCATGGCAGAGATGATCAGCACTGAGGGTATGCTTTGGTACCTTTTATAGCACAGACTCTCTTCAGCTTTTCAGATGATACATGAGGTTTTAATCCTTGGGGGATGAAAGGCGGGGCTCAGAGGTGGGGTTAAATATTAAAATCAGCATAGAGGGCAAAAATGGTTCATAACTAAAATGACTCTCTCAAATCCCTTAAATTAATGGTTTCATAGAGAGGGTACACCCCTAAGGGGAATTTAGAATATTTTGCTGTGTGTTTTTGCTTTCCTACCAACGGGCGGGGAGGGGGCAGGGAGGGGGGACGGACACGTCACCTTATACATTAATGAGTCACAGCTGGGGACCTTAGACATCCTTCATTGCTCATAAAGCCCAGGGCAAGAAAGGATCCTCCCGGGTCCAATGGGACTTCCGCATGTCCTACTAGACATTTATGTGTGCAAAACCCACTCCAGATTATCTGATGATACACATCACATCAGTTCATAAATAAAGAGGTTTTTTTTTTCTAGCACAGTTTTAATAAACATTGAGTTTTTCTGGAAGCAAATTACTATATAAATCAGAAGGCCATGTTTTGTGGAGAACTTTAGCACAAATTGTTCAGTTCTGGAAAATCATGACACCACCAGTCTTCAATACAGTGCACCTGGATCTATTGATATTTGTAGCTATTGCATTCTTGGGGACCCTACAAATAGGCACAGGCATATGATGACTTTATTTTATCTTCTCATACAACTTTATACAAATCAAAAGCATATTATTTTATTATGATCTTTTTATTTCTCCCTGATATGTTACAATCATAACATTACATTGATATTTTTAAATTATTTGTATAGATAGGTTTTATTATCTATGAATTACCTTTCAGGATAGCAAGGAGCTGTTGATACTTACCAAAAAGGTACATTGGTCTGATAAAGTTGAGAATCATTGCCTTAAATTTCTTTAAATGATTGGAACCTAGGCTGCTTGAAATCAAGTCAAGAATGAAATTTGTTATTTTTTTCATTTTGCATTCACGCTGTGGCCTCCTTTCCCAGGGATACTGGAGGTCCTGGCTTTGTTTTATTTAAGGTAAAAGTTTTTCAACCTCAGAACTATTGATATTTTGGACCAGATAATTCTTTGTTGGGCGGGGGCATGTTGTCCTGTGGATCACAGGATATTTAGCAGCATCCCTGGCCTCTACCCGCCAGATGCCAGGAGCAACCTCTGCCCAGTTTTGACAACCAGAAAGGTCTCCAGACACCATCAGATGTCCTCCAGGAGGCAAAATCATCCCTGGTTGAGAACCTCTGATTGTAGGCTACTTCACTGTTAGAGTTCTTTTTAGAGTAGGGGGCATCTTGGTCATGTTCCTCAAAGTATGACCTGCAAATTGAGTCCAAACAAGGAGAATCCATCAGGGTACTGACAACAAGTGCAAGTCAGAATCAGGTGGAGGCAGAAATCGGCATTATCACATGCATGCCACCCGTTGGGGAAGGATGCAGATACAGAGCTACACAGATCCTACCTTGATCCCACTTGGGCCTGTTCATAACTGTTCAACTCTGGCAATTTAACTACACTGAACTCTGATTCCTCATCGACAGACTGAGAGTGAAAACCATGCCACATCTCAGGGTTGTTGCAAGCATTAAATGAGATACTGTAAGTCAGGGACTCACCACAACACTGGTCTTATTTATCTTTGTAATGCCTTGTTATCCTAACCCAAGCGAGGCCCACACAGAAGGTACAAGTTCAGAGCCGCTGGAAACATGGGCTGATGAGCCAGCCCTGGCTTCAAAGGGCAAGTGATTTGAGCTGTTACAGGTGCTAGGCTGCAGGTCTGCTCAGCTGCCAGCCCCGTCATGGGAGGACAGCTGCTAGTCTGGCCCCTTGGGTCCGTAAGTGAAGATTCTTTTCTCCTTCTCGCCACCTTCCTTCCAAGGGATCAACCGTAGCCCCAGGAAGCAAAGATTAAAAAGAAACAATCACAGAGCTCCTGGGACCATAACCTTAGCTACTAGGAACCCAGCTCTTCTCTGTGACATCATCTGTCCTTGGACCCAATAAAGTTCATAGGAACAGGGATAAGCGAGGCTCATCTATCCCATTCCCTCCCATTTCCACGTGCAGTGGTTCCCATTGCGAGGCTTAGAAAGATACTGTAAGTAAGGGACTCACAAGGTTAAGAAAGGTTAAGTCTCTCAGCCTGTGTCACACAGCTAGTAAAGGGACGAAGCAAGGATGTGAACCCAGCCAGTGTGACTAGAATACAGGCTTCAAAAAATATGAATGAGAAACCACATGTCAAAGTAGTGACGGCATACCAGGGCTTTAGGCCAGAGTCCCTCGACACGTGTGGCTATCTAAATGCAAATGTATATTAATTAAATGAAAATAAAGGGTCGGTTCTTTGGGCACCATAGCCACATCCAAGTCCACCGTAGCCACATAGGGCTAGGGACTGCTGTATTGGACAGAGCAGATATAGAACATTTCCATCACCACAGAAAGTTCTGTTGGAACAGCACTGTGCATTTTAATTTTTTTTAAGATTTATTTATTTATTTTAGAGAGTGAGCTCGCGAGTGGGAGGAGGGGCAGAGGGAGAGGAAGAGGGAGAGAGAATCTCAAGCAGACTCATGCCAAGTGTGGGGCTTGATGCGGGTCTTGATCTCACCACCCATGAGATCATGACCTGAGTGAAACCAAGAGTCGGACCTGACTGAGCCACCCACGTGCCCCAGCACTGTGCATTTTAAATGACCACAGAAACTTACCTCAGTGTTCCTGTCATTTTTACTAGGACTATGTTAAATTAAAATGAGAATATACATTAGGAATTTCTGGGGAGAAGTCACATTTGCTCCCCTTAAATGGGTGTTGATTTTTTTTTTGTCACTTTTGAGGAAATACTCCAGAGAGGAAATTAATAAGTGAAATATTTGCTATACCTGTATTAACTCCTTGTTAAATTACTGAGTCACAAAAAAGAAACTCCCTTTTCTAATACCCTTTCTTCTCAATCTGTTTTCAAAGGGAAATTATTTTTAAAATGCCCTACTCAGAATTATGCCATTTTTTTTCAAATATGGACTTCACTATATTTTTTAATGACTTCAAGATCCAGAAGGGAATTATTTGTAAACAGCCATACATCATTCTCCACTGATTATTTCCAGGAAGAGCCGAGGAAAGCAAGGTGTATTAGATCTTTCCGAGCTGGAGAGTTTGTATTCACAAACTCAGTGCTGATCGAGAAAAATTGTAGATGTTTACCAAGGAGAACACTTAACTTCTAAGGAAGTACCCAAATAAGACAAGTTGGATCCATTCACTTCATGGAATTGGATCCCCTCAGAACACACTAGAGGAATCATGGAATCATACAGTGTTGGAGCCAGAGCAGATCCGAGAAAACATTTTTTCTACATTTGTGGATAGAGACTGAGATTGGGAGTGCAGGTTCACAGCCAGTTAGTAGCAGAACCGGGACTAGGGATCACTGGTGCTTTCCTTTTGGACACCGGGCCAGAACAGTGAATGCCCTTTGGCTGTAGTACTGAGAACAAACCAGCGTGTTTGGGGAGTCTGTTATACCCCATATGGGGTTCAACCACATCATGTAACTTCCACAGATGGTGATTGTCAAATTCCTGACACAACATAAAGCTACAAACAGCCCTTTCCATTCACTGGGTCCCGATGTCTTTGAAAACATAGATTAGCCACTTTTGATTTTCAGCTGCTTTCTTCAAAGGAGGCAGAAGTTCAAAGGAAAGGAGCAATGTGGAGGCGCATTGTTTAGGCACAAGCTGGCTGGGTTTCCAAGGCCTCGAGGGAGTTGGGGGTTGAGGTCCCTGTCAACTTGATTAGGCCTTCAAACAGCCTTTCCCGAAGTAATCCTTGCGAAGGTCTCATTCTGGAACAAGGAGAGTACCTTTCTCCCTGCCTTCAGTGCCTTATATCTGTTCTCTTCTTAGTGCCTTGCTCTGTCTCCTCCACAGTGCAGAAGTCATTGGATATTTATGAGGAAAACCCAGGACTTTAATATTCGCCCAAATTTGTGTATATCCCTGAAGCATAATATTTTAATTCCTTCAGCTTTGGGATCAGGCAACAAGTGCCTACATTATAGGATTGTTGCAGGATTAAATACAATCCTTTATTAAGTGAGTTGGAGATTCTGGGTTTATTAATTTCCTAAGGGACTTTCTGTCACTAGAAAAACATACTAGCCAAGCAGTGCTCCTCCCGCAAATAGAGAATTACTTCAGCAAAAACCCTTCAGACTCAGCAGGTAAGACGTAGAGTCTTATGTTACATCCACCCATACCAGGAGACTGGGGAAGTCTCTTTTGTGCCCTTTTTCTTGTATGAAGCCTTATATTGCTGTTGGGCAGGTGGCTGGGAGGAAGAAAATTCCCAGGCCCTGAAGCATGATGGGTGGACCCAAATGATGACACTGTGAGGGCCTGTATTAGCGATCCGTTGCCTCGTTAACAAATTATCCAAAAGCGTCATGGCTCAAAATAATAAACACTTATTAGCTCACAGTTTCTGCAGGTCAGGAATCCAGGTGGTTCCACCTCAGGGTCTCTCATGCGGTTGCAGTCAAGATGTTGGCTGGGACTGTGGTCATCTGAAGGCTCACCTAGGGCTCGTAGGTCCACTTCCAAGATGGCGCACTGGCGTAGCTGCTGGTGGGAGGCCTCAGTTCCTCGCCACTGGACCCTCCATAGCACTGCTTGAGTGTCCCGAAAACGGGAAAGCTAAGTCATGAGAGAGAGAGCAAGGAGGAAGCTGCCATGTTGGCACCATGGAGTCTCAGAAGTCACCCAAGGCCACTTCTGCCATATTCTGTGATTTACAAGTGAATCGTTAAGTCTAGCCCTCACTAAGGGTGGGGGAGGGGGGGATTAGTCTTTACCTTTTGAAGCAGAGAAATTTCAAAGAATTTGTGGCCTTATTTAAAAACTGCCACAGGGCCCCTGCCTGAGTGGCTCACCGCTTGGCCTTCTTGCAGCCCTGCATATTGGCTTTGTACCTGCCAGATCCTAACAATTATAAATGCATAAGGCTGCTCAAGTATAAAGGGCTCTGCAAAATTGGGTAGAAAAAACTTCAAATGGTATAATAAGCTTTGCATTGCTTTT
The DNA here is from genome assembly GCF_011800145.1 of Mirounga leonina. Lineage (NCBI taxonomy): Eukaryota > Metazoa > Chordata > Mammalia > Carnivora > Phocidae > Mirounga > Mirounga leonina. Next base: position 9,852,021 of record NW_023270649.1, read on the forward strand.
TCATTCTGCTTTGGTTATAGGTTTCCCCTGGAATGCACATGTCCACAAACTCTCCATATTAAAATTCCCTTTATGGGCCATTACTAATCTAAAACTTATGGTGATTGAGACAGGGGTTGGCTTATAAAATAACTTTGTCCATAAGAACAAATAGTGTGTAAATGAGATCTGAGAAGCAGTGTTTACATACTTTAATGAGGTCATTGCTGCTTTTAGGCACTTCATGGCCAAACTGTCTATTTAATTGAATTGCAGAGGCCAGATTTAAGCTGACACATACAAATGTTAATTTAAAAAATTAATCTTCTTGTGCCCTAGAGCTGAGGGAAAGACAATGCAGCCTTCAGTGTGTGTCATGTATACGACCATATTTTGAGCAAAATGGACCAGCTACTTTTTAAAGGCTATTTCTCTTTATGTTCATTGTTGCTTAAATCCTACTGTGAAAAATTTTAAGCATGAAGAACAATTGGAAGAATAACACAGTAAATACTTGTATATCCTCCACTTAGATTTGATCATATTGACATTTGACCATATTTACTGCTCTTTTTCTTTCTCTTTCTCTCTCTAAACATATAGATAGATTCATATATATGTATATATGCACACACATAAATTATGCAAAAATATTGCCTTTTTGTTGCAGACCCATTTGAAAGTAAGTTGCAGATATCATGACACTTCACCCCTAAATATATCTCCCAAGAAATTTCCCCAATGGATATGTCAAAAAGACACAGAAGTTGGCTTGCAAGTGTTGCTACTGACAAAATCAGGAAACATTTGAGCATCAAAATAAATCATGAAAATAAAGGGCTATAATCTGTTGAACAAAATAAAAACCATGAGCCCATAGGGATACAAATAAGTAGATGAAGGGCAGAGGGAGAAAAATCTAATCCTAATAATAGGAGGCCAAGTATTATCATCAAAAGAATAATTGATTTAGGCAAGAATCAACGAAGACTAAAATTAGTAGTAGAAAGGTTAAGGATTGTATTTGTTTCCTATTGCTGTAAGAAATGACCACAAATTTTGTGACTTAAAACAACACAAATATATTATTTTACAATTCTGTAGGTTAGAAGTCCAACACAGATGTCACTGGGTCAGCAGAGTGGTGTTCCTTTCTGGAGGCACTAGAGAAGCCCTTTCCTTGCTCTTTCCAGCTTCTAGCTGTATTAATTATGCCTTTTTCTTTTTTTTATTAACATATAATGCCTTTTTGTTTTCTGTATTTCTGATGATTTGACATCTTGGGGACTTGCTGACCTTGAAGGGCCTGCCCCTCCCAGGCCTCGCCAGTTCCTAGAGATGGTAAACTAGCCTGCAAATGGGCCTTTCATATGCAGTCTAGAGCCCTCACCTCCAACCCCCTCCTTTATTAAACTTCTATAGCCTGGGCCACTGTTCCCCTGCCCTAATCATGCCAAGGCCTCTGCAGGGTCAGCAAAGCCCCAAGATGTCAAAGCATCAGAAACTCTTAGAATTAATATGCACGCGCGCGCGTGCACACACACACCTACCTACCTACCTACCTACTTAGTATCTGGTCTTCCAAGCCAGCTCACTCACGTGGCCAGTGGCCTGAAGCCTCTGTTCCTCTGCAGGTGGATTCTTCCATAGGTCTTAAAAATCGGCCTTTTCTCAGCAAGACTTAAATGGGAACCGCTAAAATGTAACACCTTGAGTGAATGGCACACTGACCTGTCAGCAACCGATGCCACACCCTGCCCTCAAAGCAGGCTTTGATAGCCTAGAGAGATGACAAGGCCCATGAAGGGGAGGATAAGTTTGAAGAAAACAGAAAAGGGAGATTGATGTCTGCTTCGCTATTTTGCCCAGGGCTCCGTCTGTCATCCGCTGAATGTACTAGAACATAATAAATTGCTTATTTTAAAATTAAAATTATATAGCCTTTCTTCCTATTAATCTAGATTGTAAAGATGTCTCTATATTAGCATCATGCTTCATGATGAGCATTCACTCATTCCATCAAGTATTGACTGAGCTCGCATCATGTGCTGTGGGCTGTGATGGGTGTTGGGGATAAAACAGTGGAGAGACCAATATGGCCCCGTCTTTTATGAAGTTTACCTTACGCTCTAATGGGGAAGCCAGGAAATCAAGTAACATACAAATAGGTATAAGAGTATAGCCCAGACAGATAAGGACTTGGCTGGGTGTGGGGGTGAGGGGGAATGACGACAGGGTTCTCTGAAGGATGTCAGCAGGGTGAATGTTAGACAGTGGCCTCCAGAACCGCATATCCATTACTTTGTTGAAGCCACCAAGGATGACAGCATCATGGGGTGGAGATGAAGCCTGTGAGCAAGGTGCAAAAATGTGCCATGAATGATGGGGAGTCACCAGGAGGTCAGTAGGAGAGACTGAAGGTGGTACAGGGGTGAAATGGCATGAGCTGGAAAGAAGTTTCACCTTGTTTCATGAGAATATGGATCAAAATGGCCAGGAAAAGATAATAAAGAACAAGGGGGGGGGGGGGCGCCTGGGTGGCTCAGTTGGTTAGGCGACTGCCTTCGGCTCAGGTCATGATCCTGGAGTCCCGGGATCGAGTCCCGCATCGGGCTCCCTGCTCAGTGGGGAGTCTGCTTCTCCCTCTGACCCTCCCCCTTCTCATGCTCTCTCTATCTCATTCTCTCTCTCAAATAGATAAGTAAAATCTTTAAAAAAAAAAAAAAAAAGAACAAGGGGGAAGAGTAATTTTTGCAATTGTCTAAAAATGCCTGTGGCCTCCCCCTTCCCCACTGGAGACTTGACAATGTCAAATGGATTTGTGGAAGGACTCAGGGTTTTGCAACATAGCGTTCAGAAGCTCTCTGTTAATGATTCTACCCATCTGGGCCCGCCCTTCCTACAACTTCATGCTTTGCCTCTCCTCCCAGTGTTTCTGAACTAGAGGTTTTCCAATGCAGAGTGACACTCATAATTCTAGTACCTTCTAATGCACAATTTGTTCACCATTTCAGTGTACTTCTTTCAGCAACAGATTTGCTTTCAGAATAGAAGCCTTAAGAAACAGCCAGCACAGGGCGCCTGGGTGGCTCAGTTGGTTAAGTGACTGCCTTCGGCTCAGGTCATGATCCTGGAGTCCCGGGATCGAGTCCTGCATCGGGCTCCCTGCTCAGCGGGGAGTCTGCTTCTCCCTCTGACCCTCCCCCCTCTCATGTGCTCTCTCTCATTCTCTCTCTCAAATAAATAAATAAAATCTTTAAAAAAAAAAAACAAAAACCAGCCAGCACAATATAAGGTTCATCAGAGAGCGTATTTCTCAACAGCCCACTTGTATTTCATGAATCATAGAGCAATTGTTATAACTAATTTGCTCAGAAAGTTTCATGTTATTTTCAATTCAATTATTTTCTTGATAAAAGTAAAATGGTGAATGGTTTCTTTCCTCTAAACTTGTAAAAAAAAAACAACAAAGTGCATACTAATGTCAAAGAACAAAAATTCAGCTACGTAAATTTAAAGATCTAATTGGCTTCATCAGTGATTCATGAATGGGGCTGCATCCTACCTAACAAATACAAAGGAACTCCTAGGAGGAGTACAAAATGGAAGGCTTTTATAGGCAGAAATGAGGCGGAACAAGGAAATTATTAGCCAACTAACAAAAAAGGATTGTTTCAAGCAGGGTCACCTTCCCTTAGGGGAAGGCGGGGGTGGGGGGGTTCTTATCAAGCAGATGACCTCACTAACACTCATCTGGAAATTCCAGACCCATTGTTTAAATTGCACTTCTGGAAGAGGCTGAAACTACAATTAGGTTAGGTGTTAAGCCTTGGGGGTGGGACTTAACATAAGCTTATTAAAATAGCCGAATTAGTGGTATATTACATTCACTTGGTGAAAATTATCATTTAAGAAACTAAGCCTCTCTACCTGGTGAGAGAAAATGCTTGAATTTAAGGGCCTGTAGCAGGAATGTGGCTAGACTAAATTCACCCCTTGGCCTCCTCCCGTGAATCTGCTATCCTCACCTAACAAAGGTAGTTGGAACTTTCAAGGAAGCAAGTAACTTATTAATGACCAGAATACCTGCTTATGTAATCTCTCACCTTTATGCCTTGCAGGAAACTCTTACTTTACCTTCTTCAAGTTTTTTAAAGTATCTGTGAGAATGGCTATTCTACAAAACAAAGATAACAATAGATAAGGAGTTTAAATTGCAGAAGAAGAGGATTGAATTTTTAAAGGGAACATTGGAAAATAAAAGCCTATCCTGTTATCTAGGCTTTGGAGACAAAAAATAAATAGGCAGAATCTTGCATAATCCTTATTAGATCCCATGAGTTACAAATGTATCATTAGTACAGATTGTTATGAAAGAATAGTTATGTTTGTGGATATATAAGAAGAGATGGTCTTGTAGAACTATAGATTGAAACACTCACTGAATATTCCTGGAAGGCTGTTAAAATAAGTTAAAGGATCAATGGCACAGGGTTACAGGGTTAAAAGGTATGGCTTGTAAAGACATGACATAGAGAGTAAACAACCAAATTTTTAAAAAGCATATGGAGCATCCTGTAAGATTATGGAGACTGTTCTTATTAACCTCTTGCATTCATGTTGGAGATAATCTAGAAGTGTTGAGTTAAGAATTTCCTATTGTGAAGGGAAGAAATGACCATTGATTTGTACCTTGTGACTCAAGAACCCAAAGGTTCTTGGGGTGCCTGGGTGGCTCAGTCGGTTGAGCATATGACTCTTGATTTCAGCTCAGGTCATGATCTCAGGGTCCTGGGATTGAGCCCCATGTCGCGTTGGGTTCCACGCTCAGCGGAGGGTCTGCTTGAGGATTTCTCTCTGTCCTTCCCCCACCCTTGCACTCTCCTTCTCTCTCTCTAAAATAAATAAATCTTATAAAAAAAAAAACCTAAAGATTCTTGTGCCCAAGAACTTTTTCAGCATCCAAGAGTACATAAATGAACATCCTATGATACAAGTTAAAAAAATAAATAAAAATAAACAAGGCCATGGGAAGAAGTAAACCGCCATCTGGCAGTGTCTCAAGGCTGTAAACTTAATACCCCCAACCCCATTCCAAAAGTAGAGTTGAGAGACCACAGGTACTACAGGCCCGGATGATTCAGTATGCATGTCGACAAAGAATTACCATATGGCTCTCAGAGTGTTTGGGCTCTGACCATTGCTGGAAATGAGTCAGGGGTCAGGCTTTGGGGACCAGGCGGCCTCTACTCTTACTGGAATGCGTCAGGAGTCAGGTATTAGTTGGCTGGGTGAGGAGACCACACTGGCCTTGTGCATTCTTATATTTCATACAATCCAGACACAGCAACTACCTGACCAAAATACCAGCAACATTCACAAGAGATAAGATGGGGAAATTATTTAAATGTTCAACCACAGAAGGAAAAGCTTGAACCTTTTTAAACTCAAAACCAAGAACAGAAACATAAAACAATTTTCTACCAGAGGACTTTTAGAAGACCAGTAATGTCTGTGCCCTGCAAAACGTATTTAAGAAACTATCTGAGTGGTGTTGAATTGATTTCCCCCCATTTAAATAGTGTCTGGATAAATACTTACATCTTGTTGAATTGCCAGGGAAACTGGACACCAGAAAAAAAAAAAAAAAAAAAGACCAAAAAACTGATGGTTACCAGAACAAACTGATGGTTACCAGAGGTGAGGTGGATGGGGGGATGGGTGCAATAGGTGAAGGGGATTAAGAATACACTTATGATGAGCACTGAGTAACGTAGAGAACTGTTGAATCACTATATTGTACACTGAAACTAATGTAACACTACATGTTAAATATACTGGAATAAAAATAAAAATAGAAAGAAAGAAAGAAAGAAACAAACAAACAGACAATCTTTAAAAGACCTGCCTAAATACCTGTCCAGAGTGGAAAGAACAAAAGTCCTATGTCTTGAATATGTTCAAGTCCCATCTCTAGAACCCCCTAGCTATGTGACTGCGTCCGTTATGATTACATCAGTTGATTCAAGATAGCACCCAGAGTTTATCTGCTTATACTGAAAAGTCTAGAGGTGGTCAATGCAGTCTTGTGTGGTGACTTAACAAAGTCACTGGGCAGAGTCCTCTCTGCTTTACCACTCTCATATAAACTTGACTTTCATCCTCAATGTCACAAGATGGCTGCTTCAGTTGCTGTCATCACATCCACATTCTAGGGAAGAAGAAGGTAAAAGGAAGAAGGCAAAAAGAGGCACAACCCATTCCTTTTTAAGGAGCCTCTCTGAGCTGCCACCCAGCAGCTTTCAGACTGGCCAGAATTCAGTCATATGGCCACACCTCACTGAGAAATATACTCTTTTAGTTGGGATGCCATCCTGAAAAATATCAGGACTCTGACTAAGGAAGAAGGGAAGAATGAATATTGGGTAAGCAACAAGCAATAGGAGAGTGACATTTAGAAGTATTAACTTCTCTGAGTATGTGTGGTCTCATTTACAAAATGGGTATGCAATGCCTACACCACATGGTTGGTGAGATGAAAAACACCATACAAATATCAGCTGTTAATAGCCTCCCAAAACCTAAGAATCATTGGCATCTGAGTGTACATTCAGCATTACTCCACTTTCTAGAAAAATCAAGTCCCTAGTCAGAGAGAGTGCAGAGACTGCTTTGGTTTGCTGCCTTATCCTAGTCCTAGTAACTGGACATCTGTTCTTTTCTTGTGGTTTCATTCCTTTCTTATGGAATCATTTTAGGCAATGGCTCTGTCTTCCTTCTATCTTCCTAGCTCTCTAGTTCCTCTGTGACAGGGCCCAGCCATGCTCTTTCCCTCTTCCCACTACATTGCCACCTACCTTTACAACCTGATGATCTCTCACATTGTATGCAAATCCTTTCGGTGGCTTCTGGAACATCTCAAGTCTCCATAGGACCATTACTTTCTCATCTTACGTCTTGTTGAATTGCCTGGGAAACTGGACACCAGAATTTAGTAAACATTTGCAATGCGATGTGTATTTCTAAGTAGGGAACCAAGGCAATGGACCCTACTTAGAAATGTGTTAATGACAAGGAGTGCGCTTTATTTATCACCATTCTTTCCACCAGGTGTTCTCATAAAGATCCACCTGCACATTTTTTTTAAAGACATTCTCATTTAAATTCTTTAATGTTTTGTTACATATGCTCTTTAGGCATTCTATGCAGTGTTAATAAGTTAATAGATTACAGATGTTAAAATATTACTTTAAGGGATAAGTGAATTGTTTCTGAATTTAAATAGCTCATTCAAGAACTTCCAGGCTATTAGTAGTAGGCTAAGACCTATAGCTACTTTCTGTTTCTAAATCCATGCACTTTTTTACTAGAACAAAAATGCCTGACTCCCCTTAAAGTGAATGTGAATTGTACTGCTCTATTTTATGATGCGTTGAAAAAATTCAAGGTTTTTAAAACTTAGGGGTTATAAAATCTGCTTCTATTGGCACCCATGATTTCAAACACTGAAATAAAGGGGTGGGAGTGAGGGAAAATTCCATGCTAGTCATTAACTTATAAGACTTTGTCTTACACTAGTCTATTTGATACAAGACAGGTCAATCAATCTTGACTGTAATGAAAAATTGTCCTTGTCTAAGAATAGGTATATTGCCCAGACCATGTTTTCCTAAAATATTATTTCCTGTAGGTATTAGAACAGAGAGACGTTTGAAATGTTAGAAGATTTGGTAATTATTGGTGAAATTTTAAGCCACCAAGGTTAAAATAACGGTTTCATTTAAGCATGTCTTGCAGGCCGATGTGCAAGGTTGGTATATTGAAGAGGAAAGAAGGGTCTAACCAAATACGGCCAGACATGTAGATAGGATGGTAAGGGGTAGGCAGAGAGGACTGGCTGCACAAATGCCTGGAGCTAAGTGGATTGATTGAAAAGATCAGCATATTAGCAGGCGCCTCAAGCCTTCTCATCCATTCACCCAAAATATTGAGTGTAACCAGGGAAACCAAGGAGAAGATGTAAAGCTCTTAAACAATGAAATGGCTTTTGTCTTCCTGAGATGAGACAGGAATATCTGTCTCCATCCTCCATCCCTGGAGCACTGTCACCAAAGCACTAGGTTTCTTAACAAGGATGGCTATCACTGCATGAAAAATGAGAAGTCCATCATGGAGCACAGCTAAAATGTGAAAGCTTGCTGAAGACTCGCTTGCATGCATAATCAAATGAATCACCTGGTCACAAAAATAATGAAGTCTTTAGAGCAAATGTATGGTGATTAACATAACATAATAATAAAAAAAAAATAAGAATTTACAGATATGACCACCTAACAAGGTTAATATTATATATAACATACATAGTGCCTTACAAATTAACTATATTTATCCAGGTGTATGGCAGGATACAGGAGCTGCCTGTGGGTAGCAATTTATGGCAAGCAGTCCTGGCCAGACAACTCCATCGAATGGGCAAAGGGTATGGCCCTTGGCCCCCCCACTCTGTGTGATCTCATACAGACCAGAGAGACTAACGAGACAGTGCTGGATCCAAGACATGGCTTTGTTTGTTTAAGGATGGGGAAGGCTTCCCTCCCTTGCCCCAACCTCCCTGAGGTTCTAAAGGCCTCATTTTTGAAGGAACGAGCAGACTGGAACATTGATCCACCACCGCTCCTCAGGCCTCCCATCTGTCATTTCTGCTGCTTGGATTACTCTGTCCTCTGCTCCTCCTTAATTAGGGGGTTTCACTCAGATGAAGTTCAAGGATATAAGTTTGGGGATCCCTAAGTTCTCAATAGGAATCATTAAATTTTATTCATTTCCAACTTTGTCTTAAAAATATAACACAAGCATATTCTGGGTGCATATTCAAGCATATTCAACCATCTTAAAATCATGTGCTGCCATACAATTTCAAGGTCCACCTTTGCATTTCTCTTGACGATTGCCTTGATGACGAGCAGTCTGCTTATGTAACATGTTAGACTTTTAATGCAGGGTTTCCCAAACTAGGGTTAGCACAGACATCTGCAGACCTCATCTTGGGACTTGAAAATCCTCCAAATTCCACCCTCACTGTTCATCCTCTCAACCCTTGAGCGTTTCATCCTAGGCAGCTATTTGAGTTAATATGATCCTCGTGGAAAATTTTTAATGTCTAATTAATGTCTGTCAACTTCATCTCTCACATAAAGATGCTCATTTTCTTGACTGACACTGTTTCTTCAGTGGGTTTTTTTTTCCTTTCTTTTTTTTTTCATTGTACTGCATTTAATATGCTATTAATTTTGAAAGCTCATCATGGCCAGATCACGGCATTGATGATCGGAGTTGGAGACGCCACATATGAGAGAGAGAAGGACACTGGAGGGGTATGTTATTCTTGTCTGCTTAGGAGGAAGAGGACAGCATGAGAGGAATCGGCGATGTTCTGTCACATTTACAACTGATACAGAAAGTGGTAGGAAGGGTGAAAAAGAGCACGGATTTTGGAGTCACCCAGATAATCACTTGACTGGGGCCAAATGCTTGGCTTTTTCACATCTTGATTCCTTAATAAAAATAATGGGAATAAAAATACTAATACCTCTTCAATCAATGGTGCTAGAACTAAATGTACATATTTAAAAAAATAAGAACATTGTCTCTTACATCGCATGCAAAAAATTCAAGATGAATCATAGACCTAATTGTAAGTGCTAAAATTATAAAGCTTTTTTTAAAAGATTTTATTTATTTATGCACACAAGTGGTGGCAGCAGGAGCAGGAGAAGGAGAAGCAGACTCCCCACTGAGCAAGGAGCCCAACTCGGGGCTCGATCCCAGGACCCCAAGATCATGACCTGAGCTGAAGGCAGACACTTAACCAACTGAGCCACCCAGGTGCCCCTAAAATGATAAACCTTCCGAAGTAAACACAGAAGAATATCTTTGTAGCCTTAAGATGGGTAAAGGTCTTGTTGAGAGGGCACAAAAAGTTTTAACCATAAGAGGAAAAATTGATATATTGGACTTCATCAAAATTAAAGATTTCTGCTTTTCTTTTTTTTTTTTTTTTTAAGATTTATTCATTTGAGACACAGAGATAGAGAGAGAGCATGAGCAGGGGAGAGGCAGAGGGAGAGGGAGAAGCAGGCTCCCTGCTGAGCCAGGAGCCTGATGTGGGGCTCCATCCCAGGACCCTGGGATCATGACCTGAGCTGAAGGCAGACACTTAACCATCTGAGCCACTCAGGCACCCCAAGATTTCTGCTTTTCCAAGGACACGTGACATCTCAGTGAGGTTATATCTCAGTAAAATTATCCCTTTAGCAGTTCAGATACCTGACATCATGCAAAACTACAAAGGTACCTCCAAAGGACAAAGCCGGTGATGAATGATACTAATGACCTGGAAGTTTTGCTTTGAAGCTGTTGAAAGGAAGACAAGAGGTTGGAGCAGCAGGGATGGGGGTGATGGAGTTCCTTCCTGTTGTAATGAAAAACAAGTATTTACTTTCAGTTTTACAAAACCATTTTCATGTCACATTTTCTGAACATGTTGTGTGCATCATTGCTACAGCAAAGGGGGTGATGAAATATTTCTGAGAACAAAGTGAACCACCTGTGGGCAGCTCAAAAGCAGCCAGTTGAATAGTACATGAGGCAGGGTGAGGGTTAAGCTTGTGGCAAAGTTCCAAAACGAAATTACTGAAATATGCATACCTAATTATCCCCATAAAAATAACACTCTCAAGGAAGTCTCAACAGTTGCAACAGACAGTTGCATATTTCTTTTTCTTTTTTTTAAAGATTTTATTTATTTATTTGAGACAGAGAGAATGAGAGACAGCATGAGAGGGAGGAGGGTCAGAGGGAGAAGCAGACTCCCTGCCGAGCAGGGAGCCCGATGCGGGACTCGATCCCGGGACTCCAGGATCATGACCTGAGCCGAAGGCAGTCGCTTAACCAACTGAGCCACCCAGGCGCCCCAGACAGTTGCATATTAAAGATTCCATAATGCTTCCTGCAATATTGATGATTTTGTATTGATAGATCTCTTTTTTTAAGGCTCTAAATAATTAAAATGTTTCTATATTATTTGGGAACACAGAGTGGCATTAATAATTGTTTAGCCCATGTTCACCTGTTTGCAAAAGACCATGACCATATTAGTGAAACTGATGTAGGAATTGGTTGGGGTTCAGAGCCAATGGCCAAGAAAGAATTCTTGAGACGTCTTTGGTTTGCAAAAAGGTGGTTTTATTAAAGCACGGGGACAGGACCCGTGGGCAGAAAGAGCTGCAATGGGGTCATGAAGAGTGGCCCATTATATACTTTCAAGTTGGGAGGGGGTAAGGGAGAGCGTAAGTCTCTAAGGAATTTTGGAAGCAAGGTTTCCAGGACCTTGAGGGGGCTAGCTGTTGTTGGGAAAAGGTCATTTATTATTGTCTATAAAACCTGAGTCATGAGACCCTTCAGATGAGTATCGGTGGGTCATATGCTTGGGGGATGATTGCCAACATAGTATCTTGGGGGGTAGGGATAAAGGAAGTTTCCAAAGGAATTTTTATATGTTAAAGTAGACTTACAGGATCCTGGGGGTTTGGGATAATGTTAAGCTAAGATTTTCTTTTGCCCTTAGCAAAGTAGTAACACTGAGGCAGCTGAGCTACCAGAGGAAGGTCATTCAGCCCGTTTCAAGGACTTGTCAGTGGGCTGTAGGAAGTAAGGAAATTTAAATTTTTCTTTTGCCTTTGTTTCCCACATCAAAACCACTTCATGGGTTTGGTTGCATGTTTGACAAAGTGGCAAGGTCAATGCCAAGTTTCAGTGGATGATCTTTCTTTTATTATTGTTTTCCATAGTCCCACCCAGTAAAAGGCATCCAAGGGCATAGTTCAGGTTGGATTCTAGCAGTAGTTGGTAAACTTTTTCTGTAAAGGGCCAGACAGTAAATATTTTATTCAGGCTCTGCACACCATATGGTCTCGGTCACAGCTACTCCCATTGTAGTACGAAAGCAGATATAGACAATACATAAACAAATGGGCATATTGTGTTTCAATAAAACTTTATTTATGGGCACTGAATTGAATTCCATGTAATTTTCACGTGTCCTGGAATATTCTTTATTTTTTTCAACCATTTCATCATGTTAAAACCATTCTCAGCTAGAGAGCAATACATAAACAAGTGACTGCCCAGATGTGGCCCAAGGAAGGTAGTTTGCTGAACCCTAGAGTACCTGAGTGACTTTTACTAAGTCATTTGACTTTCCTGAGACTTAATTTCTTTATCTGTGCAACTTGGGTTGTAAGGTCTACCTTACAAGGTTTCTGAGGATTAAATGAATAAAATATGGAGAGGTTCTGTGTATGCTGAAAAGCACTTTAAAATTAATATTAATATATTTGAATATTAAGTAGTATACATTTATTATATTTATATTGGATATTATTATACACATGATCAGCCATACTACCATTATCATATCATCTAAGAGAAACATAATAACAAAGACTGGCAATGGAGAGGCTGATGCAAAACTACCTTCAATAAAATGGACCTGCTTTCTTGTTTTTATTAAATATATTTGACAGGTAACATTGTGTAAGTTTGGAATTTCATTTTTAACAAAAGAAACTTGAACTTTGGCTCTCCATGTTTCTCCTTTCTCTCAATTGGGTGGATATAATGATAAATCATCTGGAGAGTGGGGCAAAAGTGAAGAATGGGTAGGGTGCCCCCAGGTTGCTCAGTCCATCAAGCATTGGACTCTTGATCTCAGGTCTTGATCTCCAGGTCGTGAGTTCACGCCCGGCAGTGGGCTCCAGGCTGGGCGTAGAGCCTACTGGAAAAAAAAAAAGTGAAGAATGGGTAAAAATGGAGTTAAGGCTCACCTGTTTAAGGTACAGTTTCCTCCCAGAGACTTTTCAGGTAAGAAAGACCATCTGTTCTGAAAAACTCCGACCTTTACCTGCCTGAAGGCAGGATAAGGTGGTCTCTTAGCGCCTTTCTTCTGTCAGCGGTAGACAGGGCCAGCTACTAACTAAAATTAAACTTTAATTGCTTACCGCCGATGAGATAGATCACTACAAATACTGCTGCTCCTTCTATAACTTCTGTTTGGGGAACATCCAAACAAAAGAGTAAGCTCTTGTTCAAAATCTTTCACATGTTAATTTTTGAAGAGCTAGTTTTCAAGTTATTAGAATGTAGATAGATGGAAACTTACCAGCTTCCTCCTTCACCTTCTGTTCTCTTAATCCTCTCATTCTACGGACGGTGCCAACACAACCAGGAGGAAAACAATGAATATAATCCACAGGTTTACCTACTTAACCCAGGGGCATCTAGGGTCTTGAACGTTGTAGGAACTTAGTAATAGGAAGTTTTTATGAAGAATTTTTTTTTTTTTAAGTTTTGTTTAAGTAAACTCTACACCCAACGTGGGTTTCAAACTCACAACCCCGAGATCAAGAGTTGCACACCAGCTAGGCGCCCCAAGAATTGTTTTTGATGAAGTCCTTATTTCATATTGAATAAATAATACTGAATAAATAATTTTAGAATCATGTGGACCCACAGTTGGTGTCACTACCCTTTTCCTGGCCTCTGTTTCTTCCTGTCTTCAGTTATAGAAGCCATTTAAGCCACAATCACTAGAATTGTTTTGCGATTTAAAATGAGCCTATAGGCCTTGGTCTCCCGCAATCAGTCTAGACAGAGATGGATACGGAAGCCTCCGGCAAGAACTTCTTCGGTTGTTCATTGTACTATATTGAGTAAACCACACAAATGAAATCTTGATTTCAACAATTTTTCTTATCTGTATACTATTGCTTTTAACAAGCCTTGCTGGTATCATTTTACAACTAGAAAGTGGATTAAACCTCTTTAAATGGCATAAATTCACTCTAGCTTTAGAGTTAGCATTTTCTATGCATTGGCTTTAGAACAGGGGTTTTCATAATGTGCATTTCCACTTCAGCTAACGCCATTCAAGACAAGATCATCAAACCTACAAGCAGTAACTGGTTAGTACAGGACTGATAACGTCCATGGGAAACACTTGAAGGACATATATTTGAGAGGGACATAAATACAGGGGGGATATGTTTCAGACTTGGGGCAGGTGCAGGTCTGATCTTCAACGATATAAACATTAGTCTGTTTATTGTAGTGCCTCCCAACCTGCCCTTACACTTCCCAGGGGAGCCCCTGAGCTGAGCAAGAGCACAGTAAAATTCTCAAGAAGAGTTAAAATCTATTTCTATCCACCTCAATTTAAAATCTATGAGAAATGGTATAGATTAGACCTTACTAGTTTGGGATTGCCTTTCACGGGAGGTTGAGCCCCTCCATGACAGCCATGGAGAATTCCCACCCAGGGGGTTCTTGACTCCTATCCCAGCTTTTATTGGGAGCTAGGCTCTGTGCTAGGTGCTTTATATTCAGTAACTACTACAGAAACAGAGGCTCATATGTGGGTGATTGTTACGCCATTCTTTATATTTTTAATTAACATAATAGCCAAAATATTCATCAAGTCATGAATGACTAAACAAAATATGCTACATCCATATAATGGAATACTACTCAGCCACAAAAGTGAATGAAGTACTGATATGTGCTACTACGTGAATGAACCTTGAAAACGTTACACGAAGTGAAAGAAGCCAGACGAAAGGTCACATGTTCTTCACCAGGGGATAGTGCGGAATGGGTTAAGGGGAAATGGGAGCTACTGCTGATAAGTACTGGGTTGCTTTTTGGGGTGGTGAAAATATTCTAAAATTGTGGTGATGGGTGCACAACTCTGTGAATTTACTAAAATACATTGAATTGTACACATGACGTGGGTGAATAGTTTGGTGTGTGAATCACGTCCCACTAAAGCTGTGATCAACACACAGACTGGGAGTTGGAGTTGGAGTTCAATGTGGAAGGCCCTGAATGCCACGGAGAGGCATTTGGACTCTACTCTTGTCCATGGGCAGCCATCAGTATTTTCAAGCAGCAGGGTCACGTGATCAGATGTTTGTTTTAGAAAAAGCCTGTTTTAGTGGCATGTGTGATGGATGGAAACCAGGAAAACCTGACATAGAAGGAGCAATGGGAATCTGCCAGATTTGTAGAGAATTTGGAATAATGTTCCTTGTCTTTTGTTCTCATGGTCTTCTTCCCTCCATATCAAGAAGGTAAACCCTATCACTTCTTTAGCCCAGAGAAGTACCTGCTGCAGGGTTAAGAGCAGAATTTGTTTGGAGACAGCTCTCCAAAGAGCTCCACCTCCTTGTCAACACCTGGCATCATCTTTATTTGATTCTAGGCATCCGTGTGGGTGTGAAGTGGTATCTTATTGTGGTTTTGTCTTGTCTTTCCCTAATGACCAGTGATGCCAAGCACCTTTTCCTGTGCTTGTTGGCCATTTATCTATCTTCACCCTCCCTCTTGCCGAAGCAGCAGTTTTACGATTATAGATTGATTCCTTTGCCCTCTCAAAGCGGAAATATATAAACCTAGTGGTTCTCAAGACAGGCAGTTTTGCCTCGCCCCCCCCCCCCCCCCCCCGCCAAGAAGGGCTGCCAAGTAAGATACAGATGCCCACTTAAATTTGAATTTTGAATAAGGGGCAAACAATTTTTCAGTATACGTATGTCCTGAGGGGGAGCAAAGTATGCCACTCCAAGATATGCTACTTTAGCATATTGATGATTTTGAATTAAAGGTATTTAAGAAACAGCCAGTGCAGGAAGGACACACTGACCCTCCTTTTGTCCCCCTGAAAGCAGGAACTAAATCCCAAGTAAAAAGTACCTCCCCGTACCAGGAGGGTAGAGGTACCCTTATCACCAAAGATAGAGAAGCGAGGGCCAAGAAGACTGTATAAACAAACCTTGTCACTTCTTCACTAGTTTATTACCCTCAGCCCAAGCCCCTTTGTCTTGTCAATTCTTCATAAATTGTTTCTTTGTCTAAAAGGTATAAAAGCTGCCTGCTTTGGTCCCTTCTTTGAGTCTCATATTTTTATGAGCTCCCATACATAATGAAATTACATTTGTTTTTCTCCTATTAATCTGTCTTGTGTCACTTTAATGATTAGACCAGCCCAAGAAGCTGGAAGGGAAAAATACAAAGTTTTCCTCCCCTAGAGTCCCAAATATTGCACAGGACATACATATACTACAAAATTATTCATTGCTTATCTGAAGCTCTAATTGAACTGTGCATCCTATATTTTTATTTACTAAATCTGGAACTTTATCCCAAGGAGACATTTTGCAATGTCTGGAGACGTGTTTTGGTTGTCACAGCTCAGAGGGGGTGGCAGGGAGGGGAGAGCTGCTGGGGAGGGGAGGCCAGGTTTACTAACCAAGCATCCCACAGTGCACAGAAAAGTTTGCACGTCAGTAACTTGGAGGTTGTTAACCCTGCCTTAACCGTTTATTGAGAGCTGACTCTGTGAGATGCACAGTCTACGAGAAGTAGCTCTTGGCCTTGCGACCTCAGGGAAGGGAGGCCTTCTGGAAAAATGAATCAGAGGGGAGATCTGGGGTGAGTAGGTGGGAAATTCAACTGAACTGACTCCCTATTTTCAGTGAGGACTAAGATCAGTCTTGGCTGCTCTGATCGGGGGGAGCCCTCTGCAGCCTGCAGGCAGGCAGGGACCGACCTCCTTGGCTATCAGAGGAGCCATCAACAAACAGGCAGAACTCCAAGCACATCATGTTCTGCATCTGGCGGCAGCTGCCACAAGCCAGAGCAGAGTCCCAGCTCTGGAGCCAAGAAGGACCGGCAGCACAGCCCTCCCACCCCCACCCGCACCCCCAGCCTGGGGCCGCAGGCATAATGAGCCCCCACACGGGGCTCTGTTCTGTGACATGAGCAAGCTTGATTTGAACAGCAGACAAGCTGAATGAAGGATCGCTTCCCCTTCTCAGTCAGAACTGCCAACGCTGTACATTTAGCCATTGTCTCTCAACGTTCTCTTACCCCAAACATATGTTATAGTGCGCGCCGAGCTAGCATTTACCAAATTCCTGCGTGCGGGCACCATTTCCAGTAATGTTGTCGTGAACGTCAGCTTCTCGTCCCTCACAGAGCAGAGGTTAATAGACCTGATTAACCCCAAACCCCGGCACACAGGTTCCTAAAATATTCCTTCTTAAAAATGGCCTCTGCTTCACGCTTTATCTTTAGTTGCTGTTATTTATGCAGTAACCGCATGGGAAACTGGTTCACACGAGAAATTCTGTGTGCAGGAAAGGAGCACGTCAGTAATTCAGAGGGTTCCTCCTCAACTGTATGATGTTGCCTCGAGCAGTTCTGTCAAAAATAATTTAATTGCTCAGAGCCATCTTCAAGCTCCCAAGATGTCAGACAGTCGTTTCCTGCCAACAACACAAACCAGCGCAAAGCTCATCCATCTAGAAAGTGCTCGTGCTACAGAAATTCTTTTGAGTGATCTTGGAACTCTTACTGTGCCTGTGTTTGTGACTGAGTTTCATTGGGATGTCTGGCTTTTGTTTCACGAATCTGTCCCAGAAAGTGAAGAAGGTATCTAAAATGGTAACTGTGTTTTTAAAAAATAAGTATCAGGTTACATTGCTATTGAGGAATCGAAGAATAATTGATGCTGTGCATATAATTCTTTTCAGAAAATTCATAGTTTCTCTTTTAAGTTTGTTGTTGTTGTTGTTTTTCTTCTACCACACGTTTTTTATTCCTGGCTGCCTTAGAGGTCCCATGTTTCTGTGGTATATTTGGATGACAAGTTGAGGGTCCAAGAAGACTCTGATAAAGCGAAGGTTAAAAACAACATTGCACTATGCAGAAGAGGTGGAGCTCTGCTCCACAGAGCTGCTCTTCGGAAGCACGGAGTTTGTTTCTAGAGAATGGAAATTTCTGTGGCGCATGGAAGTCCTTACATAAAGCGACTGTCTCTGTTCCCACTGGCTTTCTTTTAGTGACAGCCACACCCACTTGGCGGAAAGGTGGTGCTCAGTCAACTCGTGCTGAGACTGTATTACAGAGTAAATGTGTGCATGGTGGGTTCCTGGTCCCTCACGACCACATAACTTGGCCGTACCTTTCTATTCCAGATGAACTCTTCATCCTCCGTACCACTGTTCTGGGCCTTGCCAAAAGTAGGAACACTCCTCGTTTGCCTCATTACTGCAAAGAAATGGAATATAGCAGATACATGGAGACAAGCGTTTATGGGACCTTTATCCCCCATCACGATAAGGGCCACTAGTGTGAAGGGATTGTCCACGCTGCTCTTGCCTCTGCCTGAAGCTGGGATTCTTCCCGGCTTGAATGGCCCTGGGCCCTGGGGTCCTCTGCACACAGCGGCTGAAGACAGGGCTTGTCCATACCCTCAAGCAGGTCTGTGGCTCCAACCAGGCACACCTTATAAAGGCCGGGGGTGGAGGCTCTCCTACTACTCCTGGGGTCCCCAGGTGGACAGATTATTTTGGTTAGACTGTTTGCCTTTCCAGAGACCTTGGGTCAGTAACCGCACAAATCAATCTTAGCACACACCAACATCTGCCTTGGCAGGAAAGCACTTCTTGAGCCTCTCTGCCCCAGGAATCCAGGCACGTCTATGCTTCTGTTGGGAAGCGAGAATTTTCTGTGCCCTTCAAGGTCCTTCCAGCTGGACTAGGAATCAAATTGACATGAGACAGATTAATAGGAGAAAATCAAATTTAGTTTTGTACATATGGGGAATTCACACAGGCATGGAAATTCCAAAGACAGCGAGGCAAAATAAGGTCTGTATGTCATCCTGAACTAAGGAGGAGGGGTTAGGCATCTGGGACTTCAGAGGAAAGGAATGTATTTCGCAGGGTGATTAGAAGAACAGATGTTTGGTAATTAAATGTCTGCCCTGCCACACAGATGGGTCACTCAGATAAAAATTTATCTCTGTTAATAACCCTTATTCTGGGAAAGATCACCCTTTTAGATTCTTCTGGGTAGTTAAGGGAAGGGCAAGTTTCTCTTGAGCCCACAGGATCTTGATACCTTCAGCTCAAAATAGTCTACATGCTAAAGTGGCACATTTTTCAGGGACCTGTCCTGAACCCCTTCACTTTGTAATTTTAAATTGAGTACCACCTCCAAGTATCAGTGTTTCCAACTCCACCCCTGAGCACAGAAGCACATGCTTGAGTTGGAATCTGCTTTCTCATTTTATTCCCATCCCCCTTGCACCCACAGAGAGCAAAAATAAAAGATTCTTCCCTGACTGGACCTAAACTTGCCACCTTTGCATAATAAAAGAATGGGAAATTGGGGCACCTGGGTGGCTCAGTCGTTAAGCGTCTGCCTTCAGCTCAGGTCATGATCCCAGGATCCTGGGATCAAGCCCTGCGTTGGGAACCCTGCTCAGTGGGGAGCTTGCTTCTCCCTCTCCCTCTGCTCCTGTCCCCCCCACCCCCACAACGGTTATGCTTGCGGGCTCTCTCTCTCAAATAAATAAAATCCTTAAAAAAAAAAAAAAGAATGGGAAAGAAAAAAATGATTGTACATTTTTAAAGCCTGGTGGAGAAGACAGGAGGCACTGGGGAGAAAGGGCTCAGCCCCAGCCCCCAGCCCCACCCCCCAACTCCAGGAGGAGTCTGTCTGACAGCAAGCAGGGCAGATTGAAAGTGGGAGAGGGGCAGGTCTGGGAGGAGGCAGCTGGGGAGATCAGTTCCACTGAGACAGGCCCTAAAGTGAACCCCCAGAGCGACACTGCTGCTCTCTGCAGGATGGGGCCTAAGTCCATCCCCACCAAAAGTGGAGACACTGGCTCTGCACCCCACCCAGTAAGCCCCTAAGCATAAAGCACCTTACTCATCACAACGTACCATCATCAGACGAGGGATGTGCATGCATTTAAAGAAGGCCAGACTTCAAAGGCGGCTTCAGTGATGCATTATTTTTAGAACATGATTAGAAATCGTCATCAATTGCCCCGTTTCCTGTTTCCTTCTAATGAGCCTCCTAAAAGACAGCACTGTCTTCCTAAAACAGAATGGTAGCAGCACAGAGAGTTCCAGGAGAGACAGAACAGTCATTGTTGGGAAGGCTTAAGAGCGGAAGGAAAGGGCAGGGGGTGGCCTCTGGGCCTGTTTTGACAGGTGCCAGGGGTCAAGAGTCACGTAGGACAAAGTTCACCAGTTGGAGGACTTTCTCTTGGGCGTGAGGGCCACCACACAATGGCTGACAACGTAGCAGACACTGGAGTAAATGTACTGTGAATATTGGAATGTGGAAACAGAAGCCAGCAAGCAAGCATTTGCCTGTGATGACCATAATCGCTCAATTGTCATAACATCACATAACCTATATAAATTAGAATTTAGTACATACCCGGTAGGGACACAGACCTAGAACTGTGTGCACTCTAAATAGAAAAAGACAAGATTCTGTGATCCAAAAGTAATATTCTAGCCAAGGAGGCAATATTAAAAGAAGTAAGTGCACACAGTAACAATATGTACAAACACGTGCATGATCATGTGCTGTTGGCAAGGTCCTTGAGACTCAACATACAAGGACCCACTTCTTGAGAAGAAACTGGGACATTCTTGGTTCTCTTTTACCTTGAAGGTATAATAGGATAGCCTAAGAAGAAAATTTCAATAATCCTAGAAATTTGCTACCAATCAAGGACTGGTTGGTAGCAAAGGGCATTTAAAAACGGCTACTTTCTCTCTTGCATGCTTCCTAATTTGTGCATCCTGATTTGTTCTTCATCCTAAAGGTGAATTAGATATCACTCATGCATTTCAAATTAGCTTAGATTGTAAGCTTCCAAATGCAAGGATGGTATTATTTTCTCTTGCTGTAATGCTTCCTCATAGAAGGGCTTGGCTCTGTATTTAGTGAATAATCAATGACAATCGATTACAAGACAGTACATTTCAAGGAAATCCGTTCTGGATGATCATACTTCTTCACTTACATTATTGCATTATTTTTTAAAAATATAATGAGGACCCTCAGGTCCTCCAATCCTGTCCTCTGCGATGGGGTCTGGAAGCATCTGTGTGGTTAGTTCTGCCTTGGGTGCGGCAACTTGGTGGAAGGCCCTGGGTAGCTGAGGGAACCTGAGAACCTGGTACGTGTATGTGAGTCGGGAGGGCAGGGTCTTCAAAATCATCTGAGTGGGGGGTGTGAGGGGGAAAAAAAATCATCTGAGCAAATTTCTTTACAATTCGTTCCAAAGCCAGTCCTGCTTGGAATGCCACCCGAGCTCTGGTAAGACACTTTGCCTAACCAACTCCAGAGATGAACCTGATGTAGGAAAGATGTCATGGTTTAAAGCCAGTGGCTAAGAAAGAATTCTTGAGATGTCTTTGGTTTGCAAAAGGGTGGTTTTATTAAAGCACGGGGACAGGACCCATGGGCAGAAAGAGCTGCAATGGGGTCATGAAGAGTGGCCCATTATATACTTTCAAGTTGGGAGGGGGTTAGGGAGAGCGTAAGTCTCTAAGGAATTTTGGAAGCAAGGTTTCCAGGACCTTGAGGGGGCTAGCTGTTGTTGGGAAAAGGTCCTTTATTACTGTCTAATAAAACCTGAGTCACGAGACCCTTCAGATGAGTTATCGGTGGGTCATATGCTTGGGGGATGATTGCCAACATGTATCTTGGAGGTTAGAGATAAAGGAAGTTTCCAAAGGAATTTTTATATGTTCAAGTAGACTTACAGGATCCTGGTGGTCGGGCTAAGATTGCCTTTTGTCCTTAGCAAAGTATTAATATCGAGGCAGCTGAGTCCCTAGAGGAAGGTCCTTCCGCCTCTTTCAAGGACTTGTCAATGGGATGGGCTGTAGGCAGTAAAGAAATTTAATAATTTTTTTTCTGTCTTTGTTTCCCACATCAAACCAACCTGCATTCCCTCTTGCACACACTGCTGGGGCACGTGCTGACCCCGGAACGTTTTCCCTCACGAGTCAGGCTGAATGCTTACCTCACGTCATTTGTATTTTTCCCGAAATCTGTTTATACCAGCTGTGCTTGGATTTTTTCCCAGCTTTACTGGGGTATGGTTGTCAAATAGAAACTGTACATATTTACGTTGTATAGTGTGACTTTTTCCAAAGCCATTACCACAGTCAAGTCAGTGATATCCATCATCTTACTTCGGGACTATTTTGTGTGTATGGTGAGAACATTTAAGGTCTACTCTCTTAGCAGATTTCAAGTGTGCAATTCTACCATCCTGTGCTTATATGAGCAGTGGTGAGTGTGATTATTTTCAAACCACACAGAGGAAGACTTGAACTGAGGCAAAATATTCAAAGGTTCAGAAGAGCCCATAGTCTAACCACTAGCTCACCCTCCTGTGGATTCTGACTGTCTGAGGGAAGGCGAAGACAGAATCCATAGCCAGGGCTCCCCCTAAGCCCTCGGGGGCTCCCCCACTCTTCTGGGCATCTCTGAGAACCACCAGGAGGGAGCCTGTCACATACCCTGAATCCAGAAGTTGAGAATCAGATCCAGAGCCTCAAATTTCTAAAACTGCATGAAATAATATGGTCTACTGGAACTTGCAACAACAAAAAACAAACCAAAAAAGGGTACTTCTCTTTGGCTTACAAATTAGAGAAGAATATTTGTGTTTATTAAAATGACTCAAACTAATTAATTCATAGCTATCACTTGGAAACTCTCAAAGAGGAAAGGTCTGTGTTTGTATTTAAAATTTCAAAACAGCAAAAGAATTAGGATGCCAATCCAAAGCTCCAGCAAATCAGTACTAGTGAATATTTCAGCAAAATTGCATGATGTTTCTTTAAGAAATTGGCATGGCATTAGGGTTTTCATTCAGTATTAAATGTAAAAATTGTATATTGAAGCAATAAAGAGAAACTCATTCACATGTATGTGAAATAAAATTAGCATGATGTGGCAATCCAGTGCTATTTATTGTGGAAAAAGAAGAATCTATCTTGGTGAAGGGGAGCAAATTTTGCCACCCCAAGATATGTCTCTTTGGCATATTTATTATTTTAAACTGGTTGTTTTTAAGAAACTACAGACCCAGGAGAAGCTCTGAAAGGGACATTTACATGTATAAGGGAAATCTCCATTTGTAAGGGTGTCCCCCTCCTCTTGGCAGGAAGGGGAGGACAACTAAGTCTCTAGAAACTCTTATCAGTGGAGAAGGCAAGGACTTAGATCTGCATAACAACCTTACCTTTGTACTCCGGCTGATGATCTGTCGTAACTGACTCCCCATCTCCAACATCTTTCGTCTTTGGCTGGGGATGGTATTATTATGGGATATATATAATTATATATATTTATATTTAATAAATATAATTTATAGATATTATATATATTATATAGTTATTATATGTTGAGCAACTTTTCACATGCTCATGAGCCTTTTGGATATCCTGTTTTGTAAAGTACCTGTTCAAATCTTTTGTCCATTTTTATTTTTTTATTTTTTATTTTTTAAAATTTATTTAAGTAATGTCTACACCCAACGTGGAAATCGAATTCATGACCCCGAGATCAAGAGTCACATGCTCTTCTGACTGAGCCAGCCAGATGCCCCAGATCTTTAGTCCATTTTTAAACTGGGGTATTGGGGCACCTGGGTGGCTCAGTCAGTTAAACGTCTGCCTTCGGCTCAGGTCATGATCCCAGAGGCCTGGGATCGAGCCCCGCATGGGGCTCCCTAGTCAGCAGGGAGCCTGCTTCTCCCTCTGCCTGCCACTCCCCCTACTTGCGGTCTCTCTCGCTGTCAAATAAATAAAAATCTTAAAATAAATAACTAAATGAACTGGGGATTTTGTCCCCCTTTTCCTGATTTGAAAAATTATTTATGTATTCTGGTTACAAAACCAGATGTGTATTGCCTTCTGTTGGATATGAGTATTGCCAATATCTTCTTCTTGATGTGAATCATCTTTTGTACTTGGTAAGGAAACTTCAGGCTTGCATTTGGGCAAGAGCTGTTCATGAGGATAGAGTAAATTCTGTAGATTTTGTTTTCTTTGCTACCTGACTGCCCTAACATACCTATATAGGCCATAAGTAAAATGAAAGTCTGATACATGATAAGACAGAGTTTTAGTGGCATGCATTTACATAGTGTTGTACTTGCATTTGTTGAATAAACTAATAATTGGGAAGAAAGGTGCTTTATTTATTTTTTTAATTTATTTTAAAGATTTTATTTATTTGTTTGACAGAGAGAGAGAGGGGGAGAGAGCGAGCACAAGCAGGGTGAGGGGCAGAGGGGGAAGCAGACTCCCCGCTGAGCAGGGAGCCCGATGTGGGGCTCGAACCCAGGACCCTGAGATCATGACCTGAGCCAAAGGCAGATGCTTAACCCGCTGAGCCACCCAGGGGCCCCAAAAGGTGCTTTTTTAAAATGAAATTTAAGCCTCCTAGGTGGAAAAGTACCAGCAGAGCAGACACATTATTGAAATTATTTTTCAATTAAATCATTCATTTGTTCGTTCAATAAATAAAGGCCTGCTAAATTCAGGGTACTTTTGTTAAACTCTGTAGGGAATATAGAGAATCATAAAAACAATGTTTTTCTTTGAATAGCAACTCACAATTCGTAACATGCCCTCAGGAATTGTATTTGAACTTGAAAACTAGTTTCTCAAAACCTGCATTGCTTATTTATTAATTTCAAAAAAATATCTATCATGTGCCTACTATGTGCCAGAACAAAAGCTTTAGAACAAGATGGACAGTAAATAATAAATATGTGAATGGCAGACTTGCACTAAAACCGTAATCTCTCATCCCTTTAATGGCATTAACCACCTGCCTTCTCTGAACTTTGGGCAAACTTCTTTGTCTGTTTTAATTTTATTTATTTTTGGGGGCACCTGGGTGGAGCAGTCAGTTGAGCATCTGACTCTTGGTTTTGGCTCAGGTGGTGATCCATGCTCAGCACGGAGTCTGCTTGAGATTCTCTCTCCCTCTCCCTCTGTCCCTCCCCCCCTCCCCGCTCGTGCTCTTTCTCTCTCTCTCTAAAATAAATAAATAAATCTTCAAACGAATTTTTTACTTATTTTTTAGTAAGTAATACCTTTACTTGGTTCAAAATCAAAATGGTCTAAAAAGTATCTATTGAGGAGTCTCAGTCAAGGTAGATCTGCCCTCTCCTCCATCCCACTGTCCTACTCCTTTTATCAGTCTCTTGTGTGTCCTTCCAATGTTTCTTAATGGAAATGTGCACAGATACAAATATTAGTTCTTATTTCTCTCTCACTCTTACATAAGACCTGACATGTTCTGTTTTTTTTTTTTAAAGATTTTATTTATTTGACAGAGAGAGGGAACACAAGCAGGGGTAGTGGGAGAGGGAGAAGCAGGCTTCCTGCTGAGCAGGGAGCCCGATGCGGGGCTCGATCCCAGGACCCCGGGATCATGACCTGAGCCGAAGGCAGACGCTTAATGACTGAGCCACTCAGGCGCCCCAACATGTTTTATATTGTTACATAAATGGGTGAAAGGTGGCTCCTGCATAACGGCCCCTGTGTTGTCACGTCTTCACTGAAGGCTAGGATTGTTAGCTCAAAGCCCACCAGTGCCAAACTCAAATTTTTACACAAGCAGTTGCTTTAAAAATAGCCCCCCAAAGCATATGTTTAGCCATTTAGAGCATACCTGCTTTGTGGGGCAAAGCTGTACCCAGCATTTGCTAGCCATAGCGAAGACAAACCCTGGGGATACCTAAGATCTCAAGATGGTGCTGCCCTTTGGAGGTCTCGGACCCCAGACTCCCCGGCCTGTGGCTGTACAACATTGCCTAGACACATGAGCCCTTTCTCCAATTCCCGTCTCCTGCCCATTCCCTTGCCCTTGCTCCCTTCTGGACGGTGACTCCATGCTGCTACTTCTGGAAGCTCTCAGGGGCTTCCCCCCTCATACAACTTGTCCAAGTGCTGCTCAAACAAAACTTGTTATGTACAATTGTCTGTCATTTCATGGTCATGTCTTGTCCTCGATCAGCGCTGAAGTCTTCAATCTCCTCACACATACTCTGCATTTTCACCTTACTTTTTCTTTTTTTTTAAACTTCATATATTCTGGGCCAAGCACCCTCCTTCTTTTATATAGTCACATAAAAAAAAAAAAGGTAGTAGGAAGGGAAAAATGAAGGGGGCGAAATCGGAGGGGGAGACGAACCATGAGAGACTATGGACTCTGAGAAACAAACTGAGGGTTCTAGAGGGGAGGAGGGTGGGGGGATGGGTTAGCCCAGTGATGGGTATTAAGGAGGGCACGTACTGCATGGAGCACTGGGTGTTATATGCAAACAATGAATCATGGAACACTACATCAAAACTAATGACGTACTGTATGGTGACTAACATAACATAATAAAATAAAATTTAAAAAAAGAAAAAGGAAAAAAAAAGATTGGGGCACACATTCAAATTGACTTTTTTATTCAAGTATAATTAACATGAAGTGTTATATTAGTTTCAGATGTCCAATACAATGATTCAACAATTCTGTACATTATTCAGTGCTCTTCATATGTGTATTCTTAATCCCCTTCACCTATTTCACCCATCCCCCCACCCACCTCACCTTTAGTAATCATCAGTTCTCTATAGTTAAGAGTCTGTTTTTCGGTTTTTTTCTTTTTTTCTTTGTTTTTTTCTTAAATTCCACATATGAGTGAGATCATATGGTATTTGTTTTTCTCTGACTGATTTATTTCACTTAACATTGTACCTTCTAGATCCATCCATGTTGTTAGAAATGGCACGATTTCAATCTATTTTATGGCCGAGTAATATTCCATGTATATATATACCACATCTTCTTTATCTACTCATGTATCAGTGGACTCTTGGACTGCTTCCATACTTTGACTATCATAAATAATGCTGCAGTAAACATAGGGGTGCATATATCTTTTCAAATTGTGTTTTCATATGCTTTGGGTAAATATCCAGTACTAGAATTACTGGATCCTATGGTAATTCTATTTTTAATTTTTTGAGGAGCCTCCATACTGTTTTCCACAGTGGCTGCACCAGTTTGCATTCCCACAAACAGTGCACGACTGTTCCTTTTACTCCACATCCCCACCAACACTTAAATTTTTTGTGTTTTTGATTTTAGCCATTCTGCCCAATGTGAGCTGATATCTCATTGTGGTTTTGATTTGCATTTCTCTGATGATTAGTGCTGTTGAGCATATTTTCATGTGACTGTTGGCCATCGGGATGTCTTCTTTGGAGAAATGTCTCTTCAAGTCCTCTGCCCATTTTTTTAGCTGGATTATTTGGTTTTTTGGTGTTGAGTTGTATATATTCTTTATATATTTTGGATATTAACATCTTATTGGACATATCATTTGCAAATATCTTCTCCTATTCAGTAGGTTGACTTTTTATTTTGTTGATGGTTTCCTTCACTGTGCAAATCCTTTTTATTTTAATGCAGTCCCAATAGTTTAATCTTGCTTTTGTTTCCCTTGCCAGAGGAGATATTGCTAGAAAATGTTTATATGGCTGATGTCAAAGAGATTATTACTGCCCGTGTTCTAGGAATTTAATGGTTTCAGGTCACATTTAGGTCTTGAATTCATTTTGAGTTTATTTTTGTGTATGGTGTAAGAAAGTGGTCCAGTTTCATTCTTTTACATGTAGCTCTCCAGTTTTCCCAACACCATTTGTTGACAAGACTGTCTTTGTATATTCTTTGTATATTTCATTGTATATTCTTATATCCTTTGTCCTAGATTAATTGGCCATATAGCATGGGTTTATTTCTAGGTTCTCTATTCTGTTCTCTGGATCCATGTGTCTCTTTTTGTGCCAGTACCACAGTGTTTTGATTCCTACAGCTTTCTAGTATATCTTGAAATCTGGGATTGTGATACTGCCGATTCTTCTTTTTCAAGATTGTTTTGGCTACTTGGGGTCTTTTGTGGTTTCATACAAATCTCAGGTTTATTTGTTCTAGTTCTGTGAAAACTCCTGTTGGTATTTTGATAGAGATTGTATTAAATCTGTAGATTGCTTTGGGTAGTATGGACATTTTAATAATATTGGTTCTCCCAATCCATGAGCATGGACTATCTTTCCATTTGTGTCATCTTTAATTTCTTTCATCAGTGTTTTATAGTTTTTGGAGTACAAGTCTTTTGCTTCCTGGGTTAAGTTTATTCCTGGGTATTTTATTCTTTTTGGTGCAATTGTAAGTGGGAATGTTTTCTTAATTTCTCTTTCTCTACTTCATTATTAGTGTATAGAAATGCAACAGATTTCTGCATATTAATTTTATATCCTGCAACTTTACTGAGTTCATTTATCAGTTCTAGTAATTTTTTGGTAGTCTTTATGGTTTTCTATATATAGTATCATGTCATCTGCAAATAGTGAAAGTTTTACTTCTTCCTTATCAATTTGGCTGCCTTTTCTTTCTTTTTCTTGTTTGATTGCTGTGGCTAGGACTTCCAGTACTATGTTGAATAAAAGTGGTAAGAGTGGACATCCTTGTCTTATTCCTGACTTTAGAGGGAAAGCTCTCAGTTTTTCACCATTGAGTATGATGTTAGCTGTGGGTTTTTCATATATGGCTTTTATTACATTGAGGTATATTTATTTTTTTTAAGATTTTCTTTATTTATATGAGAGAGAGAAAGAGAGCACAAGCAAGGGGGGTGGGGAGAAGCAGAGGAAGAGGGAGAAGCAGACTCCCTGCTGAGCAGGAAGCCCGATGCAGGGCTTGATCCCAGGACCCTGAGATCATGACCTAAGCCAAAGGCAGACAGATAACCAACTGAGCCGTACAGGTGCCCCAAGGTATGTTTCTTCTTATCCCACTTTTTCTTCATTTTGTTGCTGTGGTTTATGACATTGATTAATTTGTGAATATGGAACCATCCTTGCATCCACAAAATAAATCCCACCTGATTGTGGTGAATGATCTTTTTAATGTATTGTTGGAGTGGGTTTGCAAATATTTTCTTGAGAATTTTGTATCTGTGTTCATCAGAGATATTGGCCTGTAGTTGTCTTTTTTTGTAGTATCTTTATCTGGTTTTGGTATTAGGGTAATGCTGGCCTTGTAGAATGAATTTGGAAGCTTTCCTTCCTCTTCTATGTTTTGGAATATTTTGAGAAGAAAAAGTAGTAACTCTTTAAATATTTGCTAGAATTCACCTATAACAGCTATCTGGTCCTGGACTTTTGTTTGTCAGGAGTTTTTTGATCACTGATTTATCAAACTGACTTTCAAAGAAAGGATGAGGCTCAGCTCAAGATAGGCAAGCAGAGAAATCAGCAACCGGGTGATGCAACAGATAGGATTTTCCCAATTTCCCTGATCATTATGGGAGCCCCCAACACAGGGCCTAGTTCATTGGTAAGAAGGAACCTAGAAGGTCATTGTCTGCCAAGGGGACAGTTTCACCTGATTCAGGGAGCCAGGACAGTAGCCAGGAGGCCAGGGACCTTCAAAATATTTAAGAGTATAGGAAACCCTGCTGCCCAGGCTCCAAGGACAATTCCCAGAATCCCATGTTGACAGAATATGAAGATCCAAAGTAGCTTTTAGAGATGCTGAGTGGCCTCAGCCTTCAGATTTACAGCTGTGGTTGAGTTCAGAATGGAAGCACCACATAGGCTCTCCCAGCAGCATTGAACCTTTTCCTTCAAATTTAGGGTGATGGGTTCATCCTGCCTTGCCTGGGTCTCTCCCTGTATCAGCATTTTAAGTTCCACACCCTGGGAAACCTCTCAGTCCTAGGCAAACTGGAATGGTTGGTTATCCCACAAATCTAGGTTGCCCTGACAACCCAATGGATGGTATCAGAGAAGGAAAATTTAGAGAGATTGGAGAGAGGGAATTTTGCCCCTCTCTCAATAATAAAGTCCCATAACAAAATCCACTGAAGGCAGAATAAAAGAGTTTCTATAAACATTGGATTTCCTTCGAATCAGGAGATTCTCTGCTCACTGATGTTCTAGCACCCAAGCTGTCCAAAATGGTAGTCACTAGCTACGTATGACTACTGAACATTTGAAATGTGCAGTTTTGAATTGAGATATGCTTGGAAAAAATCAAGTGTAAAACAACTGCTTGATTTGAAGACTTACTACAAAAAAATAAATAAAACATAAAGTCTCATTAATATGCTTTATATTGATTACTTGTTGAAATGATAATATTCTGGATATATTGAATTAAGCTGAATATAGTATCAAAATTAATTTTACCAGGCTTTTTTTTACTTCTTTTAATGTGGCTATTAAAATTTTTAATTACATGTATGACTTACATTATATTTCTGTTGGACAGTGCTCTTCTGAAAAGAGAGTTCTGGGGAGAATGTCTCTATTGTGAAGGATTCTTTCTGTGTGCTATTGTTTACCAAACCAAGTTAAACAGTAATTAGTTAAAATTCTGCAAATCATGCAAAGGCCTTCGGGGAGGTTTGCAATGGGAATTGCACTGCCTTGTAGGTGTTGCCGTGGAGCTGTTTAAGGCAGAAATGCTGCCCAGAACACATTCATGCTTTCTTGTGACCTGTGACTCCAGGCCAAGCTACAGTGCATAGAAAAATAACACTAATGAGTTCATTGTTCTGAACTTATGGCCAAATGGCCTGCTGGCTCTTTCCATATAGTCTGAATCTTTTATGACCAAGGGATACAAAACACATTTTTAAAAGCAGTAATGAATGCAATCCAAGTCTTTTTTTTTTTTTTAACTTGAGTATTGAGCAATTTTTGGCTCTCTAAAGATGGTAACGATGATGGTGCCTTATATTTGTATAATTTTTTTTTATTTTCCATGCTCTTTACAGCTTTCCTTTTATTTGTATTTGAATGTGACTGTATATCCCCATGAGGCAATCTGAGCTGTTGTTTTGTGCACCTTTTATGGTTGGGAACCCTCACAAGTCTTCTTAACTCTGTTTGGCGTTCTGTTGGCTACACCCAGTGTTGTGATGGAGCCAGATTCTACCCACTCGTGGAAGCTGGTCAGACACGTCTCTGCACAACCCAGCGTTCCCATCATTTTGGTAGCTTACACGCACCCACAGTGTGAGAATTTATATCAGAGTAATGGGCAAATGCTACCGATCGGACTCATTTATTTTGTTGTTTGTTTGGTTTGGTTCTGGACAGCCGGTTATTAAACATTTATGAGCACACCACTAGGTACTCCTCCAAGATTGAGAGCACTTCAGGATTAAAAGACCAGTTTTAGAAATCATGAATAGGGACCCCAGTGCTCTGAGTTCCAGCACGGAATTCTATAGAGATCAGATTCTTTTTTTTTTTTTTAAAGATTTTATTTTTATTTATTTGACAGGGGGAGACATAGCGAGAGAGGGAACACAAGCAGAGGGGGTGGGAGAGGGAGAAGCAGGCCTCCCGCCAAGGAGGAAGCCCGATGTGGGTCTCGATCCTAGGACCCTGGGATCATGACCTGAGCCGAAGGCAGATGCTTAACGACTGAGCCACCCAGGCACCCCGAGATCAGATTCTTTTAAGGTGAAAAGAGTCCTGCTAC
Organism: Mirounga leonina; assembly: GCF_011800145.1. Taxonomy (NCBI): domain Eukaryota; kingdom Metazoa; phylum Chordata; class Mammalia; order Carnivora; family Phocidae; genus Mirounga; species Mirounga leonina. The sequence continues at coordinate 9,883,503 of NW_023270649.1, forward strand.
CTACAGTCTGTGCCTTGTAAGAAAACTCTGCTGTTAACTTCATTACCCAGATGAGGCAAAGCCACACTCAGGTAGAACCGAGCCTGCACTCCCCATGAAAAGAGGGAAATCACCCTCCCAGCTCCTGTCTTCCTGTTGTTTGTCTCTCCCTCCCCACCCTCCTTTCTATTCCTCTTTCTATCTTTATCTGCCTTGGCATGTGTGTGTGTGTGTGTGTGTCTTGTAGGGGAGGAGGAATACATTTCTGGCTTCTTAGCCGAGACCCTTGCAATAAAAAACAGATTAACAAGAGAAAAACAAACAGAAGTTTATTAACACATATACCTCATATATATATGTGGGAGAATCCTAGAGAAAAATGAGTAACTCCCTGAGGTGGCTCAGAATTCAGGATTAAATACCATCTTAATAGAAAAGGGGAAGAGGGAGGGAGGCCACTTAGGGGAGAGGAAATGATTTTGGGGAAAGATGAACAGGCCCTTAGAAGAAAATATGGGAGATAGGGCCATTTGTAACAAAGTTTGGGTGGGATGTTGGCTTCTAGTCTCCTCTCCTGTGACAAGAGTCAGTCTTCTTGGGTTGATGAAACTCCCTGGATAGGAATTAATGACAGTTGAGCTCCCTTTGGAGGATGTATTTTTAGGCAGACAGGAGGCATTCAGAGAAAATCTCCCCGTGCCTTTACTGTTGTTCAGGTGCCTGTAGCTCAAAATCATCAATATCTTAAAGCAGCATATTTTGGGGCAGCATGTCCAGACCACCTGCAGTCATATTTTGGGGTGACCCATTCTAGTACCCTTCAGTCTCTGTCATCCACACACAAATACCCCATTTTTACTACATAGGTCACTATGGGATAGACGCTAGAAATTCAAGAAACCAAATAATGCCCGTGTAATGCCTTTGCCCAAAGAAAGCTGGGACAAAATGCTTCATTTTCTTCAGTGGAAAAAAAAAAAATCAGGTACTAAATTCCCTAGCGAAGGGGAAATCTTTGAAACTGGAAAAGAAAGGAGACACTGGATGTAAAAAATATACCTAAAATGAAATCACTTCAATCATCTGTGGCTGTCTCATATCAAATCAAGCCCAGTTTTTTTTTGTTGTTGTTGTTACTTCATTACTTCCAAACAAGAGAGCCAGATTAGATAATCACATATGAATTTCAGATTGTGCTTGCTAACTAAAGTTTGCTTTTGCCACTCACTTGAAACAAGCTGCTAGAGGCAAATTATTCTAAATGCGCACCTCTGGGCAGTCATTTTGCTTTAATTCATCTCCTCCTTCCCCACGCATCAATGAACTAAGCAAAATGCGTTTGGAATAGTTCTAACTCTAAACTTTGGTTAATTCTCAAGTTTGCATATTAGCCTGGAAATTAGTCGGTGCCAAAAAAAAAAAAAGAAAAGCCAAGAACCAGAGGTCTCAAACTGTATGCCACTGGTCCATAAAAGTATGGCCAGATGTTGTCTTATCACAATGCCTCTATGTATATATTATTAAAGAAAAGTTGACATTGAAAAATTAGGATGCTTTTGATAAAAATACAGATTTGGGGGTTTTCTTTAGGACTCAGAAGCTGTCGCAATGGGCAGGCACGCCCTCAAAGCAAGAGTAGGTAGAGCTTTACTCATTTTTGTTACTTGTTTGCCTTAGAGACATTTAGGTTTGCAACCCTGTGATAGAACCAAAAAATGCATCTCATCACCCTAAACTGATGAGAAGTAAAGGCATAAATCACGTCATGTCACTTTTTGGATTTTCAAGACCTTCTATATTTAGGTTTGCAGCAGGCCATTCTAACCCAGCGATGATTATGGTTATGGGTCCACTGCAAGACAAAAGCTTTCTTGTAACTCCTTTGCTGGCAACATCTGATGTGAACTGATGGGAGGCTGTGTATTGTCTTTATTTTTCCCATTTAGTGTGAACATTCACGCATGTAGCTGCAGAAATATGAATGCATTCGACTCTCTGGTGTTGCCCCCGACCCTGCCAGTGGTGTTTGGTACTACACAGCCCAGGCACATTACCTTTAAAAAGTCCCCCAAGTCCTGCAGTCCAAGCATATCCGGCCCTGGAGGTTTCTGACAAGGGCCTTGGGATCTAAGTATATAAAGCACTCGGAACTCTAAGTACTAGATAACTGATTGCTATTAAACAATTAGAATAACACTGTTCCCAGTCCTTAGGAAGTTTATAAGGAACAGGGGTCAGAAATGGAGAAATGGCAATATTGTGGCTGGAAGTGGATTATGCATGCTGGCCAGTGGTGGCTCCTTGGTGGCAGGAAGAGGGAAGGAGTTTTAAGCATACGGTGGTCTAATATTGCATTTTAAGTTGCTTGCTATACTGATCTGTGATGTAAGCAGTGCGTGCACGCACGCGCGCGCGCACACACACACACACACACACTGCCATTACTCAAAGCATTTAGTAAAGTCTATTATAAACAGAACCTTGAGTTGGGAGCACTACTTCGGTGGAAAAGGGAGCAGGACCACCCAGTGCGGAAAAGAGTGGCCATGAGCTCTTGTGAATAGCAGAGACAGGCCATGGATTAGGCGGAGTCAAGAGGTTTAAAAGGGAGGGACACCGGACTTCCAAAATTACGTGTGAATTTTCACTTCAGTCTTATAAAGCAAAGTGATGTCACCATGTGCGTGGCAGGTGCTGTGTTCACCGCAAGGGTAGCTCCTGTCTGTTCCGTTATATCACTAATATTTCTACCTCACTGCACTGAAGGACCAACCCCTCCTTCCTTAGTGCTTTGAAAGCACTGTAAACATAATACTGACCTGTGTTACAAATATGTAACACATATATGTGTATATGTGTAGGTCTATATATGTTTTAATAGTGTATGTGTATATGGTCCATATTTTTTTCTTCTCCTGGATGAAGATAAAAATTTCTCAAGGCATCCCTATCAAAATACCAAGAGCATTTTTCACAAAACTAGAACAGATAATCCTACAATTTGTATGGAACCATAGAAGACCCCCGAATAGCTAAAGCCGTCCTGAGAAAGAAGAACAAAGCTGGAGGTATCCCAATCCCAGAGTTCAAGATATGCTACAAAGCTGTAGGAATCAAAACAGTGTGGTACTGGCACAAAAACAGACACATCGATCAACAGAACATAATAGGGAACCCAGAAATAAACCCACGCTTATATGGTCAATTAATCTACAACAAAGGAGGAAAGAATATCCAATGGGAAAAAGACAGTCTCTTCAACAAATGGTGTTGGGAAAACGGGACTACTTTCTAAAACCATTCACAGAATAAACTCAAAATGGATGAAAGACCTAAATATGAGACCTGAAACCATAAAATTCCTAGAAGAGAGCAAAGCAGCAATTTCTCTGACTTTGGCCCTAGCACCATTTTTCTAGATATGTCCCCTCTGGCAAGGGGGAAAAAAAGCAAAAATAAACTATTGGGACTACACCAAAAAAAAAAAAAAAAAAGCTTTTACACAGAGAAGGAAACCATCAACAAAACAAAAAATCAACCTACTGAATAGGAGAAGGTATTTGCAAATGATATTTCCAATAAGGGGTTAATATCCAAACTATATGAAGACCTTATACAAATTCAACACACACAAAAAAACCGATCCAATTAAAAAATGGGCAGAGGACCTGAATAGACATTTTTCCAAAGAAGACATCCAGATGGCCAACAGGCATGTGAAAAGATGCTCAACATCACTAATCATCAGGGAAATGCAAATCAAAACCACAATGAGATTATCACACCAGTTAGAATGGCTAAAATAAAAATGACAAGAAATGATAAGTGTTGGCAGGGGTGTGGAGACAATGGAACCCTCGTACACCGCTGGTGGGAATGTAAATTGGTACAGACACTGGAAAACAGTATAGTCGTTCTTCAAAAAATTAAAAATAGAAATACCATATGATCCAATAATTCCACTACTGGGTATTTACCCAAAGAAAACAAAAATACTAATTTGAAAAGATATGTGCACCCCTACATTTACTGCAGCATTATTTACAATAGCCAAAATATGGAAGCAATAGATGAATTGATAAGGAAAATGTGGCAGGTGCACACACACGCACAGACATGCACACAATGGAATATTATGTGGCCATTAAAAAGGAGGAGATCATGCCATTTGAGACAAAATGGGTGGACCTAGAGGGTATTGTGCTCCATGAAATAAGTCAAACAGCGAAAGACAAATACCATGTGATTTCACTCATAAGTGGAATCTAAAAAAAAAAAAAGAATAAACAAACAAAAAGCAGAATCAAACCTATAAATACAGAGAACAAACCGACGTTGCCAGAGGGGAGAGAGGTGGGGAGTTGGGCAAAATGGGTGAAGGGGAGAGGGGGCCACAAGCCTCCAGTTATGGAATGAGTAAGCATCGGGAACACAATCAGTGATACTATAATAGTGATATAACAGAACAGACAGGAGCTCCCCTTGTGGTGAACACAGCATGATGTATAAGTTGTCAAATCACTAAGGTGTACACCTGAAACTCATGTAACATTTTGTCCACTCTACTCAAAATTCACATGCTCAATGATGGCAAAAGAAAAAAAATTTCTCAGGGCAGAGACAATATCGTCATTAACTTGTCACTCCAAAATCTCATGCTGTGCCCAGAAGACAGTCAATGTTTGTTGAATGACTTACAAAGTCAGCTTGACTGGGCTCCTCTTCATTTCACTCTGCCTCCTCCCCAAGGAGCGGAAACTCTAGCCCCTGAAGGACTGAGGGCCTCTCTAGGTGGCAATGGACAGGGCCACATAACTCAAGCTGAAACTGCCTCGCTGGCAGCTCCCTAAGGCCCGGGATTGTTGGGTCAGTCCCATGTGGTAACAATCCTATAAAATAGCTCCAGAAATCACGGGCTTCTCTTTTAGAGTCTTCAGTTTGGGTGACAACCCACTCAAATGATTTCCTTGGCTCTTCCTCTGTTTCATTTTAGAACCTCTCTTGCTATAGCTCCACCTTTATCCCTTCTTCCCCCGAAGAACTTTCTTGAACCTTCTTCTGTTCCTTTTGTCCCCAGTATATCTCCACTCTTATTTAGTCTCTTTGCACATAGTTCCTGGTCCAGTGCCAAAACCCATCTCCAAATCAACATTCATTCATTCAGTGGTTTATGTACCAAGTATTCAGCACCCACGATGTGCTGATGAAAAGAGCAAAAAGCAGACCTGGTCCCCACTTTCATGGAATTTATAATTTCATGAGGAATTCAGGCCTTAATCAAATAAATATGTTAATAAGCATAGGGTTGCAAACCTCAGAAAGCATATAACCAAGGAAGCTGACCTAGACCAGAGGTTGGGTGAGGCTTGCTTGAGGAAATGCCCTGTGTGCCGAGCCATGAAGGGTAAGTAGGCACTAGGGGAAGAGAAAGGGCAGGGGATTCCAGGTGAAGGGAAGACTGTGTTCTTAAGGCCCTGCAACAGGCAGGAGAAAAGCATGACTAAGGAACAGACCAGTCAGTGTGGTAAGAAACCAGACAACAGGCCGGGGAGGAAACAGGGGCCAGATGCCACTGGGTCTTATCATCATGGTGAGAATGAACACAAATGAGAAATCTCCAATGCATCACAAAAGGGAGTACAACCGTAACACATGTATTATTACTGAACAGCACTACTCACTTCAAAAGGAAGAGTTTCTTGAGAATAGAAATGCATTTTACGTATTCTTTTCTGTGTAATTACAACAGATTTGCTTCCCTCCTTGTGTGAAGGGGGATTCTAGAAAATTATTGTCTAACTTGCTCTGAAAGTATTCTGGTTAGTTCTAGTGTGTTTGAAATGCTCAGTGGAAAAAGGTTTAAAACCCACTCACCACCCCCTGTAAGTCAAATTGAGCTGAGCAGACTGTAAAATTACAGGCCCTAGCAAAACAGAGACTCCATTCTAATTGCCTATTGATCAAAGAAGAGAAAGAGAATAAAAATAAGTGAGTTATTAGCATCTTTGCTAAAATAGTTTCTTTTCCTGATTGGAAGGTAATTATAACAAGGTGAGGCATGAGCATTTTATATATGTGGCATGACTGTGGTGTGGTTTAGTGAAAATTCTAGCTGGAAGATGAACAAACCCACATTCCCCGGTGACTGGCTCTGGACTGGCGATGATCAAGCTTTGAAATGCAGCCCTTCCACTTATAAAGACGTGTGGGGAGGAAATTCTAGCTGAAACATTGATCATGTTAAAGAATATTTGAATTTCAGAGTCTCTGCTAATTCTTTGTGCTGCTGGGGGTTCACATTTGGTGTTAGAGGCTATTTTATTTATGGCAACATCTAGCTATGCAAAGTATGCCCCTAGATCTTGCAAGTGGGGAACAAAGCTGTTCTGATTAATAAAGTAAAAGGGCAGGGAAAATCCTTGTGGATTATATTGCCTTTAGGAAAATGTTTTTCTTCCTAAAAATGTATCTGAAGTGTACTGCCTACACGAAACTTGGTTCATCCTTGGAAAACATGTTTTGTTCAAGAACTATTTTTGCCTCATTCTAGTGGAGGGTGTCAAATGAATGCCAAAGTCTGTCCATTCCAGACTGTTCTACTAAGGCCCTATACCCGCCTGTTGTTATTTACAGGGAAACAGTTAACACTATGCCAACTTAAATAATAATAATTGTGTGTATCTGAATCCTTTTATTGAAAACCTAAGAGCCACCGGAAAAGAAGGGCCTTGGCAATACAAACATGAGGGAAGGACAGAAGCTATAGGAAGAGTCTAGAATTGCTTGGAAAATGCATGAGAAAACAAAGAGGAGAGAGATACTCAGACTCATCTCCCCTTTGAAAATACGAGTATCCTGTTCCATCTCTAACTTTTAGATCCAGTTCATTCCCTTGCCCAGATTTTGTCAGACTTCCGTGTTCTGATAAAGTATTGTTCATCCATGAGGTGATGCTTCATAGTGGCTACTTACGTGGGCCCTACTGCCCACTGCTTGGCTCTGATCTCCCGTTCCATCCCTTACCAGTTGGGTAAGTATTCACACTGTGAATGCTCCGTACTATAAAATAGGATCATAATAACACCTACTTCACAGAGCTGGTGAAATAAAACAAGTTGCAACATGGAAAGTGCTTAACCCAAACACAGCAAATGCTTCATAAAGGGGAGCTACTGCTATTGTTCTTTGAACCAGTATTGATGGGGTGTCTGTCATGGGTACAATTAGACCATCTCTTTCACCAACCAATTTATCCTAGGACTACTTGCAAACGTCATCATGTGTTTCCATATTTGACAATGCCATTGTGATGGCCTCAGTAATGTAATACTTGGCCATCTCAAACATTTTCTCTTTTTAAGAAAAAAAAAAAAAAACTGATTCAGTGGATCATAAAGTTCTATATTGATCTAAAATTACTGTAATTCATTGCAACAGCACTTAATGGATGTGGTTCAACCAATTTATTCCGCCCCCCTCTTCAAGGAGAAAAAGATCGCCAGTCCTTCATCTGTCATTAAGAGGTAGTCAGCGTCTTCAGAATGCCTGACCTGTAATATAAAATCTCTCTCATCCATCGTGGTAGCTACCCTTACTGCCTTCTGACCGTGAAATTGAACCACGTGCTTATCCTTCATTTTCTCTCCCTTAGAATGTCAAACTAGACTCATGATAATGGTTTCAGGATTTAAAAACATTTAGTCATAGTAACCCCTGGGGCCTAGAGAAGGCCTTGCAATCTGAGGTTTGTTACTCAGTTTGGGGGCATATAACTTCTGACGCAGCACCTTGCGGCTCAAGCTGGTAGTTCTCAACTACACTCTTAGCTACATTTTTGTCTTTGCTTTACAAAATCCCTCACCTATTGCATTTCTGCAAAAATGGTTTAAAGCAGTGCTTCTCAAACTTTAATCCCCTGGGAATCTTGCTGAAGTTCAGACTCTGATTCAGTAGGTCTGGGTGGGGCCCAACAAGATTCTGCATTTCTGACAAGCTCCCAGGTAGGGATGCTGCAGATCAAAGGACCACACTTTGAGGAGAAAGGATTTAAAGGACAGATGCCAAAACCAGTTACAAAACCCAACTGAAATGAGCCTCTTGGGAGATTCCAAAACACTCTCAACTGTGAAGTCTGCACTCAAGGCTGAAATTCGATCCTGGCTGCTCTGTGAGCACCACCTGTCCTAACGTTGCCTAAAGAGAGGTGTCCTATGGGGGATGGAACCTAAGAAAGAGTGTTGGCTTCATCTATAATCAGCCTTTTAAAAGAAAGAGCCGTCTTTGAGCCAAAGAGATTTCACCTCATATTTTTGGTTGTAAAAATTGGGTTTGGGTTGGGGGAGGAGGGAGGGAAAAATTATATCATTGATCTTCTATTTATGCTCAGAAGAGAATATGCATCCTATCCCCCAGCTCTGATCTTGAGGCTGTGTTTCCTGAGGGCATGTGTTTTTTCACCTTCTGCCAAGAGCAACAAATGACCACAGATGGGCCCAGAGATGGCTTTGATTGAGCTGTGATCTTTCAGAGCCCATATTAAGTGGTTGGAAAAAATGCCCCATGAAATCAATGGGTTGAGCAATTTTGAAGCCAATTCCCGAAAATTGGAAAGAGATAATGACCGACATAGTCCCATCTTAATATGATTTGAGAAGAACGGAGAATCCAGAAGCCCCTTTAGACTTCTGTGTCACAAGCTTAGGTACATGTCAAATCACTGGGAACTTTAAAAACACTGGTGCTGGAGTCCTACCCCCAGAGTCTGATGTAATGGTTTAGGGTGGGCCCAGGTGGTTCTAACATGCAGCCAAGGCTGACAATAACTGTTCTAGACCAGTGAGTCTCAAAACTGAGCATCCAAATTACCTGAAAGTCCCTTTAAAACAGATTCCTGGATCCTACCCCAAGAGTTCCTGATTCAATAGGTTTGGGATAAACCTGAGCATATGCATTTCTAATAAGTAACCAGGTGCTGCTGCTGGTGGTGGTCTTAAGACAAACTTTAGAACTACTCTTCTAGATCAGGGGCCAGTTATGACTTGAGGTCAAATCCTACCCTCCCCCTATTTTTCTAACCATACTTTTATTGGAACACCCCTCTCCCATTTGCTTACATAATGCCTATGGGGCAGAGTTGAGTCCTTGCAACAGAGACCCTTTGGCCAGTAAGTCCTAAAATATTTACCATCTGGTTTTTTATAGAAAACGTTTGCCAACCCTGCTCTAGGTGCAAAGGGTTTTCAACAGGGAAACTACATTATCTGTCTTAACATTTTTACTCCATAGAGAGATGGGTTACAAGAAGTGTTGGCAGCCATGGGGAAACAGAATGGAAGGGGAGGGGGATCTAGGGAAAGGGATCATGAGGCATTTTACAGTTTACCAAACTACAGTATCACCCCCTCTTTCTTTAAAGAAACTCATGATGATAATAGTTTGTTGTTTGTTTAGCCCAGTGGTTCTCAAAGTGTGGTCCCTGCCCCAGAGCATGACCATCACACGGAACTTGTTGGAAATGCAAATTTTCAGGCCCCGCTTGCGATAAACTGTTCCAGAAACGCTGGGGGTGGAGCCCGGCAATCTGTTGGAGCAAGGTGATTTTGATAAGTGCTCAAGTTTGAGATTACATGCACTTCATTTAGCCCATAATCACGAGATGAAAACCTTAGTGTCACTTTGTTCTCTGAATTAATTCATCACTAAGTTAAGTTTCTGAACATACTAGTTTCTATGAAAATGTAGACAAGTGGTATGTGACCTCTTAAAGGAACACTTTGGTTAATCCTAACAACCAGAAGTTGAAGGAAGGCACTAGTTAGAGCAGTGTCTCAAATGTTAGGGTAACAACACCAAATGGAGGGTTTGTGAGGACACAGATTGCTGGGCCCCACCCAGAGTTCCTGATTCGGTAGCTCTGGGGTGGAGCCTGGTGATTTGCATTTTTAACAAGTTCCCAGGGGCGCTGATGCTCCTGGTCCAGGGACCACACTCTGGGAACTGCTGAGTTGAAGAATTACCTTTAGCATTATGTAAAAAAAATGGACTTTCTTACAAGCTCTGAGCATCCAAGAAGAGGAGAATGAATGGGTATGTGGTGGGTCTAATGAAGACTAGGCCTTTTTCATAAACCTTTGTCAAAGTGTGGGAGCAGAAAAGAAAGGCTGAGGTGTTACTGTGGGATTTGAATCACGGGGAAACCCCAGTTGCAAAATCCTACGTTTCTTCTTACAGGTACCACATTGAAAGAGTTAGCAGCAGGGGGCAAATTATTTTCTTCTCTGGGAAGCTGTAATTAGTGCTGACTTGACATTGCTCAGAAGCTCCGGCTGGCTTGAGTAGCTGCTTTTGATATAAAAACTTTGTGAAGCAGGAGAAGTTAAAAGGAGCAAGCCTTGAGAGGCCTATAGCATCATGGCAATGGGAAATCAAAGACATTCTGAAAGTAGAAAGCTAAAAGTTCACAGGAATCGAGATTGACAGATGAGTCCCACTCGTGGAGTCCTTCGTTAGCTCATGTGTTTCCTATTGTCTTAATTGCACCCCATCCTTCGAACCTGCCACTCTGCTCTCATTCGGTGTGGTTGACAAGCTTTCTCTCTCTGTGTCTCTCGGCTCAGCTTTCCTTTGTGTTCCCTTCATTCTCAGGCCACATGCTTTCCCAGGTTTGTCTTTGCAGCTCAGCAACCTCAACCAAAAAGAGCTTCTCTTTCCCAGTCGTTGAAATCCAAGCCCAGGGATTGGCTCTGGTGGGACTGGCTTTGGTCTGTGCCTTTCCCCCTCGATCATTCAGTCCTGTGGATGGACACTTCTGGGATTGTCCCTGTTTGCCCTAGATGGTGTCACCTTTACTCAAACCCCTCAGGCTGGGAGTGGCAAAGGTATGGTGCCTAGAAGACAACCAGGGGAAGGGGAGCTAGGAGGGACCGCCACAGTGGTCCACGTCAGCCTCTCTTCGTTGGGGAATGGGACATGACCACTTTCTGGAGAATCAGGAGCCAAGTGTCTTATGTGCAGAGGGTTTTGAATGGCAAGAGAATGAGAAAGAGCTTGAACATTTCTGTTACTGGTGGAGAGCTAATAACAAGGTTTTAGAGCCGCATCATGGTATAACAGTAATATATTTTGATGGAATTGATTGAATTTGTTTTATAAGGAAACTTGAGAAGCAGGGAAACCATTGGACTATTGACACAGGGCAGAAGTAGGGTGGCATTAAAAGGGGCTCAGAAGCTGATGGGAGGAAATGTACTTGGTAGGCAATGTCTTAACCCTAGGAAGTTGGAAGACATGTTAGGGACAGATGTCAACTGCATGCATTCACTACCCTGGGCTGGAGTTGATAGGCTGCAGGTTTAGATCTTTCTGGCTTGGCCAGGAGAGCCACCACTGAACCAGGTTCTCCTCAGCCTGCCATGGGTATTGGTACTTCCTGAGACCCCAAACTCCCACCCCTCTTCCTACTTCTTGGCCTAGGCTCAACCTAGATCACTAATTTGTGCTTCTGTTATATCTCTCCCCTTCAGAGATGTTTACCTTATTTTGAGTATGGCTTTATGTTTGGGTGGTTTTTTTTTTAAGATTTTATTTATTTGAAAGAGAGAGAGCATGAATGGGGTGAGGGGCAGAAGCAGAGGCAGAGGCAGAGGGAGAAGTAGACTCCCAGCTGAGCAGGGAGCCTGATGCAGGGTTTGATACCGGGACTCCAGGATCATGACCTGAGCTGAAGGTAGATGCTTAACCAACTGAGCCACCCAGGCACCCCAGGCTTTATGTTTTTTAAATATTAGTTTTGTCTTTAACTTGATGTGAAATGTTTGGAACTGAGTCTTCAAACTGTAAACCAAAAGTCTGTCCATTTGTTCCAGTTCTGGCTGCCCACTATTCTTCCTTTCAAAAGTAAAGGAAAGGGGCGCCTGGGTGGCTCAGTTGGTTAAGCGACTGCCTTCGGCTCAGGTCATGATCCTGGAGTCCCTGGATCGAGTCCCGCATCAGGCTCCCTGCTCGGCAGGGAGTCTGCTTCTCCCTCTGACCCTCCCCCCTCTCATGTGCTCTCTCTCTCATTCTCTCTGTCAAATAAATAAATAAAATCTTTAAAAAAAAAAAAAAAGTAAAGGGAAAAGCAAAGCAAGACAAAACAAAACAATTGACTTTATAAAAAAAAAATACAGATGTAGAACTTATTTTATACATGGAAGTTTTAAAAATACTATGATTAGTAGAGCCAGAACTGTAACAGGTGATGGTAAAGTAATTTTCAAAGTGTATTCTATGAATTGTGAACAACTGTGCAGACAATGTAACAAGGAGGACATAGAGAATTTGACTACAAATACAAAAAGCTTATGCTTTTCATTAGTAGAGGAATGAAACCAGTGTAGGGTGTCCTGGGAGGGCAGGGACAGGTGCCAAGCGATACCACCACTGAGTTTGTGACTTTTATCATCATTCAGTAGTGGGCCTCACTTCGTGATTTTCAGACGTCGGCTAAAAGGGACAGAGTCCCAGATCTGCCGATAGTGCACAACTATTGTCCTGTCATCTCCCCATTAGTGCCTTTGGTTTTTGCTGTCTGGTTCCACAAGATGCTTGCGTGGGTGAGCCTAAATGGAGGAAAAAAACTGGATAGGTTATATTGTGGGTGTACTTTTGCAAATGTGGTATTTCAGCAGCCTGGAGAATTACCAAGGCAAAAGAGATGATTCTGCAGGCAAATTTAATTACTTTTAAAGAACAAGCAATTCCAAATTCCAAGTCTCAGAGGAGGTTCTTATCGACTTTCTCAGGTGCTTAAACAGGTTACTTTCCCTTGGAAATCTTAGCTTAGGGGAAAGAATTAGAGCTGATTTAGAGTTTCTCTGAGTGTTTTTTAAATTATAGAGGCACTAGAGGCTTACAAAAATTATTCAAAGCAGTGGTTTAGAAATTATAAACTGCAAGCCTTCAGCTTGAGGGATTCATCCCTCATCTCACTTTTTAGGGTAGCTTGTTAAAAGAGCTTTCCGTCCATTTTCTGTGAATACATCTCTATCTATAATTATATCTACAGCTGTGGCAATGCTTCTCAACTGGTTGTGATTTTGCCCCCCAAACACTTGAGAAGGTCTGGAGACCTTTTTGGTTGTCACAGGAGGGGAGGCACTGCTGGCATCTAGTGGGTGGAGGCCAGGGATGCTACTAAACATCCACAATGCACAGGACAGCCCCCACCACAATGAGTTATAGGGCCCAAAATGTCAAGAGTATCGCCATTAAGAAACCCTGATCTACAGGTTTTCTTCATACAGGAAAACTTGAGAGGAAGATGGTGGCAGAGTAGGAGGACCCTCGGTTCATCTCACCCCGTGAACACAACTAGATTAACTATCCAATCATCCTAAATGCCCCACAGATCGACCTGAAGACTGACAACAAATTCCACAAATAAAGGAAGAGAAGAGGCCACATTGAGGAAGGTAGGAAGTGCAGCAATGTGGCTTAGGGAGAAATGGATCACAGGTGCTGCGGGGGCGGGGGGGGGGCTTGGTCACAGAAAAGGGTGAGAAAGAGAGGAGCACAGAGGGGAACACACAAGGAGAACTTTTCACCAAAGCCATTGGCTTGGAAAATAAGAGGGCTGACTTTTGGGAGTTCTTACAACCAGTGGGGCTTAAAGCCTGGAGTTTTAAAGGCCAGTAGGCTTGTCTGGGATAGAGCCCAGAGGGCACTGCACTGCTCCTGGGGAAAAGGCAGGCAAACAACCCAGGGGCAGACAGCATGGAAAGAGTGATCTGAAGAACTCCTGGGGCACACAGTGGGGAGATTGTTGGCTGTTCTTGGAGCACGTCCCTGAGAGGCAGCATTCATGGAAATGGCTCTCCAGGGACAAAGGAGCTAGCTGGTGCGATTTACCTCCTCTAACCCTCAGCATAAACACAGAGCCACCTGTGGGAAGCAGTGCAGTGCAGATACTGGCTGCCTAACTTACTTACACCCCTATAAGTCCCACACCCCTGCACTCTGGCAGGATTACCCTTCTCAGTCCCAGTATGGTGCCCCCCCTGCCCCCCGCCGAAGACCAGCACAAACCCCTGCCCACACCATGTTTCCAAACCAGAGAGTCCTGCAGGGTCTCAGTTCTGGTGGAGTTGGTGTCAGGTCTCATTTCACAAGCAGACCAGAGCACACCTAGTTAAAACTCAGCACATTCAAGGCAGGGACCAACCATTGCCCACAGCAGGCAAGGAGAACCTCTGCAGACAACTATCTTAAGGATGGAGCATCCAGTGGGGCGCCTGGGTGGCTCAGTCATTAAGCGTCTGCCTTCACCTCAGGTCATGATCCCAGGGTCCTGGGATCAAGCTGGCTCCCTGCTCGGCGGGAAGCCTGCTTCTCCCTCTCCCACTACCCCTGCTTGTGTTCCCTCTCTCACTGTCAAATAAATAAATAAAAATCTTTAAAAAAAAAAAAAAAAAAAGGATGGAGCAGCCAAAACACAGCAGCAGAGTGCACACAGCACACACCGGACACACTTCTTGAAGTGCCAGGCCCTGGGCACTACATGACCTCTTCATAAGGCCATTACTTGCGGGAGCAGGGGGCATAACTGGCTCTTCTAACACAAAGAGAAAGGTAGAGACTTAGACAAAATGCGAAGTTGGAGGATTTTATCCCAAATGAAAGAACAAGACAAGGCCATGGCCAGAGATCTAAGTGAGAGAGATCTAAGTAACATGCCTGATGGAGAATTTAAAGCAATAATCGTAAGGATACTCACTGGGCTTGAGAAAAGAATAGAAGACCTCTGTGAGACCCTTACCACAGAGATAAAAGAGTTAAAGAATTAATCAGAGATCAAGAATGCAATAAATGAGATTGGAAACAGGCTGGATGCAATGAACAGCAAGCTGGCAGAAGCAGAGGAATTAGTGACCTAGAAAACAAAAATAATGAAAAATACTGAAGCTGAACAAAAGAAAGAGGAATTATGCAACACAAGAATAGACTTAGGAAACTCAGTGACTCCATCAAATGTAATAACATTTATCTTATAGGAGTCCCAGTAGAAGAAGAGAGGGAAAGGGGGGCAGAAAATTTATTTCAAGACATAATAGCAGAAAACTTCCCTAATCTGGGGAAAGGAAACAGACCTCTAGATCCAGGAGGCAAAGAGAACTCCCATCAAAATCAACAAAAGCAGGCCAACACCAAGACCTATTATAATTAAATTTGCAAAAGATAGTGATAAAGAAAAAATCTTAAAAGGAGCAGGACAAAAGAAGCCCTTAACTTACAAGGGAAAACCTGTAAGGCTAGCTAGAGATTTCTCAACAGAAACCTGGCAACCCAGAAGGGAGTGGCATGATCTATTTGAAGTGCTGAATGGGAAAAATCTGCAGCCAATAATACTCTATCCAGCAAGATCATTCAGAATACAAGGAGAGATAAGGAGTTTCCCAGAAAAACAAAGGCTAAAAGAGTTCATGATCACTAAACCTGCTTTGCAAGAAATATATTTTTTTAAGATTTTATTTATTTATTTGAGAGAGAGAGCATGAGTGGAGAGGGCAGAGGGAGAGGGAGAAGCAGACTCCCCACTGAGCAGGGAGCCCCATGCAAGGCTCAGTCCCAGGACCCTGAGATCATGACCTGAGCTGAAGGCAGATGCTTAACTGACCGAGCCACCCAGGTGCCCCAGCCCTGCAAGAAATATTAAAGGAAACTCTTTGGAAAGGAAAGACCAAAAGTGACAAAGACAAGTAAGTATCAGGGAAAATCTCCAGAAACAATTATAAAATAAGTAAAGAAATGGCAATAAATACATACCTATCAATAATTACTCAGAATAGACTTACTTGAATGGACTAAATGCTCCAATCAAAAGACATGGGGTATCAGAATGTATTAAAAAAAGGGAGGGGATGCCTGGGTGGTTCAGTTGGTTAGGCGACTGCCTTCGGCTCAGGTCATGATCCTGGAGTCCTGGGATCGGGTCCTACATCGGGCTCCCTGCTCCACGGGGAGCCTGCTTCTCCCTCTGATCCTACTCCCTCTTGTGCTCTCTCTCTCTCAAATAAATAAATAAAATCTTTAAAAAACAAAACAAAAAGAATTAAAAAAAAAAAAGACCTGTCTATATGCTGCCTACAAGAGACTCATTTTAGACCTAAAGACACCTGCAGATTGAAAGTGAGGGGGTGGAGAAACATTTACCACGCAAATGGATGTCAAAAGAAAGCCAGAATAGCAATACTGACATTGGACAAACTAGAGTTTAAAACAAAGACTGTAACAAGAGACCAAGAAGGGTACTGTATAATCATAAAGGAGACAATCCAACAAGAAGATATAGCAGTTGTAAATATTTATGTGCCTATCCAACATGGGAGCACCCAAATATATAAAACAATAACAAACAGAAAGGAACTCATTGATAATAACAAAATAACAGTAGGGGACTTTAACACCCCACTTACATCAATGGACAGATCACCTAAACAGAAAATCAACAAGGCAACAATGGCTTTGAATGACACACTGGACCAGATGAATGTAACAGATCTATTCAGAACCATCTCATCCTAAAACAGAAGAATACACATTCCTCTCAAGTGCACATGGAACATTCTCCAGAATAGATCACATACTAGGTTACAAATCAGGCCTCAACAAATAAAAAAAAAGATTGAAATCATACCACTCACTTTTTCTGACCACAATGCTGTGAAACTAGAAGTCAAACACGAGACAAAATTTGGAAAGACCACAAATACGTGCAGGTTAAACACCTTGCTACTAAACAATCGATGGGCTAGCCATACAGGAAAACTTTACATAGGAATGATGGTTTTAGAAAATAACAATTCTAAGAATTACAGCACCATTATTTCTTAGAAGTTCATATGGGGAATCTACCCACTAATGATTTAGAATTGTTTTCTTTTTCTTTTAAAAGTCTTTAAATCGTTTTTAGAGCAGACATTGAAATATATTTATTCCCAGTTCTACTTACGCATTTCAGCAGAAGAAGGTCACCTTGGGGATTCAACCAGGTTGTCCCTAGGCTGGGGAGAATCAGGACAGCAGACCTTGGGTTTGGGGGCCCACAGCTGCTTGGATGAGTAGCACACAGACACTCCAGGCAGGGGTGCAACTGGGGATTGGGGGCTTCTGGCTGGTACTAAGCAGGATCTGAGGCATAGGCAGCTCCTCCCTCCCTCCTTCCCTCCCTTTCTTCCTTCCAGAGAATAATATCTTAGAAAACTTTAAGCTTCTTTTTTTTTTAAAAGATTTTATTTATTTATTTGAGAGAGACAATGAGAGACAGAGAGCAGAAGAGGGAAGAGGGTCAGAGGGAGAAGCAGACCCCCCGGCTGAGCAGGGAGCCCTATGTGGGACTCGATCCCGGGACTCCAGGATCATGACCTGAGCCGAAGGCAGTCGCTTAACCAACTGAGTCACCCAGGCGCCCAAAAACTTTAAACTTCTTAGGAAACTACTTACAGACAAGAATATACAAAATGAGTAGAGAGCATAGGGAGTGAGATGGAGAAGAATCAAGTTTGAAGTCATTCAGGGGTATTTTGAAAATCTTGTTATATAAATAATTTGTTTCATAATACACTTCTGTTTCAAAATATGTTTAATCATTAATTAGCATTTTGTCACCAATAGATATTTATTAAGCACTTAATGTGGATCTAGCATTTGCCAGACACGATGCATATTTATTCCAGTCAAGTAAACATGGAGATCCTTCCTGTGACCTTTATCAAATGGCATGATTTGTCACTCCACATGAAATTTCTGAATATTCTTTATCCTGCGTTTAAGTCTCTGTCCTTGAAAACAGGTGTGTGTTTGAAGAAACAATATACAGAGCTTTGAGTCAGACACACCAGCTTGAATTCCAAATCCCACCATTAGCTTGCACTAGGATGTGGCTGTAATATCCTGGGACAAAGACATTTAACTTTACCCTAAGATGATAATTGCTCATGATACTTTCCTCCCAGCTCTTTGCTTTCTTCACTCAGCTTCTAAGGAAATCAAAGGGAAATCAAAGGGAAAATAAATATATCTAACATCCACCTCCCATCACTCCTACTGGGTGACCCTGGCCCCAGGCACAGTCTTCTCACTGGTCTCCCTACTTCTGCCCTAATGCCCCTGCATCCTTTTCTCCACTGAGCAAGCAGATCGATTTTCTGAGGAAGGAAGAAAGACCATGTCATACCGCTACTCAAAAGGCTCCAGAGGCTCCCCTTTTCACTTGGAGCCAGTGCTGCATCTTTGGCTACCCCTTCCTCTGGGCCTTTGTACCTGCCATTCCTTCTACCTGAAAGGCTTTCCCTCCCTAGGTGGTCAACGCTCACTCTCTCAGCTCCAATATCACTTCATCCAATTGGCCTTCGCCAACCAGCTTCCCCAAGCAACCCCTCCACAAGGCTCCCTACGTTCCTTTCCCTAAACTTGTTTCTCCATATCGCTTATAACTCACCCAGTACATGTTGTTTATTTGTTTATTGGTTATTATCTGTCTGCCCCACTTGAATGAAAGTTCCACGAAGACGAGCATTTGTGTCTGTTTTATGCATGTCTGTATCCTCAGTGCCCAGAACTGTGCCTGATACAAATATTTACCGAATGAATAAAAAGTAAAAACCATACCTCTTCAATAAATGCTTCTCCTTTTCTACCCCATTGAAGGGAGTACAGGTAGACCTAATCATGAGGAATGCTAAACAGACTAGGATACATCCAGATTTCTTTATATCTAATCTCAAAAGTATCTAGTTAGGATTCTTTGATTAAGTTGCTAACCACGAAATATTTTTGATAATAGGTCACTCCATGCAGCATGGGTAAAAGCCAGCCAGATGTCTTAAATATGTGCAACTAACAGCAGATATATCTAAATAAACTTTATATTTGTAAACCTCAAGTTTTACTCCTAGTCAGTTTACCCTCTGAGCTCTGGGCAGTATCTTGCTAACCTACTGGAGGGAGGGCCACGTATCACTTAATCTCTTGCTTTTTCTTTTGCTTTCTGCCAGCCAAATTCACTAGCAGCAGGTCTCCTATTTCCGTAGGTGACTATGTATGTGGGGGTTGTAGACAAGCATATGGCCCCACACTGTCTAGAAGAAACATAATGTGAGCTACATTTTAAATTTTCTAGTAGCTCAATTTAAAAAGTAAATGGAAACAGGTAAAAATTACGTAATTTTAATAATATATTTCATTTAACCCAATATATCCAAAATATTATTTCAACAAGAATCAATATTTAAAAGATGAATGAGACATTTGACATCCTTTTTTTGTACTAAGTCTTCAAAATCTAGTGTGTATTTACCACTTGCAGCGCATCTCAATTTGGACACATTTCAAGTACTCAGTAGCCACACAAGGCGAATGGCTACTGTTATGGACAATGTTTGTATCACTCCAAAATTCACACGTTGAAATCCTACCCCCCAATGTGATGGTATTAGGGGGCGGGGCCTTTGGGAGGTAACTAGGATTACTTGAGGTCATGAGGGCAGAACCTTCAGGAATGGTGTCAGTGAACTTGAAAAAAAAACGTGGGGCGCCCGGGTGGCTCAGTCAGTTAAGCGTCTGCCTTCAGCTCAAGTCATGATCCCAGGGTCCTGGGATCGAGTCCCGTGTTGGGCTCCAGTCCCATGTTAGGCTCCAGTCCCGTGTTGGGCTCCCTGCTCAGCAGGGGGTCTGCTTCAACCTTTCCCTCTGCCCCTGCTCATGTGCGCTCGCTCTCTCTCACTCTCTCGCTTACTCTCTCTCTCAAATAAATAAATAAAATCTTAAAAAAAAAAAAAGTTACAAAAAAGCTTACTGCTCTCTGCTCTCTGCTCTCTACCATGTAAGGATGCAAGATAGCCCAGACTATGAACCAGGAAACCGGCCCTCATCAGACACCAAATTTGCCAGCGCGTTGATCTCGGACTTCCCAGCCTCCAGAACTGTGAAAAATGCATGTTTCTTGTTTAAGCCTCTCAGCCTCTGGTATTTTATTACAGCAGCCTGAACTAAGACAGCTACCCTGTGGGACAGTGCAGATAGACTTTCTCTTCAAATGTCTCAATGGCCTATGTTAATAATGTTACTCCTTCCTTACTCAGTCAACCAAAACAGATTTTTGAGCGTCTACAATGCATCAGGAGCTGTTCTAGGCTCTAGGACACAGCAGTGAAAAAAGCAGACAAACTTGCCTTCCTGTCGAGAACTGACATTCTAGCCTTGAATACAGTAAGCAGTAACATGTTAATGGCAAAGGAGATAATGGCTAGCGCCAAGGAGAGGAGGGATAGGGAGAGCCTGGGGTGGGGTAGGGTTGCAGTTTTAAAAAGATCATTCTAGAAGGCTTCACTGAGCCAGTGGTGCCTGAGGGAGGTGAGGGAGAAAGGCATGGGGGCATCCGGGGAAAGGGGGCTCCGGGTACAGGGAAGAGCAGGGATAGAGACTATTCTTGGAGTGTCCAGAGATCTGCAAGAAGGCCACTGTAGCTGGAGTGGGGAAGCAAAGGGCAGCACGGTAGGAAATGAGGTCAGGGAGGGGAAGGGAGCATCCTTACAACTTGGTAGGACTTTGCCACCCGCGCCCCCGACCTCGAGTGAGAATAGGAGCCTTGCAAGTGTTTTTTGGTTTTTGTTTTAAGATTTTATTTGTTTGTTTGTTTAGAGAATGCAGGAGCAGGGGAGAGGCAGAGGCAGAGGCAGAGGGAGAGGGAGAGAGAGAATCTCAA